>NC_042997.1:145578662-145606162 GCF_006345805.1 Octopus sinensis | reverse complement strand
GTTACGCACTGGGGTCGATCTAATCGACTTAATACCTATGTCTGTCCTTGTTTGTCCGCTCTGTGTTTAGCCCCTTGTGGGTAATAAAGAAATAGGTATTTCGTCTACGGTCACAAAAGGCGGCGAGCTGGCAGAAACGTTAGCACGCCGGGCGAAATGCGTAGCCGTATTTCGTCTGTCGCTACGTTCTGAGTTCAAATTCCGCCGAGGTCGACTTTGCCTTTCATCCTTTCGGGGTCGATTAAATAAGTACCAGTTACGCACTGGGGTCGATATAATCGACTTAATCCGTTTGTCGGCCCTTGTTTGTCCTCCCTGTGTTTAGCCCCTTGTGGGTAGTAAAGAAATAGGTATTTCGTCTACAGTTACGTTCTGAGTTCAAATTCCACCGAGGTCGACTTTGCCATTCATCCTTTCGGGGTCGATTAAATAAGTACCAGTTACGTACTGGGCTCGATATAATCGACTTAATCCGTTTGTCGGCCCTTGTTTGTCCTCCCTGTGTTTAGCCCCTTGTGGGTAGTAAAGAAATAGTTACCTGAGAAATTAGTGACTGCACAGGATCTATTAATATCTGATAAGCTTCTCCAGTTAGCCTCACTCCCTCCTTCCTGCTCTCTATCATTCCCTATTTTTCAGGTCATTCTCTTATTAGCATTTATCATTCATTTTCCATCGCTATCCCGGCTATCCATTACTAATGATCTCTCTTTCTAGTTAACACAACTATAACCTCCTTATGTACTGCTAAATGCCATTCCTTCTCCTCAAGGTCACTCGTTGTTGACATCAATCACTCTCTCTCTCTCACCACTATCTGTTTGTACGACTATCCATCAATTTCCTCTCTATTACCTGCATATATGTACTGACATAGTATCTCTACAGCTTGCCTTTACTTCTCTCATCATTACTCTTCTAATACTCTCTCTCTCCCATGTACCCCTCTTCTTCCACACTATTATTCCAGTCAATCAGTTTCACCCTCGTATCCTGTTTTCTTCCACTTACGATTATCTTCCGAACTGCCTGCTCCTTTAGTCATCTTACACTGAACGAACAGGGACAAGGAGAAAGAATGAGTATCTCTTCTGCTCTACTGGGTTCAAGCAACCTCATTAGCACTTGAACCATCATCAAACGTACCCATTGCACTCTGTAACGAGGTTGGCAATTGAGCAGAAACATCATAGGTTTCGAAAAGACCCTCTAGTTTTGTATTATCGACTAGATAGCCTTTAAAGCATCTTAGATACTTTGTGATGTAGTTGAAGAATGAGAAAAGACATCGTAGGTATAGTAGCATCCTTTTATCTTGACTTCTCGAGTACATGACAATGTATACGCTACTGGGGCCACGATGAAATATTCCCAACACAACCAGTAAAGTGCTTACTGCTACAGAGAGAATCCAGCCAAAATGAAACTTACAAGCGAAGCGCGATGCACTTATCATACCTAGAAGGGTAATAGTCCGAACTCGAATGGATTCGAGCTATGAATCCAAACATACATACATACATACATACATACATACATACATACATACATACATACATACATACATACATACATTCATTCATTCATACATACATACATACATACATACATACATACATACATACATACATACATACATACATACATACATATTCATACATACATATATACATACATACATAGGGGAAAGGCGAAAGCTGATTCGAAGACTACTGATTCACGCCATCAGTGGAACTGTAAAAGTCTGTAAAACTTTCCAGAATTTTATCATTTAGGTATATATGAGAATGTCATACACAAACAAAACATAAAAATACATACACAAACAAAACATACAAGTCTGCTGATGTTGAAATTTCAATGAAGGAGTCTGGGATCTAGGTTAGAAATCGGCTCTTTCTCTATAGGCTAGAAATCTTGAAATAAAATTGAATAATGATATACATACAAACCATCGATACATACAGGAGTGAGTGACAAACAAACAGAGAGAGAGAGAGAGAGAGAGAGAGAGAGAGGAAGAGAGAGGGAGAGAGAGAGAGAGGGAGAGAGAGAGAAGAGCAGACAAACAGACAGAAGGAAAAGAAGAGATATACGCATTCACACCTAAAATGTATGGTTCACTTTGTGATTGGATTTTATTGATCTTTTAACCAACCCTTTGGCCATCATAATGGCAATATTGCAAAGAAAAAATGAACAAGAGAAAACAAAAAAACGATGCTTCTTTCTTCTCCTTTTCGTCCATTTTTGACTATCCAGTTAACTTTTAAACTCTAAGATCTTAAAATTTTCCATTATCCTGAATATAGTGATAATATCTAACCCATGAATTCTAGATCCATGGTTCTTTAATCGCGAATTCTAGCTCTACCATAATTTGATCTAACCATGCGGTTTATTACATACCCTTTAGGTCCAAAGAAAATCGTTATAAAGATAGGACTGCATCTCGTTATTGGATTTATAAAAGCTTAATCGGTTATGATTAGGGGTTTCCTTTTTCTAGCAATATTTGAAAACCGCATTGGTATTCTCAAATGGGTCACTGACTGCCTCAGCAGAGCACTTTTGCATTCCTATTTTTCCTATTCTCCCTAAACAATATTTTATCAATTGTGTTTTCCTTTCTTTTTGCTTCTACCTACCGTATTCGACGACATGAGAGTCGCACGGGCATACAAGACGCATCTCAGTTTCAGCAGTGTATATTCTGGATAAAACATTTTTAGTGCACTAAAACAGTTTATGGAAAGCCCAACTTCGCACATAGGACTCGGGTGAAATTTTGAGACATTTTAGAGGGAAAGTGTGATTATTATAATGCCATTAACTACAGTATATCCTTTTAATCTGTTGATTCTGTTATGTCTGTCTGATGTGGTTGTTGTGAATTTATTCTTACGATAGCTTTTGGCTAGCTACAACATCACTTCACTGAGAAACTATTTCATGGATCTTTTCCTTTACACTTAGTAATGACGCAGCAAATATTTTTCAGACTCCATTTTTGTTTTACGTTTACATCTATTGTCTGATAACGCTTTCTGTCTTCTGTGCAATCGCTAATTTATAGTAATTACTTGCTTTTGAATGGAATAGAGTTCCCTTCCTAAATTTGTTGGCACTTCATTCCAGGATTATAACGGGATTTATTCCCTACAGTGTCTATGTTTTCCATTTCATGTCCCAATGTTCAACCTTCTCAGTTAAAAGGTTTATTTTCTACATTTTAAATTTGTTATTGTGTTACGTAGTATTTTCCAATAATCCTTGGGGAGAGATCCGTGTCAGTTTTTATTTCATGTTTCTCAAGTTCATAAGCTTTTCTAATGTGGTTTATAAATTTCTGCAAACGTTGCTTACTGCGAAAATCTATACTTTAACGGAATCTAGTGAAGTATCTGTGAAAACACACTGAATGTGAGGAGCACAATAACCTTCACTGATAAAGATTACAAACTGTATCGTGTAGGAGGTTACTAAATGAACCAAACAATGGCAAGGGAGACAACTCAAAATCAAAATGAAAAATAACTTTGAAATGCGTCTACGCAACCAAAGTTTTGATTAATTTAAATTAAGAATCGGCAATGTAGTGAAGGCGTGGATAGTTTGTTTCATAATAGACATGGTAACTGTTGCTAATTCGAGCATAGCATATTCAATAGACACTTAAGAAACATTTATCATATGCTTCTATAATGAAGACTACAAGACAAATGATTTAAATGTTAATGATGTTAGTCGTTATCAGTTCAGATAAGGAAAGGATTAGAACGGACGAGAGAATTTGATGATCGTCAAAATGATTTAGGAGATATATGAACACTGAAATTTGCATTTGTCTATCGATCTCAAACCAATGAGGAAGCCTCTGCGAGATCAATTGTTCTGTAAGAAATAGCAGCATAATTTCTCTGAAGTTATAACTTGCCGGCTTAAAAAGGGAAGGGATAGGATAAAGTAAAATGAGGTGCGCTGAATCTGAACAGAAACATCAGGGCTTCATAGTTGGCATGCCTTTAATCAGAGGAGTGCTTTATCAGAGTTGACTTAAAACTGAATAGTTTTTTCAAAATCATGTACATAGGCGCAGGAGTGGCTGTGTGGTAAGTAGCTTGCTTACCAGCCACATGGTTCCGAGTTCAGTCCCACTGCATGGCACCTTAGGCAAATATCTTCTCGGTCGACCGAAGCCTTGTAAATAGATTTGGTAGACGGAAACTGAAAAAAGCCCGTCGTATATATATATGTGTGTGTGTGTGTGTGTGTGTCCCCTCCTCCCCCGCCTCCCCCGCCACCGCATCGCTTGACAACCGATGCTAGTGTGTGTACATCCCCGTAACTTTCAGCAAAAAAGACCGATAGAATAAGTACCGGGCTTACGAAAAATAGGTCGTGGGATCGATTTGCTCGAATAAAGGCGTTGCCCCAGCATGGTCGTAGTCAAATGAATGAAACAGCTAAAAGAATAAAACCTACCTAGTGGACCTACAAATTTGTCAAATATGTCAAATTTACCAACTTCTCCGTAGTTTGCGAAATTGCCTTAATCAATCTTCGGTGCTACTTTGATGTGTGATCTACAACTTCAAGGGCGATTAGATGAGGTTAGTTTTTAATTTCTTTATGTTGCAAAACTCGCGGCTGCCAAATTTGTGAGATCTACGCGCTTATTTTGATTATTATATTGTTTATTCTTGGTTTCACGCCAGGCAAATTGTTCAGTGGCATGCGTTCCGTCCAGGCGGGAATCTATACGCCAATGAAACTGGGAAACCGGCCCCTATGAGATAGGTATGGCTCGAGAAGGAACAAATAACGACAACAAGACATAAATGAAACATGGTTTTATTATTATTAAAATAGTAAGAATTTAAAAAAATATATATTCACAATGCTAAGTATTTAAAAAAGAATTTCTTGTTAAAAATCCTTAGCCAACATGTTAAGTGTTTTAAGAAATTGAAAAGTATACTACAAAGTAACCGTAAGTAACTGCCCTTTAAGTTATAGATCACACGCCAAATTAACACCCGATTTTCCACCTTCCACCTTTATTGGAGGTTCGTCAGAAGTGGTTACATCACTCTATTAATTCCAGAGAACAGCGATTCCATTTATATATACATACTACAAGTTGCCAACAGGGAACCCACATCAATCGTTATCAAGTTATGATGTCAGATTTACCATTTCTCTTAGACCGAAAAACTGATGAACAGCCTTAATCGATTTTCGACCCTGATTGAGATCTCATCAGAGGTGTGTACATCACTTGATCACGCCCAGAGAAACAAGCAGCCAATGAATTAGTGTATTATTGTGGTGATAGAGTACAGCATGAAATGTCTACATGTCAATCAATACGACGGGGTGTGTGTTTTATTTTTTGTTCTTTTCCCCTATTAATCTTGCTTAAATGTTATACCACCTTTATAGCATTAAAATAGATTTATATTTTTCAAAGTGATTGCTAATCTCCAAGACAATGGCAAGAAAGACATTTAATGCATTGTTTTGCATTGCATTGCATTGCATTGCATTGAAGAAGAAGAAGAAGAAGAAGAAGAAGAAGAAGAAGAAGAAGAAGAAGAAGAAGAAGAGGCGGAGGAAGAAGAAGAGGAGGAGGAGGAGGAAGAAGATGAAGAACAACAACAACAACAACAACAAAAACATCAACAACAACAATAATAACGAAGAGGAAGAAGGTGAGGAGGTGGAGGAAAAAAGAACAACAGTGAATAAGAAGGGGGGGAAGTTGAAGAGTTCTGTGGAGGAAGGAGAGGAGAAAGAAGAAAAAGAAGAAATATGATGATGTCTAAGAGGGGGGGAGACGAAAACAAGGACGTGGATGAGAAGGAGAGAGAAGGAGGAAGACGGGTGTTGTAGGTGCGATCGAAATGGTCTTATATATACATATAAATATATATATATATATATATATTCTTTTATTCTTTCCCTTGTTTCAGTCATTTGACTGCAGCCTTGCTGGAGCGCCTCTTAGTCGCGCAAATCAGCCCCAGAACTTATTCTTTGTAAGCCTAGTGCTTATTCTATCAGTTTCTTTTGTCGAACCGCTAAGTTACGGGGACGTAAACACACCAGCAACGGTTGTCAAGCGATGTTGGGGTACAAACACAAACACACAAGCATATACACACATATATATACATACGTACATACATACATATATATATATATATATATATATTCTTTTATTCTTTCCCTTGTTTCAGTCATTTGACTGCAGCCTTGCTGGAGCGCCTCTTAGTCGCGCAAATCAGCCCCAGAACTTATTCTTTGTAAGCCTAGTGCTTATTCTATCAGTTTCTTTTGTCGAACCGCTAAGTTACGGGGACGTAAACACACCAGCAACGGTTGTCAAGCGATGTTGGGGTACAAACACAAACACACAAGCATATACACACATATATATACATACGTACATACATACATATATATATATATATATATATATATATATACGACGGGCTTCTTTCAGTTTCCGTCTACCAAATCCAATCACAAGTCTTTGGTCGGTCCGAGGCAATAGTAGAAGACACTTGCCGAAGGTGCAACTGAACCCGGAATCATGTGGTTGGTAAAGAAGCTACACACCACTCCTGCGCCTATATACAAAATATATATTTCTGACCTTGACCCAAGGCCACACGCATAATGAATCGTCCCCAGTATTTGACTGTTGCTGCTTATTTTATTGACCCCCCCCCCACTCACGACACAACGGAATGTTCAAAATGTAAAGCTGCCCCTCCAGAAAAATTTAAAACTAAAAACGAAAAACAAAAAAAAAGAAAACAAAAGAAATGCTAAGCAAATATCTCAAAGCATTTTGTTCGACGCTGTCGTTCTAACGATTCTGTCAATTTAAAAGTAATATATTACAGCTAAAAAAAAAAAAATGGGGAAAAAAAATTAGGAAGAACTCGCACGCTTTTCGATAGCCTGAAATAAAAGAGAAAAAAAAAATGTTATATTGTAAGATTAATCAGATTATCAGTGATCACGCAAATTAAGCGTAAAGTCGATTTGTCAAGCTCAGTTATGTATGTCTAATCCTGTCACACATACAATAATTACAAACCGGATCTGATAATCATGTTTATCACGTCACCATTTGCTATTTAACTAAGAGCTGAGACACAAACACATATTCACACCAACAACCACCACAAAACAGTAAACAGCTAAGAGCAAATAGCGAAAAGGCACTTATATGTTTGCCTGCGTGTGCGTGTGTGAGAGCGTGTGTGTGTGTGTATGTGCGTGTGTGTGAGTGTGTGTGTGTGTGTGAGTGTGTTTATGCTTTGATGTTCATGTGTGTTTTATATCACGAGTCATATATGTAAATTGACATCGAATTTCAACAACTTTTTTATGAAAAGATCAATGTGATAGAGTACAAATGCGATTGCTCTTGCACTTTCTCTTCGCCCATCTCTAACTTTATTTTGTCTGTTTATCTGTCTCTCTGTCATTCTCTCTCTCTCTCACCCTCTCTTTCTCTATCATTCACACATTCGATAACTGAGTCTTTTTGTTTTGTTTTTCTGAATGTAAAATGAATGCTCTGGTGTGACTTAAAACAATAAAAAAAACGCTTACTTGCCGACAGCTGTATTAAAATATCTTATTTGAAATCAATTTATTTGGACAGATGTACCAATGTCTAAAACAGATAAAGGAGTGCGTATATGTGTACTTATCCACCCACACATACACACACGAACACATATATGCATACAGACAGACAGACAGACAGACAGACAGATAGATAGATAGATAGATAGATAGATAGATAGATAGATAGATAGATAGATAGATAGATAGATAGATAGATAGATAAACAGACAGATAGATAGATAAATAGATAGATAGATAGATAGATAGATAGATAGATAGATAGATAGATAGATAGATAGATAGATAGATAGATAGATAGATAGATAGATACAGGAACACATGCGTGTATATATATATATATATATATATATATATATAAACACGCACACAAATCTATACATACACTCAGGGGGCGATGAATAAACTGTCGTCTAAATTAGGTAAAAGTGAAAATACTGACATCTCATTTTAACGGATATACATAACAAAAATACATAAAATAAATCTTGTAATACTAAAGAGTAAAGTTATTCAATAGAATCGCGATTGGCTTTAACCACGGCCTTCAGACGACTTCGGAATCTCCTGTAACTCTACTGGACGGTCTCTTTGCTTAAGTTGGTGAATGCTGCCATAATCCTTGCTTTCTGTTCATCTTTGGTGTTACAAGGAGTTTTGTTGATCTCTCGCTCATCTGTGCCCCAAACATAATAACCAAAGGGGTTAAAATCTGGGGAGTTAGGTGGCCAGATGTTAGAGGTGATGTAGTTGCAAAAATTGACTGACATCCATGAGTGGGTTTTCCTGCTTGTGCGGAATGGCGTAGACTCCTGTTGCTAGACACAGGGTCTTCCAGCAGCCACCTTCTTGACCCAGGGCAGTACTACCTCCTCCAGGCACTTCATGTAAGTCTCCGTGTTGCGTTTGAGGCCTTGTGGGAAGATGAATAGAGGAATAACGTTGCCATCACTAGTGATCACTCCAAACACCGTGATGTTGATTGGTTGTTTGATTTTTATCACTCTCGGTACATTACTCTTAACCATTGACTGCTCTCGTATTTTGTTCATATCATTGTATCTTTTAACAACGGGAGTCTACAGTACAAGACATTAGCTCGGTGCGCAGTGCAGTGGGACTAAATCCGAAATCACTTGGCTGCAACGTGTGCTTATTGGCCATACAGTCATAACTGCGCCTATAGCCAGAGAATACAATTAGACAGTTTCTATATTGTTGCTTTCCCAAAAAAAACTGTGTAAGATCAAATGGCTGGACATGACACCGGATGCAGGAGAGCAGTACTCATTGTAAAGCTAACAGTCTACAGGCATTACTGACGTGACGTCAACTTCGGCGATTCGGGAATATGACTCGAATGTAAAACGATCGCATTTACAAAGTAGTTTGTTAATGACCAGAGTATTAATGGTAAGATTTCTGTTGGAGCACCACTTACGCGCAGTTATGAGATTTTAGCGATAAGTATGGTGTGGTGGTTGTATGAAATGCGGTTTAAGGTCTGGTAATGCTATGTCTTCTGTTAAATGAATTCAAGATGAATATCAATAAACAAATACACAGGCAAGTTACAGTTGACTGCACTGAAACATTTATTACAGTCGCTAAAATCAATGGTAGGACATTGATAATTGTCAATGCATTATATAGATTCAAATGCTCATAAAAATTGAAGATAGAAGGTTAGAAAAACCTGAAACATAACATCGAAAATTCTGGTTACAATTCTGTTTAAAGTGTTGGTAAGACGAGAAATATATCGTCAAGGATTCTGGTTACAATTATGCTCAAAATGTTGGAGAGAGGCGAAGCATACCCTCGAGGATTCCAGTTACAATTCTGTTCAAAATGCTGAAACTGCAAGGAGAATCAAAACTGCTCTCACATCAAAATTACAAAACCGTTTGTAGCAAAAACACCCTCCCCCCTGAGTTTAACGAATCAAAAGGCTCCCATTTTATAGCTGATGTGTACAGTCGTTAGGCTAGTCCATCACGTTAAGGGGTGGACAATCCAAGTAAAGCTAAATGGACCGGACCATGACGTGGTGAACCAAAATGGCTAGCTAAAAGTAAAAAGCCACAATGTGGGTAGCTAATGTTCAAGAACAATCATGCTTCTGCTACAAGTTCATATACAGAATCAGCAGTTGATTGTACTAACTGGAGAATTGTCGGTATTAATATCACTGAAACCATGAAAAGCACGCTCATATTAAAATCCCTGTAGAGAATAATGAGAAGAGAAAATGCACAAATTTTCCCAGCCATCAAACTTATAATTTTATGTTATATACTTTTATGCTGCATTTTATTTTATTGTTTATTAGTCTTATTCATATTTTTTTAAAATTTATTTATTTACATAAATTTCTTGAGCAGTGTTGACAGCACGTGTGCTATTGATTCTATACTCGTAACAACTCTCTCTCTCTCTCTCTCTCTCTCTCTCTCACCATCACTCTGCCTCTCGTGCTCGTGTGTATGCGTGTGGCACAGGCATCAGTGTGTGGTAAGAGGCCTGCTTCCCAACCACATGGTTCCGGTTTCAGTCCCACTGTATGGCACCTTGGGCAAGCGTCTTCTAGCCTCGGGCTAACCTAAGCCTCGTGAGTAGATTTGGTTAACAAAAACTGAAAGAAGCCTATCGTATATAAATATATGGGTGTCTGTGTGTTTGTGTTTTCTCCCACCACTGCTTAACAAGCGATGTTGGTTTGTTTATGTCCCCATAAATTGGCAAAGGAAGCCAACATAATAGGTACCGGGCTTTGAGAAATTAGTGCTGCAGTCGATTTGTTCGACTAAATCTTTTCAACGAGCTGCCCCAGAAGGGCCGCAGTCAGAATACTGAAACAAGTTAAAAATAGGTATATATACATTCAGTTAGTGAGAGACACATACATATATATAAATACACACACACTCATTAAATATATATATATATATATATATATATATATATATACACACACATATATATATATATATATATATATATGTTTGTCTGTTCGCGCGTGTGTATGTATTTATGTACGTATTTATGTATGTATGTTTGAATGTACGTACGTAGGTATAAATATGTGTGTTCCGATATGTATGTGTATCAAGAAGTTTTTGCTTTTCTCTGTTTCTCCTCTCCATAAGTAGCTCCGTCTTTGAAGCTTCTGACCCTTCAGATCAAATGGCCTTAATTCCAACACTGACGTCAAAGATGGAGCCACCACGTTAATGCCGTCTTCATGAAACAATTCTCTGCTTAGTTTACAATAATCGATTTGCTACATTAAGGTCAACTATGAATCATTTAACAGATGTCTTTTTCATTTCAATCCAAATCGGCCAAAATCAAGCTGACGTATGATAAAATACATTCAAGTCATGTCGGTCTTAATTTTTCCTTGCAATAGTTTCTTTCAATATGTTCTTTTTAAAGGTAGCGGCAGACGCTCCAGCTAAGGCAGAATCATATATTCAATTTGACATTGCTGGTGTGGTTACTCCACATTCTTTGTTCTTTGTTAGGTTTTATATATGTATAATGTATATCTATATTCATATACACACACACACACACACACACACACACATACATATATATATATAGATCAATAAATGGTGGGGTTGTGTTGACCGCACGTGGAGAAATGATAAGTAAGGAAAAAATTTTTTATAAAAAATGCAGAATGCTCAAATGAAAGAAAATTTTAATAAAATGAGAAAATGATAAAATATATAAATGTATATTTATTCAACCGGTTTTCGTCATTGTATGACTTGTCAAGAATATTTATGTTTTAAGAAGTTTTTTTTTAAAATTAGAAAGGGGAAAAAAAGAAAATTGCATTGTTTTTTGTAAAAGAATAATGATAAAAATGTACAAAAATTAAAAAATAAGTTCTCCGATACATTGTGAGTTCGTTGTGTATCTTGCGTTTTATGGTTGTTTACAAAAAAATTACCTTGAGGTGTTAAGATCCAAAGGGATTAAGAGCATGTGTTGTGTTGTGTTGTTAAATTCAGCATGTTTGCAGGACAGGAAGTAGTAGTAATTGTGGTCCTGGTTCTTCAGTTCCTGTGTTGTGAGTAAGGGGAGACAACTCTTTTGAGTTCTTCAATAAAACCCAAATTATAAAACTATCATTTTAGCTTCATTTGCATTATCTTTTTTATATAATTGCTTGTTAACTTAACTTTCAGATTTTAACACTTTATTTATATTATTTTCTAATAATATAAATCTGCATAGACAATTGCATTTCAAATTGTCATATCATTTATAATAAAAATGATAGTAATAACAACAATAGTAAAAATGATATTTAAAGAATATAAGTTTTAGCTTGAAGTGATGAATGCATGGTATCTTTATATATTTGTGTTAGTCCATCCATGAAAAGTGAGGTAGAGAAAGGAAGTTTGATCAACGAGGAGTTTGCATATTAAGTTGTGTTTGGAATTTTTCAATAAAGAGATTCTCCTTGTTAATTCTCTCCTGTGTGGTGATCCCGTCTTTACATTGGTAGAAGGGGATATATAGAATTTGGGGTTTAAGTCTTTAGCACATGAGTCTAAGTGGTCACTCAGTGGAATTTGTCGGTATTCCGGGAGATTTATTTGTTCTTTATGCACCGTTACTCGTTTACGTAACGGGAGACTCGTTTGTCCAACATAATTATGTTGGCAACCAGCGCATGTGAGAACGTAGATAAGGTTCTCGGAGGAACAGGAGAAGTTAGTCTTGATTTTAAACTTCGTACCTTGTTTGAAGGTAAATTCAGAGCCTTCAAGTAGAAAGGGGCAGGTACCACAGTTTGAGCGTGCACATTTTTTTACTGTTGGGGGTGGATGTGGTGTGTGAAGTTTGGCATTTGTCAAGAGTTTTTTTAAATGAAAAACATTATAAATACACGCAAAATCCTCAAATGCAAAAGGCAACACAAATCTTTAAAAAAACTCTTGAATTTAACAACACAACACAACACATGCTCTTAATCCCTTTGGATCTTAACACCTCAAGGTAATTTTTTTGTAAACAACCATAAAACGCAAGATACACAACGAACTCACAATGTATCGGAGAACTTATTTTTTAATTTTTGTACATTTTTATCATTATTCTTTTACAAAAAACAATGCAATTTTCTTTTTTTCCCCTTTCTAATTTTTAAAAAAAACTTCTTAAAACATAAATATTCTTGACAAGACATACAATGACGAAAACCGGTTGAATAAATATACATTTATATATTTTATCATTTTCTCATTTTATTAAAATTTTCTTTCATTTAAGCATTCTGCATTTTTTATAAAAAATTTTTCCTTACCTATATATATATATATATATATATATATATATATATATATATATATATAAAATAGCAAAATAATAAATAAAACATATGCATATATACATACATACATGTACGTACCTACATCTATATGTATAGATACATGCATATATGGGTACAGGACATCAAAAAAACGTCGAACGCGATGAGAAACGAAAACATAAAAACAAAACCAGGGAAACGGGCATTTTTTAAACAACGAAAAAACAGAGTAAAAGACATACAACACAAGGAAAATTCCCCTTCTTCAGCCGCCTCTATTTCGTCTACTCCGTGTTTCGAAGGTAAAGGCGAGACATGACTTCATGGAAACAATCCTTCCCGCAAAGCAAATTAAATAAAAAATTTGAGATTTTTTGCGGAGGGGTAAAAGTGGTAACAAAAACAGGACAGTAAAGACAATACAAATAAAAACAGTAAAAGACAGGACAAAGAGAATAACAGTAACACAAACATTAAGGACTGTTAAGCCTGAACGAAAGAAAACATATTTTGAACGCTTTGGAAACGGCTTGAGAGGGACAGAGAAAGCCGACTTCACTTGTTGGAAGTAGTAGTCAGAAAGGCAGTAGACCTCTGGTCACGTGTCAGTGACGGGAGGGACGAGGAGGAGTAAGAGAAAGGGAGAGAAAAAAGGGATATATATATATATATATAATATATATATATAAATATAATAAAATATTATTAGAGACAAAACCACTATTTTGCAAAACAAACAAGGAAAGACTTAATCAATACATAAAATTTTAATAAATAGTCAAAAAAATGTGTGTGCATGTGTGTGTGTGTGAGTGCGTGAGTGTGTGTAAGTGTATGTGCGTGTGAGTGCGTGTGTGTGTGATTATGTATGTCTGTTCCAACTGTCGTATTAGTTACTGCTAATCTTCTTTGGGACTGTAATATTCCTTCCGCGAATATTTTATAATATTTTACTATAAAATCGATTTAATCCTAAATCTGATTTTTTCCCTGTAAATTTGGATTTATTCCCTAATATTTATTATATATATAAATATATATATATATATATATAGACACACATATACACGCGCACAAACATATATATGCACACACACTCAAGCACACACATACATATATACATACACACACATACATAGATACATAGATACATACATAGATACCTACCTACATACATACATACATACATACATACATACATACATACATAATACATACATACATACATATATGCATACAGACATTGATTTTGAAATTCCAATGAAGTTAGAAACTGGTTCTTTATCGGCAAGAAATCTTGAAATAAAACTGAATAATGACATACATACGTACAAACACACACACACACACACTCTTTCTCTCTCTCCCTCTCTTTTACTCACTCACAAACACTCATACACACATACACATACACACACATACACACACACACACGCACACACACACACACACACACACACACACACACGCACACACACACACACACACACACACATACATACACACACACATGCAATATGGATAAGCTTGGATTTCAGAAAACGAAATCAACCGACCCACACAGAACATTACAAATATACAATCCGTAAGCGGAACAGCAAAACTATGCAAGACTTTTCTTATCTTTAAAATGTGTGTGTAGATATATATATATATATATATATATATATATATATATATATATATATATATATATATATATATATATATACATATACATATATAAAACCCAATAAGGATTGTTCTCATGTTTAAAATGTGATATTGTTTTCGGATATTACAGTCCCAAAGAAGATTTACAAAATAAGATATTGAAAAATGAACTCCTAGATACACTATGTCTGAAAGATGAAGACACTGTCATCATCAACATCATCACCATCACCATCACCACCACCACCACCACCACCACCACCATCACTACTACTACTACTACTACTACCGTGGTAAGCTGGGAAGCTGGGAGAATCTTTAGCATTCCGAGCAAAATGCTTAGTGGCATTTCATCCGTCTCTACATTCTGAATTCGAATTTCCTCATGGACGACTTTAACTTTCATTCTTTCGGGGTCGATAAAATAATTGCCTGTTGAGTGCTGGGATCGAGGTAGTTGACTAGTCCCCCCCACCACCACCACACACACACATACACACTCCTTTGCTTTTCATCGTTTCGAGCCCCGGGATGAATAAAACCGACTGGCTTTCTCCGTCACTCAAAATTTCAGACCTTGTGCGAATCATAGAAAGGGTTACTTAAGGTGACATGCTAGCAGAATCGTAAAAGCATCGGACAAACTGTCTTGCGGTATTTCTTCCGACTCTGTACGTTTAGAGTTCAAATCCTGCTGAGCTCAACTTCTTCTACATATCCTTCAGGGGCCGATGATATTGGTTTCTAATTTTGGTCAAAGCCAGCATGTTCGCGGAAGGAGATAAGCCGATGACATCGACCCCAGCGTTCGACCCTGAAATGTTGAAAAGCAAAGCAGACCTCGGCAGAATTTGAACTCAGAACGTAAAGGCGACCGAAATGCCGCTAAGCATTTAGCTCATCATGCTCACGATTCTGCCAGCTCACCGTCTTATTGGAGTCGATATTAGAAGTACCAGTCAAGAACCGAGGTCGACATTATCGACTAACCCTTTCCCCACTAAGTTACTAAATGTGGAGCTATATCAGAAGACATGATATTCATTCAAAAGCTATTACTCAAATCGCAAAAATCTTTCTTGGTATTCTTGCAGAATACTATTACCGCTGCTGCTACTACTACTACTACTACTACTACTACTAATAATAATAATAATAATAATAATAATAATATAATAATAATAATAATAATAATAATAATAATAATAATAATAATAATAATAAACGCTAGCTTTGACAGCGGTTGGACGTGATCTTCACTGTTCTGACTAGTCAGCAGTTTAATTACACAACAATATTAATACAACCCAACATTACAACGGGAAAATAACTCTCAAAGTCTGCAATATCTACAATTTCCTGTGAGTACTTTAAATTTCCCTCAAAATAAGTTAAGAAACTTACATATCTACAGTTTTCGAACACACAAATGATCAGCTTTAAAAACTTCAAAATATACAACTTCTGTGAATACCTATCCTTTCTTCCTGAGTATTCGAAAATGTAAACATCATTTTTATTGCAAAAACACTACTGTCTTCTCTGATCGGACAGACAAAGTAACATCTCTAGAAAATTTTAAGACTTTAATATCTACAACTTTGTGTGAAAATTTTATCCTTCTTTTCTCCCTAACTACCTGAATATGTGAACATACCTTTTATTGCAACAACACAATTAAATGCACGATAAGAAAAATTATGAAGATAAGCACATACCAATATATATATATACGGCACAATTACAAAAAGTGTAAATCACAACAAAACTAATAAAAAGAAAAGAAAACCTTTTTAAAAAATTCAGAAATTCAAAAATTCAACGATGCGAACATTAGTATTTCCCTTCTATCTTTTCTCTTTGCAAAGAAAATATTTCTCCAGCGTTCGCTATTTTACCCTCGTTCCGGTCTAACGACCATGCATGTTTGTTACATTAGTTCACTGGTAGTGAACAGCTGACACCGTAGCACATCTTCTGCGTTAGAAGCTGTGCAAAGACAACAACATAAACAACAACAACAACAGCAACAACAACATCAATAACAATAATAATAATAACAATAACAATAACGATGACGATGACGACGACGAAGAAGAAAAAGAAGAAGAAGAAGAAGAAGAAGAAGAAGAAGAAGAAGAAGAGAAGAAGAAGAAGAAGAAGAAGAAGAAGAAGAAGAAGAAGAAGAAGAAGAAGAACCGTGCAACAAGGAACTATACAATCAATTGCATGTAACCATAACAGAAGTTGATGGAAAAAATAGGTGGGATTGGCTGAGGAAAGGAACCCTAGAAAAAGAGATCGAGAGCACTATACTGGCCGCGCAAGATCAAGCTGGAGGGCTAACTTGAGGAATGGACAAGTGTCTCTGTTGTACCGCATCATCAATAAAGTAGTTGAAATAATTTCCCATATCACGAACGAATGCCCTAGACTGCCCAAAACCACTACAAGTGGCGACACGACTAGTTAGAGAAAGTGCTATAGTGGAAACAGTGCGAAAATTGGGGGCTAGAGATAGGCAAGACGTGGTATAAGCAGAAACTGAAGAGAGTGGCGGATCGGACTTTAGCAAAATCCATTGGGCTTTCCCAATCCAAACAGATCAGGTGCTAGAGCATAGCAGACCGGACCTAGTCGATGTTGCATGCCTCTTTCTTTCACCTACGAATAGTCAAGAAGGGAGACGAAAAGAAAGATAGATACAACTCCCTTAAGTATGAAATAGCCCGACTATTGAAAAATAAAGAAGGTAAAGATAATGCCAATTATTGTTAGGTCCTTGGGAAGAGTATCAGAAGGCATCAAGAGGAATATAAAGGAAATTGGAATAGAATTCCCAGTAGAACTGTTACAAAAGGTTTGCCGCCTTGGCACATCCAGAATAATCAGGAAAGTTAGACAGCTGAAAAGGACGAATAAGCATGGTTCCATAGGCTGCAGGTAGTAAGCCCGCTACGCATGTAAGATTCCTGGAGTTCCAACAAATCCTGTAATACAGAGAAAATATTCCTTTCTACGATAGCACAAGCTCTGCAATTTGGTGGAAAGGAAGAGACTAGTCGATTACATCGACCGCAGTGCATAACTGGTACGTAGTGCTCGGTAGAATTTGATCTCGGGACGTAAAGACGAACGAAATGACGCTTAATACTTTTGTGCGGCGTGCTAAAGATTCTGTCAACTCACTGTCTTAATAACAGACTAATACTCGTATGTATGTATGTATGTATGTGTGTGTGTGTGTGTGTGTGTGTGTATGTATGTACGTACGTACGTACGTACATGATTACAGACGCATGGAAGGAAATAGTAAAGACCTCCTTCGGTCATGAATGACAATGGAATTGCACCTAGAAAGTTACCCTCCGAAGCACAAATCCAGGCAAGGTTGATTATGGAAGACCAGCAGTCGCCCATGCATACCTGTCTCACACCACCGATGTTATTTAAGGGAAGGACAAAGGCCGATACAGCTTCGCACCAGTGACGTCGCAACTCATTTCTACAGCTGAGTGAACTGGAGCACCGTGAAATAGTCTCTTACTCAAGAAAACAACTCACATCCCTGTTCGGGAATCGAACTCACTACCTCATGATTGTGTGTCCGACGCTCTAACCATTGACCATGCGCCTTCACAGACGCGTACATACAAAAATATGTGTGTGTGTGTGTATGTTTGAATTTACAAACAAGAGGGAAAGTATTCAATACGGAAGTACAGTTTAATCATCCATCGTAGTGAAAAGATTACTACTCTCTGTTACATCTCAGGTTTTTTTTAAGTGTCACTGGCTATGTATTTATGTTTGTGCATATATATATGTTATATATATATATATATATATATATATATGTGTGTGTGTGTGTGTGTGTGTGTGTGTCTGTGTGCGTGTGTGTGTATGTGTATGTATGTATGTATGTATGTATGTATGTATGTATGTATGTATGTATGTATGCGTTTGTGTATTCATTTTTTCTGTCATTTTTTTTTGTCGTTGTTGTTGTTTTATCACTTTGTTTTAGTAAAGACAAAACAAAGTATATGAAACTCGAGACATGTCAAAGTAAACAACAACCACTTCACAACAACAATGGCAACAATCTGTTTGACCTTTACCTTAAAGTAGTCACTAAAATAGGACGCCAATTATTGAGCGGAAAGATAGAAAGCTTAGCTCTACTAATATGATCTTCCGATTAATGGCCGGCTTATCTGATTACTACCAGTTCACTTATATCCTGTCTAGACACAGATCATAACTGAACAAGTTAACAACAATACCTTGTATTCCACTAACCATTCTTTCCTTCTTTCTTCGTTTCATTTTAATCGTAATACGCCATAATACTCATATCTTCTTATTTCTTTTTTTTTTCTTCTCCTTTCTCCTTACTTCTTTCTTCTTTTCTTCTTTCTGACTCTGCTTACGCAATTTCCTTCTGTATTGTCTTCCATTCTTTTCTTTTCTTTTCCTCTCCTTTTTTTTTTCTCCTGGTGAGCTTTTTTTTTTTTTCTTTTTAATATTTTCTTTACTGTTATTCATTCATACAGTTGACTGCTCCTGACAGAGTTGACTAACTCGTCTAACGGTTTATCACCACATTTACCGTCACCTTGCCCACCCATGGGTACTTTTAATACGGAATCAGTTCTCTTGCAATCATTCAGAGCTAGGTGTCAAGTTTGAAGATAACTTCTATTTCTCGCCATATCAGTCACCACTTTCGGAGGCCATATAAAAATCAAAGAATGAAAAATGTCTGAACTGCTATTCGTTCTCAGACAAACTCATAAAAACTGTTAAGTCGCCACACAGTTAGGACTCTTTCTACTTTTTTAAATCTTTTTTGTTTCAGTCATTAGACTGCGGCAACGCTGGAGCACCGCCTTAAAATATTTAGTCAACTAAATCGCCCCTGAGGCACTTTTTATTTTATTTTCGGTTCTCATTTGCCGAACCGTTAAGTCTATCTATCTATCTGTCTGCCTGCCTATCTGTCAGTCTGCCTATCTGTCTGTCTGTCTGTCTGTCTATCTATCTATCTATCTATCTATCTATCTATCTATCTATCTATCTATCTATCTATCTATCTATCTACCTTTGTCTCTGTCTCTGTGTATATATATATGTGTGTATATATATATATATAATGGCGGTGTCCCAGCATGGCCACAGTCGTGAGCTGAAACTAGAATCAATCAATCATATATATATATATATATATATATATATATATATATATATATATATATAAGTAAAAAAATATACAAACGGGACAAGAACGTGAAATATTTAGAAGACGACACAAAAACACGGACGGGACATTCGAAGCCCTCAATCATCAGTCAAGAACCGGATCATCTTCGCAATTTCGGCTGATTAATCATGAGATTGCTCCGATCTGGGCAGCCCCCAAGGGAAATCTAAGCCAAGCGCATTAGATTCCTTGGAAGAAAGCCTCGAATGTATACAACACAAGGACGGAAAACGGACGATGTTACACGAATAAAAATACAAAAATACGTAAAAACAATAATGATAGCACGAATAAGAATACAAAATACGTAAAAACAATAATGGTAAGGATAACAACAAAACCAGGACGTCAGGACAAGCGTCTTTTCGACAGGACGAGTTAAGTTTTGAGTTGGCTATGGAAGAGTACCTTAAGGCCACAGAGAAACAAACAAATATGTCTTGCCACAAGGACTGCTGGATGCGAAAAGGCAGTCACGTGAGGTGAGGACAAAGAGAGGAGAAAGGGACAGATGAAGAGAGAAAGAAGGGAAACAAGGAACAAGGGAGGAGAAGAAAGAGAGGGAAAGAGACAGATCAAGTGGAGTGTAAGGTGTGAGAGGCAGAGAAATGTAGGAGAGGGGGGACAGATGAAGAGAGAAAGAAAGAAGGGGAACAAGGGAGGAGAAGAAAGAGAGGGAAAGAGACAGATCAAGGGAAGTGCAAAGGGTGAAGGCAGAGAAATGTAGGAGAGGGGGGAGAAGAGAGAGTGTAGTAGAGTCGTACCAATGTTAAAGAGTATATACTTACGTATAGGGCCAAAAAGGGGTACGTAGCCGCCATGTATATATGTAAAAGTAAAAAAATATACAAACGGGACAAGAACGTAAAACATTTGGAAGACGACACAAAAAACACGGACGGGACATTCGAAGCCCTCAATCATCAGTCAAGAACCGGATCATATACAGAGACAGAGGTCATATATATAAATATTGTTGAAAAAAGATTAGAGATCTATACAAATCAAATTTTTATATACAAAAGGTGAAACTGGGTATCTTTTCGGTTTGACCGGCAGTTTTTTAAATAATTTCCACGCAACTAAACACTTTTAAACTTCGTATACTGGTAGAATGTGTTTATAAACATCTTTTTCTCTTGGCTTTATTGAGAAAATTCTATAGTTTGTAAGATATTTGTTGGGTTTTTTTTCTTCAATTTCTGCAATTTCAACCAATCAATGACGTCTTTTGAGGTGAAAACATTCTGTGCCGTATGTATATGTCTCTCGTTTATTTACATTTGTGAAGAAAAAAATGATACCCTTCCCCCCACCCCTAACCCTATCCCTAACCCTAACTAACCCTTTGAAATGCAATAGATCGATACTAGGGTCATAATTATGGGTGACAATTTCATATGACACCGCTAGAAAAAAACTGCCGTTCAAACCGAAAAGATCCGAAGGTGGAAATAGCTCGGCAGTAAGTCTAAGACATTTCAATTTAAGAGAGAATTTAGTAAAAATGATTTTAAAGAATTATATAAAAGAAAATATTAGCGGTTTCGATGTATCTCATCTGATCAAATATCAGTAAAAATTCATAAAAATTTGAAGTAAAAACAGTTTATCTTCTGTCTGGGGGTCAAGAAAATCTTCTTGACCCCTAGACAGAAGATAAATTGGCATCTTCTTGACCCCCAGACAGAAGATAACTTGTTTTTACTTCAAAATTTTATAAATATTTACTGATATTTGATAATATGAGATTCATTGAAACCGGTAATATTTTCTTTATATAATTTTTTAAATAATTTTTATTAAATTCCCTCTTGAATTAAAATTTCTTAGACTTACTTCTGTATTATTTCCACCGCCATCTTATATATTACATATATATATATATATGTATATATATATATATATATATATATATATATATATATATATATATATATATATATATATATATATATATATATATTAATAAATGAAATAAAACATATGCATATATATAAACATATATGTACGTACCTACCTCTACATGTACATATACACGCATATATGAGTACAGGACACCAAAGGGACGTCGAACACAAAGAGAAACGAAAACATAGACCCAAACCAAAGGAACTGGACATTTTTTTAAAAAAACAACAAAAAATGGAGTACAGGACAATTAACACAAAGAAAAAAACCCCTTCTTCAGTCGCTATGGTTTCATCTACTCTACGTTTCGAAGGATAAAAGCGAGACGTATCTTCGACAAGAAACTTTCCTTCCTGCGAAAAGCAAATCAATTAAAATTCTGAGATCTTTTCGCAGAGGGGTAAAAAATGGTTAAAAAATGGTAAAAAAAAACAGGACAGTAACGACAGTACAAAAATATAAACAGTAAAAGACAGGACAGGGAAAAACAAGATAAGAAGGGCTGTTGACGCCGAACGAAAAAAGTATTGCAAACGCAGAATTTTTTGTGAACGACATGTATGTATGTATGTATGTATGTATGTATGTATGTATAAATGTATATATGTAAACTTCGATTTGTTTCGACCAAAGATTGGTCCAGGCCATGTCTAAATTAATAGCACCACCTGATAGGATTATCTAAATCCTTTTAAATTCAAATTTTTTTGGTATCATAGTCCATTCAAGTAGGGAGTTCTTGTTGAGTGAGTTGTATCCATGTATAGGTGGCTTATCTGGTATTACTTGAAGAAATTTGTCCAGATTCCGTTTAATGGTAATGAGATCCTTTCCTTCTCTGACCTCTGTCGAGACAATGTTAAATAGGGTATGACCTGGCAAGGAAAAGAAATTGCGTTGCAGTGTATTTATGTGTTGTAATCCTGGATTGGGTAGCGGACGTATGGCCCGTGTTCCTAGCCTTGGATGAATTTTGTAGCTAATGTTGAAGTCATTTGGGCAATGCTGGTGGTACATTCTCCACATTGTGCAAATGATATATTGCTCACAGCGTTGCTGGAAAGAATAAAGTTTTAATGCTTTAAAACGGCCCCAGTAATCGAGATCAGTCATGCCCTTAATTCTTTTAGTTAATGACCTTTGGGGTAATTCAATTTTCGAGATGTTGTATGGGGAGACCACAAGGGGCAGCAGAGTTCGAGATGTGGCCGTACAAAGGAGGAGAAAAATGGAAGGATGACACCTTGTTCTCTGGACCGGAAGGTTCTTAGGATCCAGGAGCTCATTCTACGAGCTATATCGATCATATTGTTGATGTGGACACTCCAACTGAGATTGTTATCAAAACTTACTCCTAGGTCTCTGATATTATTAGATGCTGTGAGAAGTTCTCCTGAAGGAAGAGAGTATGGCTATTTTAGCATAGTCTTTTTTCCAAAATACACCAGCTCAAATTCTCCCTCGTTTAGTTGTATTTTGTTTTTGTCTGCCCATTGACTCACAGCAGGTAGAGAGTGAAAGAGACGCAGGCGTGGCTGTGTGGTAAGAAACTTGCTCCCCAACCACATGGTCCTGGTTTCAGTCCCATTGCGTAACACTTTGTACAAGTGTTGGACAGCGTGGACGGCGCTGCCATTGTTACTATTCGTTGTTCGGAGTTTCAGTGAAAATACAGGTTCACATGTGATCCCTTGTCTCCGATTACATGTGATCCCCAGCACATGGGATCCCCGGTTATATGTGATCCTCGGTCCAATGCATACATACTTCGGAACAGTGTGATCCGTAGAGGCTCATTTTGCTATCGATTGTGGACCGTCATAGAGGATTCGCTGACCAACTCACCGCCAGTTATTGCAGCAGACGTAGCCCGGGTTTGAAGCGGGTGGTACGCTTGCTAGTTAACCCATAGCTGAGATCCTAACAGGCGCTACTATTCTGGGCAAGAGTTGACCAGGGACCAATAGTGGCTAAGAGTTGGTTCCACATTCCTCAAAAGTCTGGAACTCCCCTACCAACAATCCCCTACTGGATGCAGTTAACTGTCTTACTTGGGTAAATATAATGCAAGAAAATTATTGCATTCTATTTACTAGGAGCAACAAGTGAGCATTATTTAACATTTATAAATAAGCTAGAAGAATACGCATCGTTACTTAAGCAGAAAATTAGCTATAAATGGCCCAGTCTTGTCATTAATGAAGGGATATTCTTGTTTAATGGTACACTATTGGATTTCTCTTGAGAAATTCTTTCATGTAAGAAATGAAACTGTTTTCCAATACATTTATAGCAGCCTGTTGTTCAGTCACTGTTCAACAGATACGCACTAATTAGTAAATTTCGTAATTTAATTATATCAATGACATGTTTAATTCAAGTTGATTAAATAAGAACGCAGAATTAAGTAAATACGAAGAGATTTGTGTTTCATTTGAAGCTATTATTGAACATAATATATTGTCTTTTATACTTGGAATCTTTAATGCAGATAAATGAGCTGAAGCCGTAATGTCTGGAAGTAAATGACCCATGGAACGAAGAGCATTTCCATAGAGTATAGATAGAAACCGGTATGTCCACAGAAAACCCACATATCCAAAAAACCAGAACTGCAATATATGCAGAGGTATAGAAATAATTAAGATTTATGATGAATCCGTACCCACCAGACTCTTGGCAACTCTGGACATTGCTATGTGAGCATATCGGAATATACAATGTTAATGGTTTATGCGAAAAGTTACAAAAACAGAGTTAATGGAGGCTTGCAACTCTTGATCATCCAATATTAAATATGGCCGTTAGCATATTTATTCTCATATTTATTCTTCAAGGTGTATTTAGAAACTGTCAATGTTTATCCTTCCAATCTGTTGATTGACATGGTAAAAATTAGACGCTCTAGAAACTGAAGTCTTTTAAATCGGAAAGATTCATGTGTTGGCATGAGTGGAATTCTGAATGTAATTACATTATCAATTTTTTGTGTACCCAATAAGAATCTCAGACGTGTGCCATTGCATAACTACAGCAGCATTATCAGAGGATCTTTCTTAAATAAAATTTCAACCTCGAGGCTACAATGAATTTAACTTCAAGATTACAATGAATTTCAAAATTTAACCTCAAGGTTACAATGAATTTTAAAATCCTACAGAATAATGAATAATTTCTTCCTGATCCGAAACAAAGTTTATTGATTTGTAACTATGACTATTTCATGGAAGTGACTCCCAACACCTACCAGTTAAAGCTGTTCTTCTAAGCATTTCTTCGTACGGTCATTTGTGTGTTTGTTAAAGATGTTGCTAGTTGAGGAACATTTTCAACATCAATTCGTCTGTTGTTTTAATCAATGTATTCATAAGGACTAGATCCACGATGCCATTACTGTCGGAAGAAATTCTCTTTCCGGCTTATAATAATTTAACCAATGATTGGACAACTTATCTCGATCAGTTAAGTTTATAGACAGTGAGAAGATGACTTTGATCACTAGCTTAGCTAGAGTGTGTGCCTCCTGGGGTGGCCCTTCCGTTATCCGCCCCCGGACCCCCCCCCCCGCAAAAAAAATACATATTGCCTACAGCAGACCCAAAAGTAGGGCCCCTTAAAAAGTCCCGTCCGGGGTGGGCCACCCCTACCGATCCCACCAGCTACGCTAGCGACTACAGTTTAAAGCAAGCACATACTTCATTCGTTTTACTTCTATCTGCGACCACTAGAAGGGTCTGACAAAAATCGCCTGTGATCACCTCTAGTAATCCTTCTATTTGACATATATCTTGACGCAAACTCTGTAATATACTGACAAGGACCTAATAGGGATCTCAGATGTATCATTGGGAATTAATCCCAATCAATCATTTATCGTATCTTACGATATGAACTTATGCGGTTTCAAAATTCTGAGTGATGTTGCAAACAGGTGTGTCATTTGTACCTAATCTAAAAAAGAAGCAAAACTTGAAAACAAACTATATCATATGGTCCACAGGAAGAAGCATGGCTGTGATATCTGAAGAAATAACTGCAATAACTATGGCGTTGTGTTGATGGGCTTTGGTAAGTAATTGACTGATTAGGAAATTGCTTCCACTTCCATCATAAACATCAAGGAAGCAAATTCCAATTTATTCTAATCGAACCTGTCAAAAATAGCTGAATAGTCTTCCCTCTGTCCAATATGTTATTATTATGTTAATCATATATGATGTCTCGTATTGGGGATCCGGACAAAAGCGTCCTAGGACAGAGGACGCACAGACAAAAGCCTCTCGGACAAAAGACCCATAGTTAAAGTGAAAGTGGACAAAAGCCCCACGGTTATATTTTTCGGTTATATTTTAATTTTCTTTTCTTTTTGCTCGTTGTAGTCATTAGACTGTGGCCATGCTGGGGCACCACCCTGAGGAATTTTTAGTCGAATGTATCGACCCCCAGAATTTTTTTGGTTATTCTTCGAACTTTTTTTTATTTTCTAAAATCTCTTTACTTGTTTCAGTCATTGGACTGCGGCCATGCTGGGGCACTGCCTTGAGGAATTTTTAGTCGAATGTTTCGCCCCCAGAATCATATTTAGGTCATTTTCAACCAGCACATGAAGTTAATCCCAGAAGGTCTCTCCACATGCTAGAAATAACAGCCAAATCTTAGATTTTTTTGTTTCATAATTTTATCGTTAACAAAAACGGAAATCGAGGTTTAAAAAAAAGAACTTTTATTTTCAAAAATTCCAAATTTTATGTAAACAAAATATATTCAATCGAAAATAAATAAGTAGAATAGAATAACAGAACACAAGACTCGTTACTGCTCAATGTACATGTTGTCTGAATTCGAACAAAAGGAACGCATTTACTTCAAGAAATGTGTAAGAAGTAGGTTTGAATGACTAACCTTCGGTGTCATAATTCTGTTAGACCTTCAACGGCCGGAGAAAGTTCAAAAGGTCAACTCATTCTCAGTAATCTCGAAGTGCTGAGAGAAGAAAACATGATTTTAAATTCTAAAATCGTGATTTTTTTACGACTAAAAATTCTTCATGGCGGTGTCCCAGCATGGCCGCAGTCTAATAACTGCAACAAGTAAAAATAAAAAATTAAAATCTGGCGTCGATACGTTCAACTAAAAATTCTTCAAAGCAGTGCCCCAGCATGACTACAGTTTGATGAATGACACAAGTAAAGGGTGAAAACAACAACAAATAACCGATAAATATAACCGTAGGGCTTTTGGCCACTTCCACACTTTAACTATGAGGCCTTTGACCCGGGGGCTTTTGTCCTATATTCCTCGTATTGTGATGCTTCTTTGAAAATGTTTGTAGTTGGATCATTGACTTCAGTGTTGTTGGATTGACGGAAGCCGTACTTTTTAAATTCTTGAATTTATCGATGAGGGTTGCAGTGTTGATTACATTTCAGTACCCCATTTCCATGTCGGAACATATCTGCTGATTTTCATGCTTGAAATCTTCGATAAGGTGTTCACAGTGCCTGAGCCAGAACTGAAGCAGACTTGATGATCCTCAACATTTTAACTGTATGGTGAACAGAACCCTTAAAATATCGAAGCTTCCATGTTGTAACCCTCTGGGCATAATTTTCCATTATAATAGCTTGAGTTCCTGTAGATAGCGCAGACATGATTTATATTCGAAGCACA
>NC_042997.1:145556162-145573662 GCF_006345805.1 Octopus sinensis | reverse complement strand
TGATAGATTTGCATCTATACCTATTATCGGACATTGTCAGGCCCCTATATGGTAAAGATATAGACAGGGAAAATGTGGGTAGAGGGTGCCGTGCTAGCAACCCTCTCCCCTTACTGTTTTACAAAGTAAACAACAACACAAATAACTACACAGAGGCAGCCACGGTTGAAACAAGAACAACAAGCTCTCTTAAAAGAGAAAAGAGGCATGGTCATTCCTTATCCAAGTGACCTCATCTTATCGCCCATCACTTATGCGCTCATAAATTAGTTTGATAGTTGAGCTCTGATTGGCTGTATGCAAATGGGTTCGTAACTGGGGTCCGGAACTCTCGTGGGAAAAATTCGCGACCGCTTGAGCGAAACACCATCTCGACTGAAGTAACATCACAGAGGGACAACTCTGGAAACTCACCCACGATACAGTTGTCTCGTGACACCACTCCCTAACTGTCTCATTAGCTCATCTTTCTCTTCTACAACATCACTCTGTCCTCTCGCCATCTGCTGCTTAAATGACCCGAGACATGTAAATCTTACGCTATCCATTTATACACGAAATTATAACTCTTTACCACGCATGCTTGCCGATTGCTTTTATACACACCTACCAGTCGTGGTTAGGAAACGATTATATGTAACGGTGCAAATAAATATGTTATCTACAACTGTCCTTATTCCTTGAAGTATTACTTTTGGGTATACATGAGAAAAAATAGGACATTAAACTACACATCTTTTAACGTAATAATAATAACAACAACAATATTGCATCGAATGTTGAGCGATTACTTGGAAGAAGTGTGGCGAAGTGGAGGACGGAAATGATAGCATACGGAAGAAGCTTAGGGACAACAGAAATCAGGAGATGCATCTTCCAAGGGGACTACCTGTCCCCATTGATCTTTGTACAATGTATGATACCACTAACATTGATTCTGAGGAAGCAAAAGCTGGGTATGTATTCAAGAGCCGCCAACAAAAAGTAAACCACTTGTTATACATGGAGGACCTCAAACTTTATGATAAAGATGAATCCCAAGTCAGTTCCCTTGTTGATACGGTATATACTTTCAGTGCTGATATCAGAATGGAGTTCGGACTGAAAACGTGTGGTGTGTCAATCTTGAAGAGAGGCAAAATCAAATGTATAGAAGGGCTAGTGACACAGTCGGGGGAGGTTATGAAGCAGATAGAAGAGTCGGGCTATAAGTACTTGGGGATATTGGATAAATTGATAGAGAAAGAAATGACAGAAAAATTTAAGGTGGTGTACTTGCGCAGACTGAGACTGATCCTTAAGTCGAAATTAAACGGACGGAATAAGGTTGAACCTATCAACACCTGAGCGGTTTCGCTACTTAGATATGGAGCAAGGGTAACCGCATGGACAGTAGACGGTCTAAACACCTTAGACAGAACGACAGGGAAGTTGCTGGCTAAATATGGGATACTCCACCCAAAAAGTGACACAGACCAGACTGTATGTACCAAGAAAAAGAGGGGAAAGAGGACTGATTGGATGCAAACACAGTATTAGAGCAGAAGAAAACAACATAGCATGGTATGTAAAAAATGCCACAGAACCGCTAATATTATAAGTAGGAAGGTCAGGCTTGTGTAGGATGAAAGATTGCAATGATAAAGCATTGCACAAGAAATTGAAAACAAATGAAACTGAAAATAGGTGGGTAAAGAAAAGAATGCATGGTCAATTTCATAGGGATGTTGAAGATATGACACACAGAGGAAAAAGATGGTTATGGATGACTAAAAGTGATTTGAAACAGGAAACGGAGCAAATATTAATAACGAATTACATCAAATACAGAATAAACAAGACATCAGAAAGTGATCAGTGCAGAATTTGTGGACAAAATGGTGAAGCTGTATGGCATATTACAAGTCAATGTACGCCACTTGCCCAGAAAGAATATAAGAGACGTCATGACAATATAGCAAGGATTGTCCATTGGACACTTTGCAACAAGTATGGACATGACAGAGCAAAAACGTGGTATGAACATAAACCCGAAGACATCATTGAAAATGATAATGCAAAAATCCTATGGAATTTTATGATTCAGTGCGACCCTGAGATGCTGTATCATAGATATAACATACCCAGCTGAAAACAAGGTATGCGATAAGGAAGAAAGAAAAGTCAATAGATATAATAGGTTAGCTTGGGGTGGGGTGGGGGGTAAGTAATTGTGGTCGCTGAAAAAGGTGGTATTAAAAGTTTTGAGAAGTACATGGAACAAATAGGGTCTGCAATAAGGGTGGAGCACTTGCAGTAAACAGCATTCCGAATACTCCGAAATATAAGGGGTGTTACCTTAGTTCACTGATAGTGAACAGCTGACATCATAATACATCTCCAGTATTAGAAGCTGTGCAATAACAATGAAATAACAACAATAATAATAATAAATGCCCTGATTCAGTACCAGGCAGTGGCTCTCATGGCTTCTGATCTTAACTGAGTGGAAGTGTTATCATGTACAGTGTTTTGTCTTGGTATAAAAGATGGGCTACAGCAAATATTCTGCTCAATACCACAGATTTGCTTGTCAGTTGTTTGACCTTAACCAGTTGAGCATGTCCCTTAGTGGCTGACGATATGTGCATCTCTGATCACGAGCAGAAGTAGTGGGGGGAGCATCATAGTCGATGGTGAGAGGGATTCTTTAAGGTTTGAATAATTCACTTCTGGAAATATGGGTGTTTCGTTCAACATACTTAGACAACCCATATTCAGGGACCATTTGTGCGGGATGGGCTACTCGACCAGAAGAAAATTCTAACTGGGCCCCACCTGCAAGGTCATATGCTGCTTATCTTGATATGAGATCACCACGTTGCGCACATATGGTTGCGATTCATGCACCTAGTGTACCCTTATAAGATGGGTTGTCATGATGGGTATACTGGGCTTCGTATATTTTACCCCAGGGTCACTTTAATGGCATGCACTGCTCTCTCACTCAATAATAATAATAATAATAATAATAATAATAATAATAATAATCCTTTCTACTATAGGCAAAAGGCCTGGAATTTGGTGGTAGGGGAAACAGTCAATTACAACGACTCCAGTTCTCAACTAGTATTTATTTAATCAACCCGAAAAGGATGAAAGGTGAAGTCGACATCAGCAGGATTTGAATTTAGAACCTGTGGACAGATGAAACACCACTGAGCAGTTTGTCCCGCATGCAAACGATTCTTATTTCTTTATTGCCGAGAAGGGGCTAAGCATAGAGGGGACAAAGGGATTAAGTCGATTATATCGACCTCAATGCGTAACTGGTACTTATTTAATCGACCCCGAAAGGATGAAAGGCAAAGTCGACCTCGGCAGAATTTGAACTCAGAATGTAACGGCAGACGAAAGACCGGTAAGCATTTCGCCCGGCATGCTAACGTTACTGCCAGCTCGCCGCCTTGATGATGGATATGACGTTGATGACGACGACAACGATGATACTGATGATAGGTGCCGCATTGTCTAAGTCATTAGTTTTGTGCGATAATTATCTGACTGATTAATTGAATAAAGATAGAAATAGTAAAAACTCAAAGACACACATGATAGACATATGAAATCGTTTATTTTCAAATACAAAATAAAATTTGAAAAATTAATTTTCTTTACAGTTTTTGTTTTTATTGTGTAAATTAAAGGGGCAAAACGTAAATGGTTTTGCACTTTGGTAATGGAAATTTCCTCATTCGCAGACTGTTCTTTCAACCACAACTATGTGCATACTACCAGCAACTATGGACAGGAGTCCAGCCAATAAAGTTATGAATAACGAATACCTTGGAGTATAGTCTGCATGTTCGAGGCGAAAAAGTGGATCGACAAATGTAAATATTCCTGAAAACAAGAATACACATTTTGTTATGTAATGTGAACAGCTGAGATCAGGGTAAGAAAGAACAATAAGATAACTACACGATAATTGAGTTTTCATAAATCCTTTCTAGAATATGCACAAGACCTGAAATTTGTGGGTTCACCATTACTATCTCTCGAGCTTGTTGAATCTTCTCATCGGTGGTGGAGGTTGATGAACGTTCTGTTCCCTCATCATGCATCACGCTTGTCCGACCACTTTTAAACTTCTCGATCCACTCATACACACTTCTACGCTGTAGTGCACTGTCCCGTATTGTGATAAAAGTCTCCGATGAATTTCATCACCCGATACACATTCCGACCAGAGAAATCGAATTACTGTTCTTTGTCTTTCTTTGGTGCTCAATGCTAGCGGAGCGGCCATGCTTACACTGTAAAATCGGAAAGATGGCGCGGTCAGGCTCAAGCTTCGATCACGAGGTCTCAATAGTACCAACTTTAAGCACGCATGTGCAGAAAGCAGTGTTACGATAATAAAGATATTCTATGGCAAAAATGCGGATAATTTTTGACTTCCCCTCGTACATTGGGAATCCGGTAGTTATTTCTTAAACTTTGGTGCTTATTCTACCGATCCCATTTGCCACACTGTTAAGTTACGGGGATCATAAACAAACCAACCCTAGTTGGCAAACAGTGAGACACACTCACACACACACACACACACACACACACACACACACTCACATATTGTTGACGTCATGAGAATTTATAAACTTTTGAGAGAACGTGGAATTTCTTTTTAATCGGATTCTGAAGTCGAAGGCCGCTCGTAGAACTCGAACCCACATCTGTTAATATAACAGACGTTCTACCATTGTACCAAAGCAACCCTTCGAAATCTGTCTGTTTTAAAAATTTTAATCTTATTAGTGAGAATCGTATATTATTGACATCATAAAAATTTATAAACTTTTTGCCGTCGTCGCCGTCGTTGTTGTTGTTGTTGTTGTTGTTGTTGTTGTTGTTGTTGTTCTTCTTCTTCTTCTTCTTCTTCTTCTTCTTCTTCTACTTCTTCTCCTTTTTCTTCTACTTCTTCTCCTTTTTCTTCTACTTCTCATTCTTCTTTCTCTACTTCTGCTTCTCCTCCTCCTCCTCCTCCTTTCGTCATATCTTTCCTCTCCCTCATTTCCTCTTTCCCACCCTTCTTCCATTTCTTCTTCATGTTCATATTCTCTTTCATCAGTCATCAATCATCATCGACATCCTCCTCCTCCTCCTCCTCCTCCTCCTCCTCCTCCTCCTCCTCCTCCTCGTCATCATCATCATCATCATCATCATCATCTTTTTCTATCGATCTCTTTGCCGACCCCCTAAGATACGGTGATATAAACAGACCAGAACCGCTAAGTCACAGTGACATAAATACATCAGAACTACTAAGTTACGATGACATAAACGCACCAGCACCCTGTATAGTCCTGATCAAGTAGACCAATGATCAAAGGTATTCCAGCTATAACCCCACCCCGCCATCTTATTTTCAGGCATAGTGCAACTAGGGCTGCGTAAAGCAACAATCCCTTCATGTTTTTAAATCTACGTGTAATTTGAGGAAAATTTTACCATTATTTCGTGTCAGTTGAATCGCCCATCACCTAAAGATTCCTTTGTAGCTCGTATCTGCTTGAAACTTATTTTTATTATTCTTGTTTATCCTCAGGTCAACGCTCGTCACCAAACTTTTTTAAAATCTTAAACAAGGCGAGAAACCACTTAGTGTAAGAGACTACGAAGAAGGAAAAAGGTTAAGATGAAAAGAACTAATTTACATTAGACATGAAAGAATTCAGGTCATAAGAAGATGGAAGGGAGCTCCAAAGTCTGGCAGTTTGAGGGGAATAGTATTTGGACGAAGACGCTCTGAGTTTTGAATCAGGCGAGATGGCACAAAGCGAACTGGAACTAAGAGAGAAAGTTCATCAGAGCATTTCTTGAGGCAATAACGACAGAAATGACTAAAAACTAGTGACGTCATAGCCATGTGACAAGGGTTGCAGAGTTAAGGCAAAAGAAGGACCAATCAAGTTAGAGACTCGCTTCAGTATCCCAGGTCAATCATGACTGAACAGAAATTTGACTCCTTTTAAAGGAATGCAGAACATTGCTCTCTTTCTCGCTCTCGTTCCCGTTCCTTACCATAATATCGTAATGATTTGGGGGAGATTTTTGATTTCGAGTTGCTTAACCATGTAGTGGCTACCTTCATTTTGGAGGGAAGGTGCCTGCGTTTTCGTACTGTTAGCCTTGTGAATGACTTGAAATGGCTCCTTCTGTAAGATCCGTCAATAGTTTTAATCTTACTGTTTTTAATCATTTGACTTTATCTATACTGGGGCGCCTCCTTCTGAACCTAATCGAAGAGATCCACATGACAAGATGGTGCACCTGCTGAAATATGTGGACTTGTAAAGTTACAAAATAGCCTTGGATGTGAAGTAGTCCTTTGACCTATACAAGGACCCACCCAAACCTTACAAGAAGCAAACGTTACCAATTCACTAAATTTATGATCAAAAATGTTCTAGCCCTAGCCGTCTTATTTTGTTTGTATAGCAGGGATTCATAAATACAGCCTTTTGTATTTAAGATTATGGGGTGTGGTTTTGAAAGTAATTTGGTTCCAATTTCTGGAAGCGAATGACCGAGTAGAGCCTTTTTCGTTAAGCAGGTAGTAAGTGTAGTGGTTATGGCTGGTTAGTCTACATTGTTCGGTAATGCGAATAGGTTTTCCAGGTTCTCTGATGTATATATATATATATATATTCCTCCCTGGATAAGAAGCCAGTCTGTCGCAGACGAACTCATTCTTACCAGTTGAGTGAACTGGAGCAAGATGAAATGAAGTGCTTTACTCAAGAACACAACGTATTGCCCGGTCCAGGAATCGAAACTACGATCATATAATCATGAGTCCAACACCATAACCACTAAGCCATGTGCCTCCACATAGTAAATATATTGGGTTGTCCGGAAAGTTCGTGCCGATTTTTAAACGAAAGAAAAAGGTCAGTAAATACTTGCCATTACATTTTTTAATCAACCAAATATGAACCATTTTGTTGCACAATGCGTCTCCATCTTTCCTTTAACTTGAAACTACACTCTTCCCAGAATTGAGGTGGTTTCATGGCAAAGAATTCATCAAGGTATCTTTTTACGTCATCCGAGGAATTGAAGTTTTTACCATTAAGACTATTCTGCAGAGACCTGAATAAGTGGAAATCCGAAGGAGCAACATCTGGTGAATATGGAGGGTGGAGTAACACATCCCGGCCGAGCTGCAGCAATTCCCATCTGGTTCCCAAAGCAACAAGTGCCGAAAATGAACTTTCTTATCTTCCATTTTAAAGGGTCACAGAATTAACACAGGGTATAGGAACATAAATCTTCTTTCTCGTAAAGATAGCTTAAACTGTGCTCTAAATGGAGGTGTAGTGAAATCCTATTTTATGGACTCAACCATGTTCTAAAATAAGTCGAAAGGTAAGCTACTATTAATCGGCACGAACTTTCCAGACAACCCAAGAGCATTTAACATTTATTCCTCACCTCACTAGGCCAAACCTGCGTAAATCGACTCGATAAAGTTGATAATTAATGAAACTAATTATAATTGGTGTACTTTTATTTTCTCTGCAATGAGCACGTATCTATAGCAGGTTAATTCCTCACACGAACTAGTGTCTAATTTACTGTAAGATCAAATGAACAAAATAGAAAAATATACCTACTAATCAACATGAAACGAACAAAAAAATTATCTTCAATTAAATCTATTCGATTACTGCTTCTTCCTCATTCGCTCTACCCCTCTCTCTATTTATCAGTCTATCTATTTCTTTCTCTATCTCTCTTTCTGCTTTACGTCATTGATCCCCTTCTTCCTGCACACCTGCATACTAAAACAAAATAAGTCATTAGCCAATAAGGCAAGCCTACTACGTGGCTGCTCGATATGCTAGATATAATAGCTAAATCTCCCTCAGATCGCAATTCGATGTCGTTTGTTTATTTATTTTCAAGGGGTGCCGCATAATGGATAATGTGTCCGGAGATACACTATGACTTAGAAAAAGATGGAATGGACACGGACAAAAAGGCTTTTGTTAGAGGTCTACTGGGTCGGAGCTGACCAAGGACTAAGCAGCAACTAAAAGAGTTAAATTTATTATTTAGTAAAGATTTGTAAGTTTGAATGACTTCATATACTGCAAAGAGAAAAAAAGGGAATTAACGTTTTAGACCTATCTCTTAAAATACGAGAGAGGGAGAGAGAGAGAGAGAGAGAGAGAGAGAGAGAGAGAACGAGGGAGAGAATAAAATGTCTTCTAGAATAGAAACCTAATCCATCCTCGTTGTTTTGAAAGAATAAAGCAGACGATATATTGTATGTAGACTGAAATAATCTTCAGAAACTGCTTCTCTGTCACTAAAATCCCCCCTCTCCCTCTCTCTTTCTCTCTCTCTCTCTCTCTCTCTCGTGACAAAAGTATTAAATCTGAAACGTTAGCTTCATCCTTTAATATACAAAATTTAACCGAAAATATTTTTTGCGACGCACCCCACTACCAGTTTTCTGAGAACGCTTATCTTATTTCTTAACGTTGTTGTTGTTACTGATAGTTTGTTGTTGCTGTTGTTTAACTCCCAGGTCAATCATGACTGAACAGAAATTTGACTTCTTTTAAAGGAACGCAGAATATTGCTCTCTCTCTCTCTCTCTCTCTCTCTCTCTCTCGTTCCCGTTCCTTACGATAATATCGTGATGATCTGAGGGAGATTTTTGCTTTCGAGTTGCTTAACCATGTAGTGGCTACCTGCATTTTGGAGGGAAGGAGCCTATGTTTTCATGCTGTTAGCCCTGTGAATGACTGGAAATGGCTCCTTCTGGAAGATCCGTCGATAGTTTTAATCTTACTTTTTTTTAATCATTTGACTGTATCTATACTGGGGCGCCTCCTTCAAGATTTTAATCACAGTATTGATTACAGCCTAAATATCTAGTTTATCCCCTTCTTGCATAAAGTGATATTATCCATTATGCGGCACCCCTTAAAAATAACTAAGCAAACGACATCGAATTGAGATCTGAGGGAGATTTAGCTATTATATCTAGCATATCGAGCAGCCACGTAGCAGGCTTGCCTTATAGGCTAATGACTTCTTACATAAAGTGATAATTACTAGTTTAACCTCTTCTTGCATAAAGTGCACCCAAGAAACATATAGTATTACACTCTCATATATAAATATTTATGTACATATATAAATATATATATGGCGCATGCGTGGCTAAGCGGTAAGAAGTTTGCTTCTTAATCACATGGTTCTGGGTTCAGTCCCACTACGTGGCACCTTGAGCTAGTGTCTTCTACTATATTCAAAGCCTTATGCGTTGATTTGGTAAACGGAAAACTGAAAGAAGCCTGTCGTGTGCGTGTGTGTTGACGTCCTTACGTGCCTGTAACTTAGCGGTTCGGCTTAAGAGAACGATGAAATAAGTACCAGGCTTTCACAAAATAAGTACTGGGTTCGATTCATTCGACTAACAATTCAAGGTGACTCCCCAGCGTGGCCGCAGTCTAGTGACTGAAGCAAATAAAACATATAAGATGTATGCATGTATATATATTCTTTTATCTGTTTCAGTAATTTGATTGCGGCCATACTGGAGTACCGCCTTCAAGGGTTTTACTCGAACAAATCGACCCCAGGACTTATTTTTTCTAGCTTAGTACTTATTCTATCAGTTTCTTTTACAGGAACGTAAACACACCAACACCAGTTGTCAAGCTGCGATGGATGGACAAACCAGCACACATACAGACACACACACATACACGAGCGACTTCTTTCAATTTTCGTCTACCAAATGCATTCAAAAGGCTTTGGTTGGCCCGAGGTTATAGTAGAAGATACTTGCCCAAGGTGCCACAAAGTGGGACTGAACTCGGAACTATGTGGTTGGGAAGTAACCTTCTTACCACACAACCACGCCATTTATGTGTATAAATGTATATACGTGTATGTATATGTATGTATGTATATAAACATATATGTATGTGTGTATGTATGCATGTATGTATGTATCTATATAAACATATATGTATGTGTGTGTATGTATGTATGTATGTATGTATGTATGTATGTATGTATTTCAACATGGTAAACCGTTAACTGCGACGCATTTTCTCTTTCCGTTTTTTACTCTCTCTCTTCTTTTTTCCTTTCTCATCCCTTTCTGCCGAAGAGCGTAGGCTAGAAACGTCAGAGTTTTCCATTCTTCCCGAACGTCAAACTAATACAACTGTTTGTAGTTCTCTCACTTGTCTTTATCTTTTGTCTTTTGTAAATTTGAACGATATATATATATGTATATATGTATGTATATATGTATGTATATAAGTATGTATGTATGTATGTATGTATGTATGTATGTATGTATGTATGTATGTATGTATGTATGTATGTATGTATGTATGTATGTATGTATGTATTTATATATGTATGTATGTAAGTGTGTATGTATGTATGTATGTATGTATGTATGTATGTATTTATGTATGTATATAAGTATGTATGTATGTATGTATGCATGTATGTATGTATTTATGTATGTATGTATGTATGTATGTATGAATGTATGTAAGTGTGTGTGTGTGTGTGTGTGTGTGTGTGTGGTGTGTGTGTGTGTGTGTAAGGTGGAGGCAGCTTCTTGTGTTTAAGCCAGAGCATATAACTTCTAAAATTAATTAACACTATGTACTTGAAGCAAGGTGCACATCTTTCCTGATATCTCTTATAAAAGAAAGAAAGTTTTATATAATTAGAGCCTCGGTGTTACATGAACCGCGTTCAAATCCAGACTGCATCTCTTCTAAGCTTATTTCTATGCTTAATCGCGTGTGCTAGTACTCATCCCATTTGTTTCGTTTCATACTGTGATGTCTGAATGTCTTTGTGGCTGCTCCTTTCTAAACCCTCTCCTTTGACCAAGTAAGCAGTTGGCGATTGTACTGTTTGGCCAGACACTGGGTATGACGCCTTCTGAGGAATTTCAACCGTGTTTCGTGGTCTGCTACCACAACAGTTTCTTTATAGGATCCAGTTAGCTCAAGACATCATCAGGAGGAACCACGTCCTGTTTCGGCGCCTACTCCTCTACCGTTTTGACGTGGCAGCCCCCCCCCCCCACTTTCGGAGGTGTCTTCATCTCTGGTGTTGGGTGCATGTCTTCTTTCTTCTTTCTTCTTTCTTCTGTTCCCTGGCCTATTCGATGTAGCGTCAACGAGTGTCGGCGGCGACTGACTGACTTGTCAAATTTTTTCGCTTTAACTGGTTATCTATTAAAAGTGTCTAACTTCAGCCCTTTTCCGTAAAATAATTTCAGCATATCGGCGATTATAATTGAAGGAATTTCCTTTATTCTCCATCATCATGCCGTTGCTGACCATTCCACCCACATAACTATCCACTTCACCAGCTGCTAGTTTTGTTGGGTGCTTTAGGACGTTCGTTCTCCCACGCATTTTCCACATCCAGCAACCGCTTGTGATTCTATTTCTAAGACGCTTTCTTCTCATCGTTCATGAAGGTAAGTGTGCGGTTGTGCTTCGATTTACCCTGACACAGCATTTCAAAATCAGGAACAATTCATATCTCCGATCCTCTCGTCCCAAAACAGTGGCAAACTGTCTATTTTCTAGCTCTTTTCATGTTATGTACCCTTGTCGCCTAGCTTTTCTCTTAGCTCCATGATATTGTTCTTTGCTGTCTCATTTCTTAAATATTTCCGACCTTATCTCCTAGCTTTTATGACTCTATCTACGGTACTACTCAACCACCATGTTACCTTACATCTGGCTGGAACCTTATTCCAGCTACAGATCTGGTCTATAGCTTTTTGCATGTTGCGTCGTAAAAGCTCCTGGCTGTTCGGTAGGTTATATTCCATCTCCCTTTCTATCATATGAGTAATCTAGAATCGCTCTAAACTAGCATTTAGCAGAGGGACGTTTCTGCTTCCACATCTTCCTTCTCTAGAATCTCTTTTTTCTTTCTGTTCGTTTAAATTCTGATGTTACTGATCAAAAGCTTATATCATGGGTTATTGTGTTCAACGAGAAAAGACATTCGTTTGTTTGTTCGTTTTGTGGTGACAATAAAGTCTGATAATAAAATTTATTAAAATAGTGAAGTGCCTCGTTGGTTTCCTAAATTTTGTGTGACTCATTTACATTTCAGAACTCCAGAAGCCTTGATCTTCTCTCATTGCTAAAACTATATCAATAACCACCATGTATTCATGAGTAACCACCTAGTGCTGTCCAACATGTCCACTGAAGTCATTCGCCAAGATAATGAAGCCGTTGTCATTTGATTTCAATATGGTTTCATAAAAAATAGTTCTTTTGTTCAATATGCAATCCCAATAGAGGTGCATAAGCGTAAATAACAGCAGCCATTGCTGTACCTTCCACTAGTCAAAAGTTATTTATTCCGCTGCATGTTCTGGATAATATCAATCTATTTCTCTGCCGCTTGTATCATCTATGCTCCTAATTAGCATTATTGTCTACCAGCACGAATTTATACCTGTTTTGTTTACCGGTGAGAAGTCTAGTTAAGGTGTGCTTCCGTCTCACATTTGGCTTGTAGCACACATCTACACCACTTCTGCACCTCACTAGATGATAGTCAAGAATATTCAGTGAAGCTTTATCGATATATTAAAATGGACTGGTTCCTGATTTTGATACTGTTTTACAACGTGGCTGCTTTTCTTGTTACTAACCACTTTGCAACATAAATTGTGCGCGTTTATATTGCGCCACTTTTACCAGAGAGCATGTCAGGCAGGATTAAAATCTCCTCTCCAAACTGCGTTAGATTTTATCCAGAATCACTGCTTTCTTTGATGGGTTACTTTCAGTGCAGCTGCCAGAGTCCACGTCATCCCCGCATAAGCTTTGAATCCCAGCCTCTGTAAGTAGTATCTGAGAGAGAAATGAGAGGAAGTGGGGTTGAAGACGAAAAGAATCCAACACAAATTTGGACTTATGAAGAAATAAGAAATTGGAAGGGAGAGTGAGGTAGAAGAATGAGAATATGCGAGAGTGGGGACAGGAGAGAGGATGAATGAGATAAAGGAGAATCAGATTAAAGGAATACGTAGGAGGAAGAGAGAGTTGGATCATATGACAGTGTGGAATGGGGAGAAAGAAAGATAGAGAGGAACATGAGAAGAGATGACACTAAGATAGATGGTAGGGAATAGGAAGAGAGAAAGAATGACCTGTAGGAAAAGATTAAGAAAGTAAAGATTTGGCGAGAGGATATGCCTTAAATGATAGTGAAAGCATTGCCCTGCTGCCCGTGAAAGCTTAGTTGGAAGTAAGAGATGGAGTCGTTGAGATTTGTGATAAGTGGAGAAAAAAAAAAAAGAATGAAGATGGCTATAGGAAATGTATGCCTGTCTGAAGCTACCCCTGTATAGTTTAATTGCTAAGGAAACGAATCCAATACGTGTATGTGTGTGTGTCTAAATGGTTTCCGTCTCATACAGTCTACCCACTCATAAGGTACATTAATCCGTAGAAAATACACACGCAATATGCCCAGCAGCGTGATCGAACCTGGGATCACATAGCAGCGAAGCGATTTTTTTCAATTTCACTCCTATACTTCCTCCAGTACTTATATATATTCAATTTTAAATGTGCTATCGGTTACAAACACTTTTAGAAATGGACTCCAGTTTGAAACTGGCCCGATCACTTCTGCTGGCGTTGGGTTTTTTTTTTTTATGTCAGTCTTCATCGAGCAAGCTCATGATGAAAAGCATTCCAATTTTGTTCATCTTATCTTATCCCAAGGCAGTTTATCTAGAATTACATTAATCAATGTGCATTTTTTCTTTTAAGACAATTCGATTGAACGCTATTTCTTACCAGACAGAGTGATCACATAGAGGGACTGTTGTTGTTGTCTTTGTATTGTTGTTGTTGTTTTTGTATTGTTGTTGCTGGTGCTTTCTCAGCCCTGAGAATATCTATAATCAAAGACACTTCACTTATGTGTTACCCTCCCATCTGCCTAGCCCAATATGATAAGATGGGTATTTGGCGAATTTGACAAGCAAGCCGAGCGGCCGTATTGAGTATCCTTCGTGTGTTGGTTTCTAATCTGTGCTAGCAGCGGCTGAGACACTTACCTATACAACAGCTGAATCCACAGTGGTGATTTGGATGTCAGGCAGGCAGTCGAGATGTCAGCGGAGACTGTGGTATAAGCGGTTGCTTATTATAACGATTGTTAACTGAGAGGCAAAGAAAGAAGCAACAGCAGTCATTTTCACGCAACTGAGGGAAACGATATCATATCACAGTAACGGGGATTGATAATCACTCTCACCATAGAGACATTAAATACCACGCAAAATATCACATGGCGTTTTATCTGATGCTCTGATGTCCTAGGCAATATCTTACTCATTTCTCCTTCGCTCTTAAACCTCATCAACTCTTATAACTTCGATGAATCATTCTTAGTGCCACTCCCCAATAACGTCTAGCCACTAAATTGTCACGTATTCATAAAAGAATATTTTCAAGATCTCTATTAAAAATGTACTTGTCTGGCCAGCAGGATATCCGCAAATTCTCTCGTTTAAATAAAATATATCTTAACCCATCAAAACTGCAGACAGACAATTTTGCAAGATTTTCCTACTTGTTGCTCCTCAACAAAGATGGTTTTGATAATATATCGGATTAGTGACATCGGATTAGTGGCAAGTAAGTAACAGAAAATTACAGACGTTCATAAATAAATTAGTATCACAATTATTCCATTACATTTCGATTTGCAAAAGATGAAGCAGGTAACAGCAACGATACTTCTTATCATAATCGCGTCCAATTTCCTTTCATTCTAGTAAAGAGTTAGGGAGGGATTACTTTTTTTCGCAATCACCAACTCTCTGGTTCCATCTCAATGCGAGACATTTTGAGTTAATGTTTTTTTTTTGTTGTTTTTATATCAAGCCAACCCATACCGTATGAGTGAAACTGAGGGTAGACGGAAACTATGATGAACCCCGTCGGATGAGTTGTATCTGCAATTCAAAAGTACAGCTTCATCACACTTTGTGTCATGCTGATTCTATCAGAGACTTACGTTAACGGTACACGTACCTCTGAATTGCTCAGCTACCTTACACGTTGATTCTAAGAACAGGCGAACAACTAAATAATCATCATCGAAATCGACGGAAAACCAATAACTTCCAGTTCAAAAGAAGAGCATTAAATTTTAATACATAAATGATTGTTTTCATTTGGGGGAGCGTTTCTTTTCCTTTATTTAAAAAATAAATCTTTTTATTAGATTTTGTCTCGAGGAGGGAACTTTACCAAAAGCCTTCTCAGAAACCATCGAGTCTGGTGCGATCGATGCAGTGGATGTTTCTTCTGAAATTCAACAACAGAAAGAATTAACTTGAACAGTGTGTGTATGTGTGTGTGTGTGGGAGGGTATTCCAAAGACTTGAGTCTGGGTAAGAAGAAATGGGTATTAAGGATAAGTGTACCCTGGTCTACGGGCAAAATGCTTAGCGGCGTTTCGTCCTTAATTACGTTATGCGTTCAAATTCTGTCGAGGCTGACTTTGCCTTTCATCACTTTGGGACCGAAAAAATGCTCTGCGGCAGTTCGTCCGTCCTTACGTCCTGAGTTCAAATATCACCGAAGTTGGCTTTACATTTCATCCATTTCGAGTAGATCAAATAAGTACCAGTTGAACACGGAGGCTGATGTAACCGGCTTACCCCTCCTTAGAACTTGCTGGCCTTGGGTCAAAATTTTAAAATCAATATCCTACATACTTGGAATAAGGCGGCGAGCTGGCAGAAACGTTAGCAAGCCGGGCGAAATGTTTTGCGGTATTTGGTCTGCCGTTACGTTCTGAGTTCAAATTCCGACAAGGTAGACTTTGCCTTTCATCCTTTCGGGGTTGATTAAATAAGTACCAGTTACGCACTGGGGTCGATCTAATTGACTTAATCCGTTTGTCTGTCCTTGTTTGTCCTCTCTGTGTTTAGCCCCTTGTGGGTAATAAAGAAATAGGTATTTCGACTGCCGTTACGTTCTAAGTTCAAATTCCGCCGAGGTCGACTTTGCCTTTCATCCGTTCGGAGTCGATAAATTAAGTACCAATTACGCACTGGGGTCGATGTAATCGACTTAATGTCCTTGTTTGTCCCCTCTATGTTTAGCCCCTTGTGGGCAATAAAGAAATAAGAATCGTTAAGTACGCCGGGGAAAATACTTTGCAGCATTTCATTCTTCTTTACGTTCTGCATTCAAATTCCGCCGAGGCCGATTTTGCATTTCATCCTTTCGGGCTCGATGAAATAAGTACCAGTTGACCACTGGAGTCGATGTAATTGATTTATTCCCTACTCCGAAATTGTTGACCTTGTGTCAAATTTGAAACCATTATAAACACTTGGTTCGATGTAATCGACTATACTCGATGCTCCGGTACGGCCGCACTCCAATAACAGAAACCAATAAAAGTACAGAGAATAACATCACCCTTCCTTTCACTATTTTAAACGCAATGGCGCAAATTAGGGATGACGAACATATTTGTCAATTTGTGTTATTTTCTGTGATTCACTCTCCACTAATCAGATCTCTCCAATGAAATTCGAAATCCGTCTTCCTTGAGGAGTGGCGAGTGTGAGAATTTTGCAACAAATGTCTATCTGCAAATTTGGGGCAGACAGACATTTTTGTCTGTTTTTTTTTGTTTGTTTTTTTTACATATACAAATTGTGCACGTATACTCGTCTGTGTGTATGGAGGGTTAAGGTATGTTTATATTTAAACGAGAGAATTTGCGGATATCCTGCCAGTCAGACAAGAGAAATTTTTTTATAAAGAGAGATCTTAAAAAGTATTCAGTCAATTGATGTTGTTGAGGAGTGGCGCTTAGGACTCATCAAAGTTATTAGAGATAAGACGGTTTATCTATAATTTAGGAACTGTGTGGGGAGGGGGATGATACCATGCGGGATGTGCTCATCACGCAGGCATACGTTAATTTGGCGAAAGAATTTGTGCACGTCCTGCCAAAAGAATCATTAAAGTAGTGTTTCTCAGCCGGGGTCCATATGGCCGTTGGGGGTCCACATAAAATTTTGTTGGTAGTTCAATAAACCGATTATAATTCTACAATGCACAAAATATTTTAACAATGGTTTTTATACAATTCTTATAATGATATTTAATCATAAAAAATATAATAGGATTCTTTAAACATTGAATGGCTATGAGAGCCCTACAAAGCAAAATAGGAATAAAAGGGAGTCCATAGGTAAAACAAAATGTTTGAGAACCGATGTGTTATAGTGTTGGAAAATATGCTTTGTTGCATTTAGTTATGACCTTTTCGGGGGCGATAAATTACATATATTAGTCACTTACTGGGGTCGATTTAATATTCTTAGGTATAAATGGAATTAAAAGACATCTATGAACAGAGCTGTTGGAAATATCCTTTTGCGAGA
>NC_042997.1:145548662-145551162 GCF_006345805.1 Octopus sinensis | reverse complement strand
TCCCCTCTATGTTTAGCCCTTTGTGGGAAATAAAAAAATAAGAAACTAGCTTCTCAACCACATGGTTCCAGGTTAAGTCCCACTACCTGGCACCTTGGTTGAGTGTCTTTTACTGTAGCCTCGGGCCGACCAAACCTTGTGAGTGGATCTGGTAGATGGAAACAGAAAAATGACTTCTCTCTCTCTATATATATATATAGATGTATCTATGTGTGTGTGCGCGTGTGTGTGTATGTGTATGTGTGTTTGTCCCACACACTGCTCGGTGTGTTTACGTCCCCGTAACTTAGCGATTCGGCAAAAAAGACCGATAAAATCAGTACTAGACATAAAGAAGTATGTCCTGGGATCTATTTGCTCGACTAACACCTTTCCTGGTGGAGCCCCAGCATGTCCGCAGTTTATCTTTATCCTTCACTTGAGATGTAGCTACGATGGGGTATCATATAATGGGCTTCTTCATAGAGTCCATCTACCAAATTCTCTCACAAGGTATTGGTCAGTCCAAGGGAATTAGAATACACTTTAGAGCCATTAATTACTAAATTGCATCCAGGAGTGTCGAAACACAGTGTTATCTTTTAACAGAACAACACCCCGTGTCATACAGCAAAGAATACTCGTCAATGGTTTGACTCAAATGGTATTGTTCCCATGGAGTGGCCAACTCAAAGTTCCAATTTAAATCCGATCGAATACCATGCAGTGAGACGGAGTCTAAAACTGCCTGGTTACAATGAGATCTTCTTAACCATACAGGTATGCTTGCACCTATGTTAAAGTTAATAATATTACTTCCACTACTAGAGTAGAATAATATTATTAAATTAGTTTAATATAGTTTAATATAGTTTAATAAATGTTATAATTTCTCATTATTTTCGTAATCTGTTTTTATTCTAATACATCGACGGTAGACTTAACAAATTTAATAATATTCTTATAATATCTGATTATCATATCCTATCTTATATAATTTCAAAACTTTGTAATTTCACAACTCTATATTACTTTCATTAAATTATACATAAATACACAGATTCATGATTAGATGGGTGAAGCAGTAACTGAGAGTAAATAATTTTAAAATCAGTTCAAGTTTGCTTGAGAGATTTTTGAACCTGTAAAAACTTTTCACTGCATTTTGTGAAGGAAAGAAAATGCTCGCTCAAGATAAAAATGGTGACAAATCACCATAGTTAAATAATAGCTCTCCCTATTTGGCTGATGGATGCATATAATCATATAACCATTATAAGTAAATGATGGAATCAAATTTTGGCACTAGGCCAGTAATTTCAGGAGAGAGATTAAGTCGATTACATTGACCCCGAAAGGATGAAAGAAAGTTGACCTCGGTAGTAATAATAACGATAATGGTTTCAATTTTCATTACAAGGTCAGCAATTTCAGGAAGGGGTAAGTCGGTTGCGTTGACCTCAGTGCTCAATGATACTTTATCAACCTCAAAAGGATAAAAGGTAGAGTCGACCTCGACAGAACTTGATATCAGAATGTAAAAAGACGGACGAAATGCCGTTAAGCAATTAGTCTGGTGTGCCAACGATTCTGCAGGCTCACCGCGGTATACTCTATTACTCTTTTACTTGTTTCATTCATGTGACTGTGGCCATGCTGTAGCACCGCCTTTAGTCGAGCAAATCGATTCCAGGACTTATTCATTGTAAGCCTAGTTCTTATTCTATCGGTCAAAATATGTGCATCGGCCGGGATATGATATGTAAATATCAAATTCTTTACTTGGAAAGATAATTTATTTTATGATCAACCATGATTTCGCGAATAAGGACGTTCTAATCAAAATCTAATTTCCTTTGAGCCTACAAAAGAAACACAATCCTAAATACTTCCGTCCTTCTGGTAACCCCTCTCCGTCCTGTTATGAATATATATTCAATAATTAATGATGAGCCGTCAAGACCATAAGTATGCAAATTAAGTTATCCACTGATTCCTATATTTTGCAGGAAAATACTCCACAATTTCCATTGGTGAAGGAAATCGAGTACGCCTCCTTTAAGATGGGTCCAACTAACTACGAAACAGTACGATTGTTCTGGTTTCAATTTTGTTTTCACATTGAAAGTATAGAAGTGATGTAGTTGACATTTACTACCTAAATTATACTAGCTAAGATATTCCCATATTTATAATTCATTTCAGGTCATATTCACAATTAGTTGTGCAATACACATACACACGCACATGTAAAATGCATCAAGTACAGGGCATCACCGACGAGTGAAAACTATGTAGACACACGAGCGATAAGTACAGGACGAATTACCAAAAAATATACAAGAACAGGACGTCACCAACGTGTGAAAAATACGTAAACACATAATGAGAGGAAAGTACGAGACAAAATACCAAAAGACGTCAAACCCCTCCTCAGTTGTCGACTGTTAATTATTCCCTATTTCGAGCTTTCAACGACAATATAGGAAAACTTCATAGAACAGCAGCATCCAGAAATTTT
>NC_042997.1:145531162-145543662 GCF_006345805.1 Octopus sinensis | reverse complement strand
AATTAAAGACATTTATTTATTAAGAATTTGAGTACTTTACCAACAGTATATTGGATAAATGATATCCCATAGTGGGTTACACCCATAACCTCTATCTTACTTTGTAGTATATATATATATGTGTGTAGATAGATATAGATATACATATATACATACATATATATGTATATATATATATATATAAACTGTACTGGGAGAAGAAGAAACGAAACGAAACGGAACGAATCGACGCGAAGGCGCTCAGTCATACAATAGTGTAATAAATAAAATATATGCATACATACATACATATGTGTACGTACCTACATCTACATGTATATATATATATATATGAATATATAAATATATATACGTGAGTACAGGACACCACAAATAGACGCAGAACTCAACGAGAACGAAAACGTAAAAACAAGCATGGAACGAGCCATTTTTTTTACAAAGAAAAAACAGAGCACTAGACAAACTACACAAGGAAAAGTTCCCTTCATCAGCTGTCCCTAGTTCAACTCCAGCGTGTTTCGAAGGGGAGGACAGAATACGACTAGTCGAACTAGCCCTTCCTGCGAAGAAATTAAAGGAAATTACTTCGCAGAGGGGTAAAAACAAGGAAAGAACAAAATGTGACACAAACAGGACGTAAAAACGATACAAATAAAATTACAAAATAAAATACAAAATAAAATACAAAATAAAAATACAATTACAAAAAAATACAATACAAGAAATAAAAACACACAAGAAAACAACCAAAGAGGGCCTTTTTTGCCTAGACGAGGAGAGATTCAAGGAGCGCAAGAAAACCGTGTGTTTACAGTTAGAAGGCCGCATGCAGAAGGAAGTATTTGGCCGGCTGTGAGAGAGATGAGGAGGAGTGAAAAAGAGAGAGAGATAGAGGAAGACAAACGGCTGTGAGAGAGATGAGGAGTGAGAGAGAGAGAAAGGGAGAGAAGGGAAGATTAAGCAAAGAGGTATAGGGTTTCGCGTCATAATAATATATAAAAACTGTACTGGGAGAGGGAGAAAACGAAACGAAACGGAACGAATCGAATCGAATCGACGCGAAGGCGCTCAGTCATACAATAGTGTAATAAATAAAATATATGTATACATACATACATATATGTACGTACCTACATCTACATGTATATATACATGCATATATATATATATAATATATATATATATATATATATATATATATATATATATATTATATATATATATAGTTATCGCCATACTAATATGGCATTCTTAATTTTAATATTTCTATTATATATATATATATATATATATACTCGATACAAAGGAAAACAATTCTTCACGAGAAAATAAATAATTCTCAAAAAATTAATTTGCTAAGATATTATTAATCGTGTTATCTGGAATTACTATTTTAAAAAATGATAATAACAGAATTAATAATATAGGCGATTACAGACCCAAGAAAAGCATTAAATAGCTGAAGGATTAAAATTAAAATTAATCAAAGGCCATACTAAGTATATTTACGTGCTGGAAATAACAGTCAAAACTCTTATTTAAATCGCCAAAATATACTGATGATAACTACAAAAATCAACCGAAGGCAAATCAGGTTAATAAAATCTCCCAACGTACATCTAAGTATATGGACTCACATGGACCGGTTTCTGCATTGGCAAAAAAAAAGTGCACTCGAGGACCTGCAAGTTGGCATGGGGAAGACGGTACAAACTGCCAGTTTGCTCACTAGAGATCACGCCAAAACTACAGGGACCTTAAGGAGAAATTCTTCCCCGAGGAAAGGTACGAATCGCCTTCAAAGAAAAAATATGCAAAAGCAGTGCGCTCTTCAGAAATTATGCGAAAGGTAGTAGCTGAGCAAGAGTCATTTTTGTGCATGGCTACATCAAGCGCAAGCAAGGAACCTTGCCCACCACCACAATCAACAGATACGAGATGGCATCCCTTAACGCCTGCATAGTCGTCACGCCAATATTTTTACTAAATAGTGAAGGCCTATTGCATCATAACAACAAAAGCAAAATTTGTTTTCCTGAGAGACCTTGCTGCATGCAATCAAGCCCTATGCATAGCACTCGTGGAAACTCATCCGAGCCCTGATATAGAGGATGTAGAAATACATGTACCAAAATATACCATACTGCGAACAGACAGAAGAGAAATGAGTCATGGTGGAGTTGCTGCATACATCCGTGATGACTTCATACCCCAGGTCCTACTGTCATACACAAATTCAGTATGCGACACTCTTGTATACATAGGAAGCACAATATAGTCATATGCAATATATAATGCCAACCGGATGCTCCAAACCACATAGACAAGTTTGAATATTGCCTCACAAGAATTAAAGAAATCCTCCTGAAACTGGAACACCACGTGAGCGTATTTCTTATGGGTGATTTCAACTTCCCCAATGTCAAATGGCCCAAAGGCCTCATGCTCTCAGGAATGACTCATTGCAAACTAACACAGGCGGCATCCCTGCTCAACCTCACCAGTACCATAATCATGGAGCAAATTGTACTCAGACCAACTAGGGCGAATAATATTTTGGATCTCCGCTTCACAAACAATATGGACATCGTTCATGATGTGAGAAAGTGACGCTGACATTAGTCTCGGATCGCAACATAACAGAGTTGTCTATGTATGGCCCAAAAGTAACCAGAGACATACGGCCTAAATGAAACACCCAAAATCTCTCCAATCTGAACTTCCACAAAGCAGACTGGAGAGCAATCCAAAAAGAGATTCTCAGACAGAACTGGCCGAAATGTCTCCACACTAGATATTGATATGAAACTAGAATATTTCATGTCTGTTATGCAAGCCATATGCCAAAAATATGTCCCAGAGTACAAGGCCAACACAAAAAGGAACAAGATTCCAAGAGAGAGGAAGATCCTCATTAGACGACGAACGAAAGTTACAAATCGCCTCAACTAACATACCAAAAGTAGTGAAAGGTCCCGCTTAAAAACAAAACTGATGGAGATTGAAAAAAGCCTGCAACAATCCTATGTGTGAGAGAGAACAGACAAAGATGCCTGGGTCATAAAAAACATTGTTTCACACCCAAAGGCCTTCTTTAATTATGCGAAAGAAACAGCCTCAGTACGTTGCAAGATAGAACCCCTCTTCCAAAAAGATGGCTCCCTCACAGGTAATCCAACCAGGATCAGTGATGTACTGAATGACCTGTTCAAAAGTATCTTTACCACCCCGTTGGAACACAGACAAGTGAACGAACCAGTGGATTTCTTTGCCGCCTCACCTATAACCAGCGAGTCAACTACAATGATTTACAGTGACATTAGCGAAGAAGATATACTACTAGTCATAGATGAGGTGGACGCAAACTCAACTGCTGGTCCTGATGGTTTTTTCCCGCAATCCTCCTCAAATCATATAAGAATGCCCTAGCAAAACCGCTACAGATTCTCTTCCAGAGCATTCTTGCAAATAGTAGGCTGCCAAGCAAAACTGAATGTCATTACTCAGCATTTCGTCCATCTGTCTCGCAATTCTCCTGTGCAGAGCTGTCAAGTTTTTAAGCCAAAAGCTCTGAACCCCATCGGGCCAAGCGCTTTCCAGTTAGAAATTTTCCTGCTCTGATCTCTAATCATCACCTCGGTTATTCTCAAATCCCCTGCTGATACTCTCCACTCTTCACTTTGAGTGTCTTTAACAACTCTGCTTTAGTTTCGTGTTGTTTCTACTGGGACCATATGTTTGGCCAGAGTCTTTTGCTTTCTTCAGCATACGGTACGGCTTTTCCACATTTTACTTTCCCATTCACTTCCTGATATACTTGTTTCTGATTTTGTATGTAAAGTCTGTTTAATCTGCATTGCTCAATTCTCTGTTCATATTTCTTCAGTTTATGTGCTTTAGCTTTCAACCTCTGTCTTAATTCCCCAATCACAACATTGATTCCCTTTCTCTTCACCCTATACCTCCTCTCTAGCTCAACATATTTCTCTCGCTGAACTTCATTTCTTTTTTTCCATTCCAGAATATTAATGTTTTCTGGTCTCGTTAACAGACTGCATTATTTTCCTTTTCCACTATGGTTCCTTCAGGTTATGTTGACATTTACCTTTGGCTTTCAAACCTAAATTCCGGGCTATAAAGATGTAGATTGCACTTATTAAATTGTTGGTGTCTGTGATGTCATCATTCCTGATATCACCAGTGATATATTTATCTTCCTGGTCCATTCATTGAGCTTCTTTCTGTCTACTTTTTTAAAACCCCATATCAAAGCTCTGGTCACCAGAGATCCAAATATCAATGATCTCATTTAAAATCGATATTTGTTCATCGGTTCTCTCATCGCTTTCCTGATCGATAATCTCAGTCTCATGCTCGTTTTCTTTCTTTAACACTACTGCCATAGTTTCACTATCTGCATTCTCTTCCTCATCCTTCCTTTCACCGCTGTTCTTACTATCCCTAAGCACCCATCTCTTAATGCTTTCTCGTTCAACTGGAGATAACCATTCATTCTTTCTGAAGGCTCCAGCTTGGTCACATGGATTTTGCTCACTTAATTCAAATAGGCTTCCGTTGCTCCATGCCCTGTGCATTCTTTCCTATATCCCCCTAGCGGGTACTTCATCGTTTCTCAGATTACCCAGAAAGTAGCACTCCATTACAGGTACATTCATTTCTTTCGTCCACCTTCTTTTAGCAGTTGCTTGATGACGACTGGGCCCACGCTGCTCACCCGTGGGGCACCCGCCGGGCGAGAGACCTTCACAGATTGTTCCATCCACATTCACGCCATTCTCATTTCTATTTTTATTTGACATTTCAGCACTCATGATGAGGGTTAGTGAATTTTAGGTTGCACAACCACCAGTATTTTTTTCAACGACACCATCACTAAGAGGATCTCCACCCTAAGATATAGGATTCCTGTAATCCTGGTTTAATTTTTGGAGTGTCCGCCTCCTAGAAGGGGTGTTAAAGCGTTATGATTGCTTCTGCCTCTTAGGTATATGCTATTTTGTTGGCCGTGCCCATTGGCTCGTAAGAGTTCAGTAGCCTTTATATAGGTCTTGTTTTTCTTCCCGTAGGGTATCAAAATAGCAAGAATCATACACCCACCTCACAGAGCAAGCTCTGCTGGGTTGCCGGTTTAGTCGCCGACGTCCCGACCGAAGAAAAAATGAATAATTGTCTGACTACGGGGAAGTGGTGGTGGGGGTAGGCGCATCGGCTTCATGGCAAAGCAATCTTTTCATTACAGTAGCTAGATAGGAATATTTGGAGAAGATAAAAAATTATTATTATTATATTATTATTATTATTATTATTATTATTATTATTATTATTATTATTATATTATTATTATTATTATCATCATTATTATTATTATTTTATTTTATTTTATTTTATTTTCTCTTTATCTCATGTTTTGTTGGAGTTCCTAGAGTCTTGCATGCGTAGCGAGCTCACCACCTGCAGCCTATGGTACCATGCTATTCGTTCTTTTCAGCTATCTAGTACTTTCCTGATTCATTTGTTGTCGGAATTCTCTTCTGCTGGGTTCAATTCTGATCTAGTATTCAATTACCATTCGGTTTACCTCCTTATCCCACCTTCTTCTCTGCCTCTGGCTTTGTTTACAAACAGTCTTTGGTAGATTTGCAAGGCTCCTCTTCCAAATTTCACTCTTCGTGACGTAAAATACTCCTCCCGTACTCTTCTAACCTCGTCTACAGAATTCATATCTTTTCCGTCCAAATGATTTTGAAGACTGCAGAATAAATTATAATTAGGTGGGGCAATGTCCGGCGAATATGGTGGGTGGGTCATCGTTTCCCATTCAAACTGTTCCAGCCTTTGGAATATCATTGGTATATAGCCGAGCATTATCCTGATGGAAGAACACCTTTTTTCTTACAACCAAAGATGGTCGTTTTTCTTCTAGCGCTGACTTAAGTCACTGAAACTGTTCGCAGAAGATCTCCTTTGTTATCGTTTGATTTGGATTTAAAAGACTTTCCTACCCACAGTGTTCGGCACTTGCCATTTTTATAGAGAACCCATTTCTCGTCACCAGTGGTTATTCGGTCCAAAAAAGGTTCATTCGTGAAACATGACAGTAAAGAAGAGCAAACATTCATGCTCTGTGCGCGAGAAAACTCGGAAAGTTTGTGAGGAATCCATCGACCCAATTTACTAACTTTACCGATGGCACGCAGGTGTCGATGAATTGTTAAATGACCAAATCCACACTTCTCTGCTAGTTCCTCAACAGTTACGATAGGATCTTACTCCACAAGGGTCTGGAGGACGTCCTCGTCGAGCTCTACAGATCAGGACAGGCTCATATCCTAGGCTGTAGTTTCCGGCTCGGAATTTCTGGAACCATTGTTGACACTGACTTTCGCTTATTGTCCGATCCCCATATACTGCATTAAAATTCTTCGCACTTTCCGTTGCCTTGAGGCCTTTATTGAACTGATAAAGCAAAATATGTCGAATATGTTCCCTTGTCACTTCCATTAAAACTTTGAAAAATAATTGTTAAAATCGAAGTGCATTTTTTAAAACTTGCTCTAAGAATAAGAACACAGTTAAAATTACTAGCTGCTTTTATAGTAAGTTGATGCAGGTAGTTCATCTCGTCCCCCTCCGATTTTTAGTTCACGCAATTGAAAAACCTGCTTTACCTATGGGATAACCCTATATATATATATATATACTATGATAACCCCATATATATATATATATAAAACTGTAGTTGTGTGAGAGTCTGTCCCCTTCGATTTAGATTCCTAACTACTCCCACATTTTGCGGTGCAGATTAACCAAATTCGGGTATCTTATAGTCGTGATTCATATCTCGAGACCGTCTGAGTATTAGCGCACGTCTACTATGAGTCTACGATTTTAAAAATAATTTAACATAATTTTTTATTCCATTTTAATGCATAATTTTTCGTGTGTCGATAGCGGCAGAGTTGGCGTCCATGGTCACACCTGCACCTGTTTGCTTCTCCCCCTCGTGAAGCTGTGGGGAAGGGAGTGTAAGGAAATCAACGTCGTAAAGCGTTGTCAAGGAGACCAGCGTTCTTTTAGAACAACGACTTCATGGCTTGAAGACGCCAAAACAGAAATGGCTAAGAAAGCCCGAATTGGCATCTATAAGGGAAGTAACTCTCTAAAAATGCTTATATAGTTATTTCCCTTACAAACCCGAGCAACGCCGGGCGATACTGCTAGTATATATATATATATGTATATATACGACGGCCTTCTTTCAGTTTCCATCTACCAGATCCACTCACAAGGCTTTGGTCTGCCCGGAGCTATTGTAGAAGACACTTACTTGCCCAAGGTGCCACGCAGTGGAGCTGAACATAGAACTATGCGGTTGGGAAGCAAACTTCTTACCACACACCCGTGTCTGCGGCCTGCTTAGCTTATTAACAATTATTTAAATTTAGTTCGAGATAGCCAATGTTTGGAAAGGCAGGATGGTCATAGCTGGAATGCTTTTTGATTACAGGTTTGCTCAGTCAGTAAACTGACCTAGACAAATAGAACATCAACGTGGATAGGAAAGCAAAGACAATTTCTCCTGTCTTTTGTCATTTTCATTTCCTCTCTAAATTAAGTATTATGTGTGAATATGATATTACTTTGGCAAACACGTATCCATTTCAGCAGCAGAAAATCTATTCATCACGCTCTCTCCTTCTCTTTTACTCCTTCACTCACATGCACACACATTCTCTCTCTCTCTCTCTCTCTCTCTCTCTCTCTCTCTCTCTCTCTCTCTCTCTCTCTATCAACCTATTTAACTGTCTGTGTATCTTTCTCTCCTTCTTTTTCTCTCCGTCTGTTTTGGCATATTCTTTGATTCCTGCTATTGGTCTTTGCTTCTCAGTATTTTTCTTACGCCTTTCATTATCGGTGTTCATCAGAAACAATGAAATTACGAGAACGTACGGTGAAATTTGACGCCAATTTCGCAGCTGCAACACGCATTGTTGAATACAATACAAAAAGCATGTTTTGCGCGCGCATGTGTGTGTCAGTGTATGTGTGTGTCGGTGTGTGTGTGTGTGTGTGCGCGTAAAAATCGATAATGCAGAGATACAGTTTAATCAGTATGATGGAAATTGGATCAATATCTATTCATTCCTCCTTTCTAGTAGAATTGTATAGCTTGAGTAATAGACAAGCGACATAATTATATTATATATGTGTGTGTGTGCATGTGTGTATACATATATGTATAATATATATGTATTATGTATATATATATATATATATATATATATGTATATGTATATATATATATATATATATATAATATATATATATATATATATATATATATATGTATGTATGTATCAAAAGGATGTGTTATAATATTATTCCACATATGCAAAAAACAGCCATACCAACAATCCAACATACCTCCTTCATCAGCTGCCCCACGGATATCATTATGGTTTCGACACCTGGGCAGTACCATTCAATCCGGCGGTGTCAACTGCACTAAAATAAGTGTTGTTTGAACAAACAAAGCAAAGAACCCACAACTTTCAAACACATTTACCCGATGTACAACCGTATCGGTAAATAAATTCAATAAATCCACAAACAACGCCTAAATATGTAACTTAACAGCGACCAATCCTTTAAGTCATTCAAAAGTTATATTCCCTGCTGTCTTCCATAGTATAATATAAAAGTGAAAGTTTAATAACCACATTCATTCATGCGATCAATCAAATTATAGGTAGGATTAAACACTAACTTTAATAAAACTACAACAAAGAAACGCATAAACCAATGTACATTGTATCGGTATTAATAGGAAACATGCAATAACTAAATTATATGCTAAATAGCGACCAATCTTTAAGTCCATACAAATAATAATCCCACCAGTCTTCCTTAGTTACTACTATGATAAAAAAAGGGATCTTTTCGGTTTGACCGGCAGTTTTTTCTAGCGGTGTCATATGAAATTGTCACCCATAATTATGACCCTAGTATCGATCTATTGCATTTCAATCTGTTTTAGGGTTAGGTTTAGGGTTAGGGTTAGGGGTGGGGGGAAGGGTATCTTTTTTTCTTCAGAAATGTAAATAAACCCAATCTGTTTCTTAAACGAGGGACATATTCATACGGCACAGAATGTTTTCACCTCAATAGACGTCATTGATTGGTTGAAATTGCAGAAATTGAAGAAAAAAATAACAAATATCTTACAAACTATAGAATTTTCTCAATAAAGCCAAGAGAAAAAGATGTTTTATAAACACATTCTACCAGTATACGAAATTTAAAAGTGTTTAGTTACGTGGAAATTATTTTAAAAAACTGCCGGTCAAACCGAAAAGATAAAAAAAAAAGTTAAACCTTTATATAAATCTCTCCAAAACAAAATAAACACGATGGAATTTAACTTAACTAATTTTATAATAATTATGAGTGAAATATATTATTTCACCATTCCAAAGTTAATAAAACACTACATACACATTAATGTATCACCGCTAGAAGCTATATTATCAAAGTACCAGTAACTAATAGAAACATTAACTTTTATTAAACAGGAACTATTAAAAGTAGTTGTAATTAACTATTATTATAAAACATTGCTACGTTTAAAGCTAATTAAAACTGTTTAAAAGATAATAAAACTACAAGTATGAAGACTTACATGACTTATCAGACACGCGGTTCCATCACCAAGAATTTAAAAAGACTATCTTAACTATTATTGACGTAAGTGCTTAATTACTACTCCCTCATTTGTCACAAACAATAATGGTGACATAGTAAGCAAATAACTCGAAGCGTAAACATTCCAAATCCTTACAAATATTTGCTTAGTTGAAGACTAGATATTATCCTATATTTATTTAAATTTTCAGGTATCCAACCTAAACAGCGATTAAAAGTTTTAAATAATTCACCATATTTATATCCAGGCTTTACTAAACGTCTTAATAGTTTATTTATTCTTTCCCAAATTATATTATCATTATTAATAATAGTACTATATCTAACAATTTGCCCTGCAAAATACCATAACCAATGTGTATGTATATGCGTATATATATATGTATATATATATATATATATAATATATATATATATCTTTATATATAAAAGTGAAGTTGTGTGAGTGTCTGTCTCCTACGATTTAGATTCCTAACTACTCCCACATTTTGCGGTGCAGTTAAACCAAAAGCGGGTATCTTATAGTCGTGATTCATATCGAGCCCTTCTGGGTACTAGCGCGCATCTACGATGAGTCTACGATTAAAAAAAAAATTTACCATCATTTTTTCCCATTTTTAATGCATTTTTTGCTATTATATAAGGGAAGTAACTCTCTAAAAATGCTTATACAGTTATTTCCCTTACAAACCCGAGCAACGCCGGGCGATACTACTAGTATATATATATATATATATATATATATATATATGTGTGTGTGTGTGTGTGTATAATATAAATAATATATTAATATATGCAGATATACATACATATGTGTACATACCTACAGATATATATGTATATATACATGGATATATGGGTACAGGACATCAAAAAAAAAAACGTTGAACACAATGAGAAACGAAAACATAAAAACAAAAACATAGAAACGAACTATTTTTCAAACAACGAAAAAAACACAGAGAAACAAGACATACAACACAAGGAATATTCCCCTTCTTCAGTTGTCCCTGTTTCATCGTATATATATATATATATATATATACGAGCATGTATATGTATGGTATTTATATTTTACGATAAACAAAACTCAATTTTTGATGGATGTTGACAGGAAATGTTGAATGACAGTTTGCCTATCCAAACGATATATTACTGGTGCAGCCTACCTTTGGTTAAGAAGAGCCAATGACTCTCTCTCTCTTTCTCTCTGTCGAGTGTGTATGCATCTGTGCTTATGTGTGTTGTTTATGTGCGCAGGTGCGTGGGAGCGTGTGTGTACGTGTATGTCTGTGTTTTCACATTCAAGAGCCATATGATAAAAATTTATTAAAACGTACGTATACACATAGATATATAATAAAACGTACAACTATACATACAATCATGCATACATACATACATACATTCATACATACATACATACATACATACATACATACATACATACATACCATCATACGCACGAACGCTGTGTGTGTGTATGTAAATATAAGATATGGCCCATAGTCAGCACTGTGCATTAGGCAAAATGGGTAATCAGCTTGAGCGCTCAAACTGTGAACGAATTTCGCAAAGTCTCTTAATACTGTAACCCAACTATAAACACGAGAACCTGTTTCTACCTTTATTTATTTATTTATTTATTTTGCTGATATTATGCCTTATAGTTTCCAAGCAACTTCTAAATATATTTTGACGCTGTTGACAGTGTTGAATGAAATTATCCTATTTTATTGCCGAAACTACAACGATTTCCAGTTATAGAGCTGATGAGAGGATATATTTGTTAGATAATCTATGGTTGTTATTGAGGTGTTTATGTAGTTGTTTGTACGTTATTTTTATTGTTCGATCTTTCGTGTATATTTTTCAACATTCCGATGTTGTTCTCGATAGTAGGTCTAACAGTGATACAATTTAGGCCTGTTTCAATTGCTTCTATTGTCTTCTATTTAATTTTATACTTCGTTATTAGAAGGATCATGTGCTGAATTAAATCTGGATGAAGATTTTAGATTGTGACTAGTGTCGGTTTATCCGGAATTTAATCTTCACAGGATTAATTAGGGTTGGTATTAGCGAGTAATTATGTTATGAAGCCTTTTAGTTATGCTAGATTTGTATTGTGTCCTGTAGTTCATCGTTTCTGATGACTATGTATAAGTGTACGCGTGTTTATTTACGTATGTGTGTGGTTGGTTTACATAAAAATATTCATATGTATGAGTGTATGTGCAGAGAGTGAGAGAAAATGAAAAGGAAAGCAACAGAAAAGATAAACGTGCACAAGCACACGTATGCAGAGACATTTATGTCATAGAAAGATGTGTGTGTGAACGAGTCTGCATGCGTGCGTGTGTGTGTGTGCGTGCGGGAAGGGGGGTATGTTTGTGCATTTGTGTATATGCATGTGTATTTGTGTTTGTGTCTGCTGTCTGTCTGTATATATGTACATAGGTAAGGAGGTAGGTAGGTATGTAAGGACATTTCGTCAGACGTTTCCACGAGACCGACGTTCTACTGGCCACTAACCTTCACGAACTGGTAAAAGAAATAGGTAAAAAGGCGATAAAGAGATAAATAACAACAGTAACAACAACAACAACAACAACAACAGCAATAATAATAATAATAATAAATAATAATAATAATAATAATAATAATAATAACCACAATTATGACAATAAGAAGGAGAAGAAGAAGAACAACAACAACAATAATATAATAATAATAATAATAATAATAATAATAATAATAATAATAATAATAATAAT
>NC_042997.1:145471162-145526162 GCF_006345805.1 Octopus sinensis | reverse complement strand
GTTTCGATTGGTGCGTGAAAATGGGTAGAAATTCCACAAGAGACAATCACAAAGCTCATCAGTTCAATGCCAAAAAGACTTTCTGACTTAAAAACTGCAAAGGGAATGTCAACTAAATACTAAAGTATGTAGTCCTACCTATCGATTACATTTCAATTGTTCGCTTTGCGTATTAAATAAAAGATTTTGATAATTAAAGGTGTCTATTTACTTCCTGCATGTCTGTCTATATATTTTCTTGAACTACTAATAGCTTCATGCGATGAAAACCACACACAGCATTTTACAACACGTCTCTGTTTATTTTTTCTTGTTCCTTTCTGTTGAAGAGACATAAAAGACATTTTCATTTTTCCTCAGCGTCAAACTAATACACTTGCTTGTTGTTCATACACCTGTCTTCGTCTTTTATTTTAAAATATATATATGTATATATATATATAGTTATATACATAAATTTCAACTATATATATATATATCACGCACCTAAACATACACATGTACACAAACATATACTCTAACCTTCATACGTTCTTTTTGCTCTCTATCTCTTTATTTTGCTCTCTGTTTCTGGAAACAATAAAGCATGCAACACAATTATACAAAATTTCCCTCTGCTCATTCAGGACCCGAAAATGAACAGCATCTTAAATACACACAAGCTACTAAAATGCAAAAGACAAGACAAATCACTCAAGAGACTCCTAACAAATGCAAAACTATACTCAATACAAACGATACCAACAGTTAAAAAATGCAGACAACCCAATTGTGGTACATACTCATACCTAACTAAAGGCTCGGAATTCACTTTCCAGCAAAGACAAAAATTCTCAATTAAGACCAACTCCACATGTGCTTCCCAGAAACTTATTTATGCCTTAACCTGCTCAGGTTGTGGTCACAATTTTGTGGGCTAAACGAGCCTGATTTTGAGACGTAGAGTCACGCTGCATAAAGAACAAATTCGTTTCCTTCAATACGAGCGGACATGTCGATGACAGATGCGCAAGTAGTAAAACGCCGAATTTTAATATCTTCTTATTATGCCAATGCAAAGATTCAATCTCAGTACAAGAACGCCTAAACAAGGAAAACCTGTTCATACAAAAGTACACATCACACCTCAATATACAATTTGACCATTTTAAAAATTATACTAAGAAGCTAGTTGTCCCCAAAGCCACATGTTGCCTCCCTTGGTTCACTCTCTAGACTCATTCTTATTTTTCAAACATCCAAAATGACAAGACCCCTTTATCACGAGAATTGATTAGTGTACAATGTCCATTGAGAAGCTAATTTAAATAGCGAAAACCGGTTGGATTTCACGACATCCATACAATATGTATATATTAATAAAAAGATATTAAACTATATAAAACGAAGGCATTTCGCTTCCACTTTTTATATTTGTTTTCCACATCTTTTCAACTCATAGTTTTGGAACGTAGTGTATACTGATTCTTTAGTATCTTTGCTCCTTTTATATATATATATATATATATATATATATATAGATCAATAAATGGTGGGGTTGTGTTGACCGCACGTGGAGAAATGATAAGTAAGGAAAAATTTTTTTAAAAATGCAGAATGCTCAAATGAAAGAAAATTTTAATAAAATGAGAAAATGATAAAATATATAAATATATATTTATTCAACCGGTTTTCGTCATTGTATGACTTGTCAAGAATATTTATGTTTTAAGAAGTTATTTTAAAAATTAGAAAGGATATATATATATATATATATATATATATATATATATATATAGAGAGAGAGAGAGAGAGAGAGAGAGAGGAGAGAGAGAGAGAGGAGGAGGAGGAGGGAGGAGGAGGATTCGAGCTCTATGGAAACGGGAAGCCCACTTTCTTCCGTCTAGGGCTTATATTACCCTGATGTTAGACTATTTTCTGTAGTCAATATACGGTGATCACTTATAAGCTTTAAGCTTATAAGATATTAGGTCTTCGCCCTTTTAAAGCCTAGCCAGGTTCATGTTCCCGGTTTTCCGGTTTCTATGGCGTATGTGTTGCCAGCTGAGTGAACTGGAGCAATGTGAAATGAAGTGTTTTGCTCAAGAATACAACGCGTCGCCCGGTCCAGGAATCGATACTACAATCTTACGATCATGATGCTGACACCCTAACCACTAAGCCACGCGCCTCCACATAAGATATCATGTACAGAATTGTAACTTGTTACCACTTCTCAAATCATCGCAGATGTACATATATATGTATCTGCATGCACGTTTGCATCTATGTATGCATATGAAGGCAGGCAAGCCGAAACTTCGAAGTCACTGCCGACATTTGCTTACAAAAGCAAATAGATATATACTCTATTGAAAACTATTCAGTAATCCTTCCGGTTAATGTGAGGATGTATTTACAAATAAGTTAACTTAAAACCAGATATCAATCTTTGAGTGTGTGTGTGTGTGCGTGCGTGTGTGTGTGTGGTTGTGTGTGTGCATGCGTGTGTGTGTGTGCGTGTGTGTGTGTGTGTGTGTGTGTGCGTGTTTTCGGATCCTTGACGTTCCTCTTCCTGTCATGAACAGGAACCCAACAGTCATATGTATATATATATGACTCATATCTCATATATATATACATACATACATACATATATATACACAATATATATACATAGTGTATATATATATCTATATATGCATATATATGTGATATATACATACATAATATATATATATATATATATATATATATATATAAATATATATATATATATATATATATTATATATATATATATTTATGTATATATATATATAAATATATATATATATATATATGAATATATATATATATATATATATAGATATATATTATTATATATATGCATATATATATATACATATATATGTATATATATATGAGTCATATCTCCTATATATAAATGTGTATAGAACATATACACACACGGCCTCTCTATAATGTATAGGCGCAAGAGTAGCTGTGTGGTAAGTAGCTTGCTTACCAACCACATGGCTCTGGGTTCAGTCCTACTGCGTGGCACCTTCTACTATAGCTTCGGGTCGTATTAAAGCCTTGTGAGTGGATTTGGTGGACGGTAACTGAAAGAAGCCCGTAGTACATACAAATATATGTATGTATATGTTTGTGCGTGTTTATGCTTGTGCGTCTGTGTTTGTTCCACCACCATCGCTTGACATCCGATGCTGGTGTGTTCACGTCCCCGTAACTTAGCGGTTCGGCAAAAGAGACCGATAGAATAAATACTAGGCTTACAAAGAATAAGTCCTCGGGTCGATTTGTTTGACTAAAAGGCGGTGCTCCAGCATGGCCACAGTCAAATGACTGAAACAAGTAAAAGAATAAAAGAGTAGATATCTACATAAATATATATGTATATATATATATATATTATATATATATATATATATATTATATATATATTATATATATATGTGTGTGTGTGTGAGTGTGTGTGTGTGTGTACATATATATAAACACAGAACTGGAGTCGATTGAACTCAATCTTGAAAACATACGGTAGATGGACGATACAAGGACAGACATGGAAACCTAGAGAGAACATTCGTGGCTTTCTATTCATCTGTCAAGCTTCCAACGATCACTACAGTTTCAGCCTGCTACACTTGAGACTGTTCAAAATTGGTAGCCCCCACCACCTCAAAATAATCTAAGCCAAGGGCATCAAACTCTTGGAAGAAAGCGGGCGAATATGTGTGACAACACAGACAAAAAAAAAAACAAGACGAAGTAAATATTACACGATTACAAATACAAACAACAAGAATAAGAACAGGTGTCTTTCGACTAAAAGGACAAGTGAAGTTAAACTGGCGTGTGAAGTGGAAGCCTTACGGCAACATAACATGGATGAAAAATCAGGAATCAGGAAAATAAGATGTTGTGCGAGCGGCGGTCAAGCCAAGAAAGGAAGATCATGCTTGGGCGTGCACCGATCACGTGGGAGGAACAGAAGAGGTAGGGGGAAGAGGGATTGAAAAATTAGGGAAGGAACTAGAGAGAGAAAGAGAGAGAGAGAGACAGACAGACAGTTGGAAAGGTACATATATATATATATATATATCATCACGTGACCGACCAGTCCATCAGATGTAGTTACACATCGCTGGTCACAATGCGTTCGCATTGTTTTAGCCTTCGAATGACGCCACCCCGCTGAAAGAGTGGGAGAAAGAGTGGTGAAAGAGTACAGCAGGGATCACCACCCCCTGCCGGAGCGTCATGGAGCTTTTAGGTGTTTTCGCGCTCAATAAACACTCACAACGCCCGGTCTGGGAATCGAAACCGCGATCCTACGACCGCGAGTCCGCTGCCCTAACCACTAGGCCATTGCACCTCCCCCCCACACACACACATATATATATATGTGTGTGTGTGTGTGTGTGTGTGTGTGTGTGTGTGGAGGTGCAATGGCCCAGTGGTTAGGGCAGCGGACTCGCGATCGCAGGATCACGGTTTCGATTCCCAGACCGGGCTTTGTGAGTGTTTATTGAGCGAAAACACCTAAGAGCTTCACGACGCTCCGGCAGGAGGGGGGGGTGATCCCTGCTGTACTCTTTCACTACTCTTTTTTCTGTTGGCCTGCTCGCTTAGCCAGCGGGGTGGCGTCATTCGAAGGCTAAAACAATGCGAACGCATTGTGACCAGCGATGTGTAACAACATCTGATGGTCTGGTCGGTCACGTGATCACGTGATATATATGTATATATATATATATATATATATATATATATAAGGTTAATCCAAACGGGAAAACAGAAAAAACAACAACACGTGGAACAATTAAAGTATTATTATTATTAGGCGCTCAGGAAAAAGGGAAGAAGGAGGGTATGACGTTTCGAGCGGAGCTCTTCGTCGATATATATATATATTTAAGTTAAGTAACTCATCATTTGCTGTGGTTAAGTTAGTGTCCCAAACTTGATCATCTGACGTGAAGATTTATGATACAATGTATATTGCAAACATTTTTTTTAATGATTTAAGGAATTAATTGAAGCGATTCGTAAATGGAGAGGAGTGGCTAGAAGTCACATGAAGAGTTAAGTATTACTGGCAATTACAAAAGTCGTCAGATGATTTAATCAACACATCTAACAGGAAGAATATAAGATAATATCTTGGTTGATAGTATGATTTGTTTACGGAGCCGTTAGCAATACCACATCAAACACATGCATAACACACACCAGCACACACACACACACATGCACACACACATACACAAACGTACAGACACGTACGAGGCGAAGTTGAAAAGTTCCTGGCTTTGAGTAAAATTAAATACAGGAGGATCAATTAATAACAGCTTTACTCAAAATATTACTGTCTCAGATTCACACACTTATTGCAGCGGTCCTTCGGCTTTTCTCACCCTTGTAAAAGAACTCGGAAGGTTGAGCCTCCAACCGGGCATATCAGGAGACCCTTAAATCCAGGAACTTTAAAAACACATCCTCGTATGTATATAGCGATATCCGTTAGGTGCACGGTGATGGGTGAATACGTCTGATGTGCTTGTTGACTATGAAATATTTGTATCCTGTTCTCCTTTTTGAAATTCTAGTTTTCGTAAGGCTGAATTTGTTCCCTTGGTTTATTGTCTTGGTCCCTTGGTTTATTGTCATTTTGTTGTACATATATATACATATATATATATATGCATATACATAAGCATACATACATACACACACAGACATATATGTATATATATATAAATAGATAGATAGGTAGATAGATAGATAGATAGATAGATAGATAGATAGATAGATAGATAAATAGATAGATAGATAGATACATACATACATACATACATACATACATACATACATACATACGTACATACATGCATACATACATACATACATGCATGCATACATACTTACATACATACATTCATACATACATACACATACATACATACAGGCATGCATACATGTATACATACATACATACATACATACATACATACATACATACATACATACATACATACATGCATACATACATACATACATACATACATACATACATACATACATACACATATACACATACATATCAAAACGATCAGAGAATCAAAGGTCATACCCGAAATATAGGTCCAGAAAGCCGGTTCCTGTAACGTATACATATTCCCCATCAGAACGAGAAGCCGGTCCGTCACAGGATTCCTCAGATTCCGGCTGAGGAAACTGAAACATCATGAAATAAAGTGTTTTACTCGAGAACAAAACTTGTCGCTCGATCCAAGAATCGAAACCTCAACCTTACGATCATGAGTACAACACCCTTATCACTAAGTTCCGTGCCTTCAGGGGCAAAGGTATGTACCATCATAGGGGTCAGCTGCTCTGCAGATATAAATATCTCTTTGAAAATCAAAGAAAAAGAGGATATCTATGGACAACTGCTTCGGAACCGCCAGCTTCTATATCCAGACTATGAATTCATAGTCATACCAATAATAACTGGAGCACTAGGTTTTTTTTAGTAAATCCTTAAAGGAGAATCTGGATAAACTGGGATTTTCAGAAAGAGAAATCGACCGGCTGATTCGTACATTACAAGTGCAATCTGTGAGTGGAACAGTAAAAATATAAAAGACTTTTCTCAAGTTCCAAATGTGAATTTGTCCGTGTTACCTACATCCCAAAGATGGAGCCTTGTATCTTTGTTGGAAACCGGCTCCCTCCTCGGTGGAAAATTTATAATAATTAAAAATATAGAAGACATACATACATACATACATATATACATATACATATATCTATACATTCATCCAGCCATACATACATACATACATATTCTTTTATTTTTACTCTCGCCTGTTTCAGTCATTATACCACGGCCATGCTGAGGCACTGCCTTGAAGAAATTAAGCCTGTTACATATAGTATGGGGTCACTTTTATCGAACTCTTAAGTTACAGGGACGTAAACACACTAACAGCGTTTATCAGGTGGGCGTGGAAGACAAGCACACACACACATACACAAACACACACACATCTATTTGTATATATACATGTGTATGTGTAAGTGTGGTAAAAAGCTTGGTTTCCGACCTCATGGTTCCGGATTCAATCCCACTTCGTGGTGTCTTGGGCAAGTGTCTTCTACTATAGCCTAAAGTCAACGAAAGCCTTGTGAATGGATTTGGTAAACGGAAACTGAAAGAAGCCAGTCGTATATGTATGTGGCAGCACTCCAGCGTGGCCGCAGTCTAATGACTGAAACAAGTAAAAGATTCACAACGGTCTCCGTTTAGTTTCCACATACTGAGGCTATTGTAGAAGACACTTGCCCAAAGTGCCACGCACTGAGATTGAACTTGGAACCATATAGTTGAGAAGTAAGCTTCTTATAGCACACATTCCTAAATCTATAGGAGTGCATGAAGAAATATACAAAGGCGCAGGCGTGGCTGGGTGAAAAAAAAGCTTACTTCCCCCACCGCATGGTTCCGGACTCAGTCCCACTGTATGGCACATTGGGCATGTGTCTTCCACTATGGACTTGAACCGACCAAAACCTTGTGAGTGAATTTGCTCGATGGAAACTGAGAGGTTGTCGTATATGTGTGTGTGCGCGCGTGGGCGTGTGTGTATGTCTGTGTGTATGTATGTTTGCATTTGTTCCCCCCATCACTGCTTGACAACCAGTGTTGGTGTGTTTACGTCCCTGTACATAACGGTTCGGCAAAAGAGTCCGATAGAATAAGTGCAAGGCTTCAGAAGTAAGTCCTGAGGTCGATGTTTTCGACTAAAATCCTTCAAGGCGGTGCTCCAGTATGGCCGCAGTCAAATGACAAACAAATAAGAATATAAAAGAATAAACGCACTCGTAAACACAATGCACACGCACACAGCACCCCACGACACACATACACACACATGCACATTCACGTAAGACTGACTTCGGTACTGCCGATAACCAGATTTCATAAAACAAAAAGCATAAATCCTCAGACTTCGGAAGCAGACACTGATCCAATGTGTTATCGAATACAGAAGAACCACATATTTTCAAAACAAAATTCTTAACCAAACAGCCCTACCTTTTACCCGTAGACAAGCGTAAGTGAGAACATGTGTAATGCGTAACGCCCCAATAACCATGTAGGCCGTACCACCCCGATACACACACACGCACACACATATGTTCTAATTGACATCGGGTTCACTCGGTGCTCTTTCACAAATCTCTAATTACTAATTAACAGCAATCAGCTTACACTCCTAACTAGCTCTAACGTGTTACACATTTAGCTGTTTAGCTAGAATCATTGAAATAATAAACTCATTCGTATATACTCGCATACCTGCCTAGAGACATGCATATATGCATGTACACCCACCCACCCACGCGCACACACACATACACACATACATGCAATGAGTAAATTATTGCTATTATTTATTTTTAATTTCGCGCATGCGCATTGTTCGTGTTTGATTTTGTCGACAACACAGTGCAGTAGGGTCTGTTGGGCACAATCTGTGAGAAAAACAGTACCATGGGGAAATTTACTCCGCCAGAAATTTGGAAATGACATGTTGTACTGCTTGGCATTTGCGCTGGAAGCTCCAGTACGAACATTTCAGAGTGTTTGGGTGTCAATCTGAGGACAGTACAGAGGATTCAGAAAGAGTAGGATGAATCTAATGATGATTATGAAGGTATGGTAGCTCGGAAAACTCACGCTGTTCGTTCTAATAAGAAAAGAACTCTTGAATTTGTTGAGATCCAGGTCATGATTGACAACGATCCCTCAAAGTCAAACAGGTCCATCGCCAGGGACATGAGAGTCTCTGAGCTTCTTATCAGGCAGGTAGTGCTTGAAGACATTCGGTATCCCTCATACTAGATGAGAAAGGTCCAATTTTTATGTCAAGTTGTCAAGGACAAGAGTAAAGACCGCGCTACGAAGCTTTTGAACAAACTCAAGCATCCCCTCCAACCGAACATGCAGTGGTTTTTCTCAGACGAGAAAAATTTCTGCCAGGATCAGATGGTGAACGCACAGAATAACCGTTGTCTTGTCATGTCCCTAAAGCATATATGCCAAGAATGATAAAAATCAAACATCCCGTCAACATCATGGTGTTTGGAGTGATCACTAGTGATGGCGACGTTATGCCTCCATTCATCTTTCCACACGGCCTCAGACACAAGGCGGAAGCCTACATCAAATGCCTGGAGGAGTTATTGTTGTCCTGGGTCAAGAGGTTGGCTACTGGAAGACTCTATGTCTGGTAACTGGACCCTGCACTATGCGACACAAACAAGAGAAACTAGTCATGGCTGTCAGACAATTTCTGCGACCACATCATCTCTAACATCTAGCCACCTAACTCCCCAGATTGCAACCTCCTTGATTAATGTGTGGGACGCCTTTGAGCGAGAGACCAACAAAACTCCTTGAAACACCAAAGATGAACTGAAGGCAAGGATTATGGTAGTATTCACCAACTTAAACAAGGAGACCGCCCAGAAGAGTTGCAGAAGATTCCGAAGTCGTCTGGAGGCCGTGGTTGAAGCCAATGACGATTTTATTGAATAAATTTACTCTTCAGTATTTCAAAATATTTTATGCAATTTTGGTAAATATATCTGTTAAAATGAGAGGTCAGTGTTATTTTCACGCTGTATTATATAAATATTTCTTGGTGTATATAGAAGCCAGTTATAACAGACAAGAGAGATAGGAAGTATATCATAAACATAGGGAGGGGGATGAAAAATAAGAGAAGAAGCCTAACTGTAACAGATAGCGAAAGAAAGAGGGAAGTAAGCGGGGTGGGAGAAGAGGAATGCATTGTTTAAGGACGCTATCAAAGTAACGGATGGGGAGAGAAAGGATACTTTGCGTAAGGAAAGAAAAAGAGATAGGTGACAGAATATGTGTAACAGACGTACACATAAAATTAAATTACATATATATATATATATGCATGTATGTATGTATGTATGTATATATATATATATATATATATATATACATATATATATATATATATATATATATATATATATATATATATATATATATTATATATATATATATTATATATATATAAGTATATATTAGCATATAAATACACATGAGATCACGTTTATAAATATATGGAAATATGCACGTAAACACACGTCCACACAAATATAAGTGTATACATGCATACGTATGCATCCATTTACGTATATTTGTATATTTACAAATAACAATACTATGTGTAAACACATCCTTGTAATTCCATTTCTTAAATCTGCATTTTGCAGTTAAGTATTGACGTAGAGAGTCAAAAGTTCTCCGTAATTATAAAGAAAAACGAAAATCAGTAAAAATCTCCTTATATCCATGTGACCATTGCCCCAAAGTTTCAATTTGGAACTTTGATTGAAGCAGCGTGGAATAGCATCTGGGTTTGTAGTTTGATCCGGCATGTACTACCCGGCTGGCGTTGAACTTAAAAAAGGCAACAGACCAATGACTTACACAGCGCTATACAGAAATGCTTCATCATTGATATAGTAGCAGTATATAAGGAAAAGAACAAAGCTAAAATCAAACAACTAAATAGACAGTAAATAGCAAAAGAAAATCGTCATTGCATACTTAGAGTATTTGCCAGTGACCCTAGCTTAGTGTAGGAGATAACATGAAAAAAAATTACGTGCTACGATGTGAGGATGATTACTAGGTGTGAGTGCAGAATTGTAGTAACAATGCTGCTGGCCCCGAGGTGGGGTGATACTATATAGAAAGGGGAAGAAATCATTGTTATCTCACTAGAAATTTGATAATGGCGAAGCTCGGCACTTCAAGCTGTATGAAGAATACAAATAAATCAGTTAGTGTTTCGTGATGTCACGATACTCTGCATAATAAACACGAAAGAACATCAACAGAAAAATACATCTTAAACATGTCATGAGAGAGTATGAGATCTTTCCTTGCATATGTTTGCATTAAACAATGCAAGTGACACTCCCCTCTTCCTTGTGCACACAGACACGCACATATACTCTGTGCAAACATGTACGAGTATAAATAGCTAAAACAAATATTTCTATAGATACATGAAAGCATGTGAAAAAAGACGATTTTTTTGTCTTCAAATTTCAAATATCGTAAACAGAAATATTGCATGAATAAAACTGACCCAGAAATACGAAAAGGGAACGACCCGAGAATGACAAAGATTTCGTCGGGTCGTCTGTTTAGTTAACAGTTTATACGATTTATTTTATGTTCAATCTCGCAAACATTGTCTTGTAAATAAATCCAGACTTTTATTTCTTTAATTTCTTTACACTTTACAATGTGTTTTAAATTAAATAGATGAAAAGACTTAAATTATTCAGAAACCTTTATGCTAAAACATAGTATAAACTTTAACAATATTTCTTTACGTAATATAAGCTGTTCGGAAGGCGGCAAGTTGGAAGAAAGGTTAGCACGCTGGGCGAAATGCTAAGCGGTATTTCGTCCGCCGTTACGTTCTGAGTTCAAATTCCGCTGAGTGCGACTTTGCCTTTCATCCTTTCGGGGTCGATTAAATAAGTACCTGTTACGCACTGGAGTCGATATAATCGACTTAATCCGTTTGTCTGTCCTTGTTTGTCTTCTCTGTGTTTAACTCCTTGTGGGTAGTAAGGAAATAGGTATTTCGTCTGTCTTTATGTTCTGAGTTCAAATTCCGCAGAGGTCGACTTTGCCTTTCATCCTTTCGGGGTCGATAAATAAGTACCAGTTACGCACTGGGGTCGATGTAATCGACTTAATCTGTTTAACTGCCCATGTTTGTCCCCTCTATGTTTAGCCTCCTGTGGGCAATTAACAAATATATATAAACTGTTTGGAAAGAGTAGCTAAATCTTGCCCAAACCACACCCTACTGCATTGAATAAAGGACAGATTAGATAAAGTAGTTCTTTTTGCCTTTTCTTTTACTTGTTTTAGTCATTGGAACTACCTTCTATCGGCCGCTTTTGCCGAATTGGTAAGTTACGGGGACGTAAACAAAGCAACACCGATTGTCAAGCTGTACTGTGGAGCAGACACAAACACAAAGACCCGCACACACACGCACACACACACACGCACACACACACACGCACACACATTTACATACATACATACATACATACATCGTATATATATACATGTATACGGCGGGCTTCAACACAGTTTCCCTACGGTCGCAGATGTAGCCAGATCATCGTTTGATTTCGTATTTTGATGCTTAACGCACCTTAATGCTCAATCAGTGACTCTCTCGTATCCCTTGTCACTCATTTAGATAGAGCTTCTGTGATTATTGAGTTGGTTTGACCCTTATTTCAAGTAATACTGGTGCTAACTAGTGCCCTTTTGTCACTTTAGTGACGTATATATTTCTATCTTTAGGTTGTAAAATTACAAATTAGCCACTCATATTATTTATAATTTTCACTTTTACCGTTTCTAAAATCAGCATATGATTTCAAGGGAAATCTTATCAACTGACAAGGCGAGATGAATTTAACTCTAGGTGCGGTAAGAGTCACTGATGAGCGTTAAGATGCGTTAAGCATCAAAATGCGAAATCGTCGATGATCTGGTTATACCTGCGACCGTAGGGAGCTTGTCTCCCATGTCAGTCATTAAGACAGTGTTCCTGTGGCTACTAAGTTGTTTTGACTTTATTTCTAGCCATACTGGTGCTGATTAGTACGCTTGTTCACTTTAGTGACGTATATATTTCTGCCTTTGGGTGGAAAATTGTGAATTAGCCACCCATATATATAATATATATATATATATATATATATATATATATATATATATATATATAATATATATATTGTTTGTTTTGTTGTTTTTGTTTTTCCAGTTTCAGCTCTTGAGCTGTGGCCATGCTTGGGGCACCGCCATTGTGGTGAAATAGTACGCAGGGATCACCACCCCCTGCCGGAGCCTCGTAGAGCTTTTAGGTGTTTTCGCTCAATAAACACACACAACGCCCGGTCTGAGAATCGAAACCGCGATCCTGCGACCGCGAGTCCGCTGCCCTAACCACTAGGCCATTGCGGCTCCACGCAATTGTTTTTTGTATTCCACCTGCCTTCGTCTTTTGTTTATTTTCATAAAGCTTCCCGTTATATATATATATATCGAGAGAGAGAGAGAGAGAGACAGAGAGAGAGAGAGAGAGAGAGAGAGAGAGAGCAATAAGAAAATGGAGGGGATCAATAGGTGGATCATCAACTTTTAGACATTATATTATGTCAATTTATTTATTTATTTACTAAAATGACAATTACAAGAATATACATACATGTATAACCACCTATTGGTCCCCTCCATTTTCTTATCTATATATATAAAACTCTAGTTGTGTGGGAGTGTCTGTACCCTTCGATTTAGATTCCTAACTCCTCCCACATTTTGCGGTGCAGTTTAAACCAAAATTCGGGTATCTTATAGTCGTGATTCATATCGAGCCCGTCTGACTATTAGCGCGCGTCAACGATGAGTCTACGATTTTAAAAATAATTTAACATAATTTTTTATCCATTTAATGCATAAAATGCATCGTATGTCGATGGCGGCGGAGTTGGCGTCCACGCTCACAGCTGCACCTGTGCTTCTTCTCCCCCTTCCCTCCCTCGTGAAGTTGTGGGGAAGGGAGTGTAAAGAAATCAACGTCGTAATGCATTGTGAAGGAAACCAGCGTTCTTTTAGAACAACGACTTCATGGCTTGAAGACACCAAACAAAAAGGCTAAGAAAGCCCGAATTTATAAGGGAAGTAACTCTCTAAAAATGCTTATATAGTTATTTCCCTTACAAACCCGAGCAACGCCGGGCAATACTGCTAGTCTATATATATAAAACTGTAGTTGTGTGAGTGTCTGTCCCCTTCGATTTAGATTCCTAACTACTCCCAATTTTGCGGTGCAGTTTGACCAAATTCGGGTATCTTATAGTCGTGATTCATATCGAGCCCGTCTGAGTATTAGCGCGCGTCTACGATGAGTCTACGATTTAAAAAATAATTTAACATCATTTTTTATTCCACTTTAATGCATAATTTTTTTGTGTGTCGATGGCGGCGGAGTGGCGTCCATGGTCACACCTGCACCTGTTTGCTTCTCCCCCTTCTTCCCTCCCTCGTGAAGCGTGGGGAAGGGATTGTAAGGAAATCAACGTCGTAAAGCGTTGTAAGGAGACCAGCGTTCTTTTAGAACAACGACTTCATGGCTGAAAACACCAAAACAGAAATGGCTAAGAAAGCCCGAATTGGCATCTATAGGGGAAGTAACTCTCTAAAAATGCTTATATAGTTATTTCCCTTACAAACCCGAGCAACGCCGGGCGATACTGCTAGTTGCTATATAAATTAATGGTAAAATATCTCTTTACCTTCACCCATTTAGTACACTCGGTAATGTAATTTCAATGTAATAAAAAACACTTGTGTATTAATAATTGGGTATTCTACCAGCAGTATATTGGATAGATATTATCCTTTAGTTGGTTGGATTCACAACCTCTAACTCTCTTGAAATATATATATATATATATATATATATATATATATGTATAATGTGTGTGTGTCTTTGAATCTGTGTCTTTCGCCACCGCTTGACAACTGATGATGGCGTGTTTGTGAACCCGTAACTTAGCGGTTCGGGAAAAGAGGCCAATAGAATAAGTACCCCAGTAGTGTCCCAGTATGGCCGCAGTCTAAAGACTGAAACAAGTAAAGGAATTATTAAAAGAAAATATATACTTATTTAGACTAGTGTAGTCCTAAGGAGCGCTCCTGGCCGGTGAGACACAACGTTGTTAAAACCCTGGCTGTTCCAGACTCCTTTGTAATATTCGCCGCAAAGGAGAAATTGTTCTCCAGCGACGGAACATCACAACGATTTATTCTAAATGGGAAACAATAGAAGAATATTAATATGTTACTATCGATTCTGTTAGATTTTTATTTTTATAAAAATAAAATACATCAAGAGTTGGCTGGTTTGCTTTCTTCTGACGATCATCCAATTCTTCCTAATAATCATTCAGCGATACCAATCTTCTGACTTATATGCTTTGTTCAAATTTTGAATCGTTTTCTGTAAACTACTCCCAAAGATGAATTATTTGACAAGATCTTTACTGTTAAAGCCACTTAAACTAGACACTTGGTTGGTTTGTTATTCTGTTCACATCTTTGGGCCTTCATGGGTGATGGTCTCGTTATTGACATGCAATAATTCTTAAGAGCTTATCATCAAATTCATGAAACCCTTCTTTCTGCATCATTTATACAAGGCTAAGATTGTTCCCTTCTTTATTCCATGGTGTACTTTAATTCAATTTGAATACAATTTTTCTCAATCCTAATGAATTGTTTATCTTTAACTTCTTCCCAAACATCTGTAATAGTTTTTTTTATTTATTGCATGCATAATGTTGTAATTTTTACCGAATTTTTTGCTAAGCTGATGTTTATCATCAGTTGCTGTAATCAACAAACTTAAAATACTAAGATAATTTGTCTTGAGACCGGAAATAAATTCGTTACATAAGCTGATGGAATGAAAACGACTTCAATACGTTCGTACCTTTCGTGTGAATCAAAATCTGAAATGCGGGCGCGAGCGTTGCTCGCAAACACTATTGTCTTCAGTTCAAAATGTTTCCTCCCTCAGTAATATTTGACGCCAGGGTAGAAATATTTATCTTACACTAAACACATTCTGTGTAAACCAAGTTTTTCTGTTATATATCATTATACCAATCTGCCAAGATATTGAGACACTTTTCATTGTTCTCGGTGAGTGAGAGTGATAAACAAGCAATAGCATAAATTCTAAGTTTCCAGTGACATTTACTCCTAACTTTGCTACTGGAAGTTTCGAAGAGTATCTAGTTCCCAAATTGCTCAAATTTATTTTTGCATTCAAAACTAAATTTAATAGAAATTTACCTCTTTTTACAATACCCTTCAGTCGTGCTACAAATTCTGGTACAGTTTGGATGTCAGCACTTTCTGATTACCCTGTAATCCGAACGCTGTAGAAATTAGACCAGTTTTTGAACTTTTCAAACCATCCACAAGAAGCAACAAATGTTTCGATGACTTCCTCAGCTTCAAATTTCATCTGTTTAAAAAAATTAACGCATTTTTGCTGGATAATGACTTGGAATTGTGGTTAGTGACCTGGCGACATATCACACACCCAAATATTTAGCATTTCTTCCATATATTTTTTGATTTTATAGCGTGTCTATGTTACTTCGAGGAGTCTTACTTTTACATAAATTTTGCATAGTAGTAACTTTATATTTGTCAGACGGATTTATGTTTTTTAAAGTACACAGTGAAAATCTTAATGAACCCACAACACTTTTATTTTACCCCCCCCCTTCTGCTCTACATTTTTGATAATCTTTGCTTATATATTTAATGATATTGCTTTATACACTGACACGACATGATGGCATTACAAGAAAACTGAACTAATGTATTAATTAAGAAATCGCTACACAAATGGTACAATGTTGTACGTGAAAACAATCCAGAGCGTAAGTGCAAATCAAATACAAGTCACCAGTTACTTTCTTATGTTTCCATTAATAAAGCAACAAGTTGGTTCCTTATGAGAAGGTTCAAATTAAAGAAGAAAATTCCAGAGATGGTCATACAACGAATGGTGCTCATTTATCTGCTTGATTTCGACTGTCAAACTGCTGCTTTATATAGCATCGTTATAACGTTTCCTTCGCGTTTTTCTCAGAGTAAAACGACTAAGTGACGGTGCAGTAATCCCTCAACTAACGCGGGTGTTACGTTCCAAAAACCCGCGATAGGTGAAAATCCGTGAAGTAGAAATAGTATTGTACAGTATATTTATTATTATTATTTTTATAATGTGTATATATTTATTTTATTATAAATGCAAAACAACACCACGGAGGAATTGACGTAAGCTTAAATAATAAACCATGATAGATGAACCGTGATAGGGAAACCGCAATATGGCGAGGGATTACTGTACATGTTTTCAATAAACACTCACGTACATACCTATATACATACATGCGTATCAGTTAAGGATTTCCGTTCTCTCCCCCAAGATCCCAAGTACAGTCATTCCTCCAGACGGGTTCAAGGGACTGCGAGCGGCAAGCCAAACATTGTTTTCCTGCGAGATAATATTTACAGAATAAAGTAATTTGGTAAAGCCCTATCATGTGATTTCAAAATTTAGCCAATAAGGTTATTTTTCTCTTCAGAGGAATCTACATATATATATATATTATATATATATATATATATATATATATATATATATATATATATATATATATATATATTATATTATATATATATATATTATATTATATAATATATATATATATATATATATATATATATATAATATATATATATATATGTGTGTGTGTGTGTGTAGGCGCAGGAGTAGCTGTGTAGTAAGTAGTTGCTTACCAACCGCATGGTTCGGGTTTAATCCCATTGCGTGGCACCTTGGGTAAGTGTTTTCTACTATAGGCTCGGACCGACGAAAGCCTTGTGAGTAGATTTGGAAACTAAAAGAAGCCCGTCGTATATATGTATATGTATATTTATATATCAGTGTTTCTGTGTCTGTATTTGTCCCCCCTCCAACATCGCTTGACAACCGATGCCGGTGTATTTACATCCCCGTAACTTAGCGGTTCAGCAAAATAACCCGATAGAATAAGTATTAGGCTTACAAAGAATAAGTCCTGGGGTCGATTTGTTCGACTAAAGGTGGTGCTCCAGCATGGTCGCAGTGAAATGACTGAAACAAGTTAAAGAGTAAAAGAGTATATATACATACATACATACATACATACATACATACATACATACACATACATACATACATACATACATACATACATACATATATATACATATACGTTGGGTGTAAATGTATACAAAGTCTAAAGTAAGGACCCACTATTGTAACAGCATATGGTTCAAAGAATCGCAAATGTTCAATACTTAGCCGAAAAGGTCTCAGAGATCTACGCGGAGGAGATGTAGATGTGTTCAAAGAACGAGTCGACAAATTTTGATCTGATATATCAGAATAACCTAGATAACAGCAAGAAACGCAAAGACAGGCAGCTTTGTAAAGATTACTACATGCCCAGGACCAATTCCGGAGGTAGAATTTGGAAAATAGTCTCAAATAAGCAAGCATTAACGCTAATTGCAGTGCTGCAGAATGGCCACAGCCTTTGGCTGAAACAGCATAATAGAAAATGGAATTATATATAATGGAATAATGGAATAATGGAATTTGGAATTATATATATATATATATATATATATATTATATATAATATATATATATATATATATATATATATATATGTGGTGTGTGTGTATGTATGTTTGTATGTTTGTATATTGGTATGAATGTATGCGTGTCTGTAAAATCACACACACTCACACATATGAGCTATTAAACTATCACTCAGTCTATAGGTTTGCATGGCAGTAAGGCAGTAAGGGGGTTAAATAATGAAATGCGTCAAGCCGGCGGATAAAGTGACAGAGGAAGCGTTTTACGAGTTTCACATCAGAAATAATAACATCTCTTTATAGGAAGCTTAAACTATTTTCTAATAAAAGTCAACGAATTAATGTGTTGTCTTCTTCTTTCTTCCCTTTCTCTTCTTTTTCATTTTCTCCCTCTCCGTCTCTTTTTTTCCACTCGTTGCTCTTCTCCCCCCCTCTCTCTCTGTCTCTTCTCAGTAAAGAAATCTTGTTTTTGTTTTCATTTAGAAATCCACCAATTAACCAAAGACTATAGTGTCAAGTGAATTACATGAGACACAAGTTGTTTATGACTGCAATCAGTTAAAGAATAAAAGCTTAAAAGTCACCAGCTGAAATAATAAATCATGTTGTTATAAATTAAAAAGTTTTATTTAAAGTAAATTGCTTTAAAATTCATACGAAACGGGAAATGACGAGGAGAAAAATTCTTTCCAAAAACGTTTGGCTCCGAACACTTGGCGTAAAATATTTAAGCAAATGCTTTCTTTAGTGAAATCAGGCAACTGTAAATGTTACAGAAGTCCATCGGAAACATGCATATATATATATATACATATATATGAACGAAAGAATGGAGTCGAACGAAGATGTTAACAAAATTCCTTTACTCTCGACATATGTTTCGAAGACAGCATGCTGTCTTCGAAACATATGTCGACAGTATGTCATTCATTCATACACAACACACAAATTTCTACACAAGAACCCGGAGTTTCTACCCTTGACAGGTCGCTTCAACCGTGTTTTCTGACGTGAATTTGCTACCCAGGTTTCGGTTAAACGAATTTTCCATGCTGACGATAAACATAGGATAATTCATTCACCTACTTAAATATATATATATATATTAGAAATATTGAATTTCTAAATGTCTTACGGTGACCAGTGAATATATTTCACTGTAAATATATATATGTTTGCCAAGGCTTGGCGGGCATCTCAGCTAGCGGGACTCGCTACCCTGGACTGATGACGAGCAAGACACAGAAACATGCATGTCTTCAGGTTGCTAGTCCTAGCTGGTGGGGGTGCTTGCCTCCCCTTTGCAAATATAAGGACACAGGAAATGTGTCAAAGCCGACAGGAAGCGTCGATGCTTCCTAGGGCTATATAGTGGTGGTGTAATTCCCTTTACGGGTCTGTCACGTTATGTTGACATTATACAACTACTCTCTTTCTCTCTCTCTCTCTCTCTCTCTCCCTCTCTCTCTCTCTATATATATATATATGTATATGCATACATACGTACATTCATACATACATACATACAGAATACACGCACGCACGCACGCACACATACATACATACATACATACATACATACATACATACATACATACATACATACATACATACATACATACATACATACAGCAGAAAACAAATGGTTACATGTTAGTATCTTCAACTGCCAGAAACATCAATGTAACTCATAATTTCTTTGTAGACGACCTGAAGATTTATGCTAAAAGTGTTAACAATGCCAAAAAGCAACTGGAATTAATAACAACATTTTCAGCTGATATAGGCATGGAATTTGGCCAAAAAAAATTTTCATATTTGGTTATAGAACTAGGAAAGTCATTCCCCCCAGACCCAGAGCCGGTGCATCAACTGACTCTCTGTCTCCCCTATTCCACATAAAGAATGTTACAAGCACCTAAGCATAGACGAAAATATATCATATGAAGGCACTGTGAATAAAGACAGAGTGACCCGAGAATATTACACCAGACTTAGGAAAATATGGCAGTCGGAACTCTCCTCGTACAACAAAACCATATCCCACAATGCATTTGCAGCACCAGTGCTGATCCCAGTATTTGGGATATTTAATTGGTTTGTAGAGGGAATCCACTCCATAGATATCAAAACCCGCAAAATCCTGACAACAGCAGGGAACTTCCGCAGAAACAGTGATGTTGACAGGCTCTACATAGAGCTAAAGATCAGTGAAAACGAAAAGACACGTACGCTGAACTATTGAGAAAACTACCCTTACTCAACCCAGATTACAAGTTCAGATTTATACTTGTAATTATTGGGGCTCTGGGATATGTAATACACTTGCCTAAGTACCCGTCTTCAGAAATTAAGCTTCTCAAAGCCAGAAAGGAGAAAGCTGATTCGAAGACTGCAGTTCCAAGTCATCATTGGAACTGTGAAACAGTAAATTTTTCCAGAAGTTTATTATTTAAGTATGTAAGGGCATGCCTATACATGCGACTCTATGTATGAGATTACATACATAAAACAAAACATGCAAATCTGCACATGCACTGACTCTAAATACCGCACATATACATGCGTACATGCAAAAATATGCTCTTGTTTTTGTCGTTAAAATTTCAATGAAGGAATCTTTGATCCAGGTTAGAAACCGGTTATTTCTCTATTGACAAAAAATCATGAAACAAAACTGAATAATGACATACATACATACTTAACATGCTATCAATGATTACGATATCGAGGACTATAAAACCCCGCAAAGCCTTCTTAAGATTTAAAGGATGAGGAACAAAATAAGATGTTTTCCCAAGCAGGGGACCGGTCACAATTAATTCTAAATATAAAAGAGAAAGAGAACGTACATACATACATACATACATACATACATACATACATACATACGTACATACATACATATATACATATGTACGTGGGGCCACGCACATGTATGTCGAAATCAACAGCGGTCCATCGGTCAAGATCATCTAAATCTAAGTAGGTATAAGTATTAACACTAATTCGTTAGCTTAAAGAAAACTACATACGATAATCTATTTTATTCAGGGAAAATTTTGTTTCACTTAATGCTACATAATGATGTTGAAATTCCACTGAAGAAGCCTTGGATCAAGGTTAGAAACCGGCTGTTTCTCTATTGGCAAGAAATCTTGAAATAAAACTGAACAATGGCATACATACATACATAGTGGAACAAATCGATCCCAGGACTTAAGTTTTTTTTTGTAAGCCTAGTAGTTATTTTATCGATCTATTTTGCCAAACCGCTAAGTTACGGGGACGTAAACATACCAGCATCGGCTGTCAAGCGATGTTGGGGGGACAAACGCAGACACACAAAGATATACACACACATACACATATACATACATATATACGACGAGCTTCTTTCAGTTTCCGTCTACCAAATCCAAGTTGTTTTCAAGCCTATCAGCCTCTTTTGCCGAACTGCCATGTTACGAGCACGTAAACACACCAATATCGGTTGTCAAGCGATGGTGGCTGGACAAACATAGACACACACACTCACACGCATATATATACGACGGGCTTCTTTCAGTTTCCGTCTACCAAATCCAAGTTGTTTTCAAGCCTATCAGCCTCTTTTGCCGAACTGCCATGTTACGAGCACGCAAACACACCAATATCGGTTGTCAAGCGATGGTGGCTGGACAAACATAGACACACACACTCACACGCATATATATACGACGGGCTTCTTTCAGTTTCCGTCTACCAAATCCAAGTTGTTTTCAAGCCTATCAGCCTCTTTTGCCGAACTGCCATGTTACGAGCACGTAAACACACCAATATCGGTTGTCAAGCGATGGTGGCTGGACAAACATAGACACACACACTCACACGCATATATATACGACGGCTTCTTTCAGTTTCCGTCTACAAATCCAAGTTGTTTTCAAGCCTATCAGCCTCTTTTGCCGAACTGCCATGTTACGAGCACGTAAACACACCAATATCGGTTGTCAAGCGATGGTGGCTGGACAAACATAGACACACACACTCACACGCATATATATACGACGGGCTTCTTTCAGTTTCCGTCTACCAAATCCAAGTTGTTTTCAAGCCTATCAGCCTCTTTTGCCGAACTGCCATGTTACGAGCACGTAAACACACCAATATCGGTTGTCAAGCGATGGTGGCTGGACAAACATAGACACACACACTCACACGCATATATATACGACGGGCTTCTTTCAGTTTCCGTCTACCAAATCCAAGTTGTTTTGAAGCCTATCAGCCTCTTTTGCCGAACTGCCATGTTACGAGCACGTAAACACACCAATATCGGTTGTCAAGCGATGGTGGCTGGACAAACATAGACACACACACTCACACGCATATATATACGACGGGCTTCTTTCAGTTTCCGTCTACCAAATCCAAGTTGTTTTCAAGCCTATCAGCCTCTTTTGCCGAACTGCCATGTTACGAGCACGTAAACACACCAATATCGGTTGTCAAGCGATGGTGGCTTGACAAACACAGACACACACACTCACACGCATATATATACGACGGGCTTCTTTCAGTTTCCGTCTACCAATTCCAAGTTGTTTTTAAGCCTATCGGCCTCTTTTGCCGAACTGCCATGTTACGAGCACGTAAACACACCAATATCGGTTGTCAAGCGATGGTGGCTTGACAAACACAGACACACACACTCACACGCATATATATACGACGGGCTTCTTTCAGTTTCCGTCTACCAAATCCAAGTTGTTTTTAAGCCTATCGGCCTCTTTTGCCGAACTGCCATGTTACGAGCACGTAAACACACCAATATCGGTTGTCAAGCGATGGTGGCTTGACAAACACAGACACACACACTCACACACACATATATACGACGGGCTTCTATCAGTTTCCGTCTACCAAATTCACTCATAAGGCTTTGGTCGGCTCGAGGCTATAGTAGAAGACATTTGCCCAAGGTGCCATGCGGTTGGTAAGCAAGCTATTTACCACACTGCCACTCCTGCGCCTAACCGTCACATTTCTGTAGAAGACATCACTCATGTGACCGGCAACTGTCTAAAAGCGTCATCAAGATACTGTGACATGACTTTGTCGCTAAAACAACATACAATGTTATTCAAAAGAGGCAAAAGTTTGTTTGGGGATAAACATAGATAATACCCCAATAACTAAATCTCTCTCTATATAAACGGCAGTTTGTCTGTGCGTGTTTCTGTGTGTCTGTTTGCTTGTACCCTCACCCTGACCACGGCTTTCAACCGATTCTGATGAAACTTGACACACACATAGCCCAATGTCATAATTCAAAACTAACGCAGCGAAAATTTTGAAAAGTTCCCCCAGTTCTGAAAAAAATCGATAAATTCGACATGGGGTTGAGAATCAGAAACACGAACAACAAACTGTCTAGGGGACGCAACTCCACCTTTTTTAAATCTCAAAAAAAAATTTACCATAATTTTTTCCATTTTTTTGCTATTTTTTGGCTATAACTCTCTAAAAATGCTTTATAGTTATTTCCCTTACAAACCTGAGCAACGCCGGGCGATACTGCTAGTACATACATAAGCATCAACACAAGTGTTATAGGTGGAAGATTCCCAACAAACTTTCAACAAAGTGCAGACATAACAGACCGGATACCGTCATTTGAGATTCACAAGTAAAGTATGTACTGTCATAGAGATCAGCTGTCCTGCTGACGTGAATATCTCTTCGAAAATTCTGGAGAAAGAAGATAGCAACGAATAACTGCTTCGATGCCTCCAACTTTTGTATCCAAATTCACATTAATACCAATATTAATTGGTGAACTTTGTTTTGTTAGTAAATGCCTTTGTGACAATCTGCAACGGCTGGGGTTTTCAGAAAAGGAAAGCAACTAATTAACTTAAACATTACATAGATAGGATCTTTTCGGTTTGAACGGCAGTTTTTAACATAATTTCTAGGTAACTAAAAAAAATTTTAAACTTCGTATATTGGTAGAATGTGTTTATAAAACATCCTTTCCTCTTGGCTTTATTGAGAAAATTCTATAGTTTGTAAGATATTTGTTGCTTTTTTTCTTCAATTTCTGCAATTTCAACCAATCACTGACGTCTATTGAGGTACCATAAACATTCTGTGCCGTATGAATATGTCCCTCGTTTAAGAAACAGATTGGGTTTATTTACATTTGTGAAGAAAAAAGATACTCTTCTCCCCACCCCACCCCTAACCCTAACTAACCCTAACCCTAAAACAGATTGAAATGCAATAGATCGATACTAGGGTCATAATTATGGGTGACAATTTCATATGACACCGCTAGAAAAAACTGCCGTTCAAACCGAAAAGATCCCATAGATAATCTGAAAATGGAACAATAATAACATTCAAGACTTTTCTCGAGTTTAAAATATGATGCTGTTTTGTTTACATTCGAACGACACAGACTTGTACTTTGTTAGAAACCAGCCTATTTCCTTATAAGAAGACTTCAGATATTTAACGATACAAGAGAACATACACAAATCTCCGTCGGTTGTTCGATCAATGGAACGGTGTCTGCTTTGAAATAGCGTATAAACAAATGGGTGTTTCAAAGACATGTACACTCATATTCTAATGATTAGCTATGACTATATAGCGTGACAATATTGTCCTTTTGAATTACAGGTAGTTTTTTTCCTACCCAAATTCACTTACAATGCGTTGTTCAACTCGAAGTTACGACAAAAGACACTTCTACGCAAGGACATTGAACCTTGAACTTCGTGATGGTAAAGCAAAATTCGAAACCATTTTACCATGCCTACATACATCATATATATGTGTGTGTGTGTGTGTGTGTGTGTGTGTGTGTGTATGTGTGTGCAGGAATGGCTATGTGGTAAGTAGCTTGCATACCAACGACATGGTCCTGGGTTCAGTCCTACTGCGTAGCACCTTGGGCAACTGTTTACTACTATAGCTTCGGGTTGACCAAAACTTTGTGAGTAGATTTGGTAGACGAAACTGAAAGACGCCCGTCGTATGTATGTATGTATGTATGTATGTATGTATGTATGTATGTATGTATGTATGTATGTATGTATGTATGTATGCATGTATGTATGTATATGTGTATGTATGTATGTATGCATGTATGTATGTATGTGTGTGTGTATTTATATGTATGAATTTATATATGTGTGTGTATGTATGTATATGTATACATTTATATATATGTGTGTGTGTATGTATATATGTATGTATGTATGTATGTAAGTATGTATGTATGTATGTATGTATGTATGTATGTATGTATGTATGTATGTATGTATGTATGTATGTATGTATGCATGTATGTATGTATGTGTGTGTGTATTTATATGTATGAATTTATATATGTGTGTGTGTATGTATGTATATGTATACATTTATATATATGTGTGTGTGTATGTATATATATGTTTGTGTGTCTGTGTTTGTCCCTCCACCATTGCTTGACAACCGATGCTGGTGTGTTTACGTCCCCGTAACTTAGCGGTTCGGTAAAAGACCCCCGATAGAACGTCATAGGCTTACGAAGAACAAGTTCTAAGGTCGATTTGTTCGACTAAAGGTGGTGCTCCAGCATGGCCGCAGTCGAACTGTGTGTGGGGCAGGATGATGTTGATATGATCCTTAATGAGACATATATACATATATGCTCACATACACACACACACACACAAATACACACATCAACACACACACATATATAAACATGTGAGCATATATATATATATATATATATATATATATATAGAGAGAGAGAGAGAGAGAGAGATAGATAGATAGATAGATAGATAGATAGATAGATAGATAGATAGATAGATAGATAACAGACAGACAGACAGACATATGGATAGATAGATAGATAGATAGATAGATAGATAGATAGATAGACAGACAGACAGACAGACAGACAGACAGACAGACAGACAGATAGATGATATTTGCATATAACATACAGACATATTACAGTGTATTATACACAGTATGTTCATATAATACATAATTGCATATACATATGTGTGTGCCTATATGTATAATGTATGTACGTACGTATGCGTGTATGTGGGGTAAGGGGGAAGGAGACGGTAAAATTCATCCATGAAAGGGAAATCATTTTGTGGTATATCCATCGAACTTTCTTTAAGTCCTTTCAGCTTTGACCTTACCATTACTCCTTTGCCAATCTTGATTTTTAAAAATAAATAAATACATAGAATTCAGGCTCTTGCAATCGAAAGCCGTTCCCCACCATGGCTTCAGTCCAATAGCTGAAGCCAGTAAACTACTACAAGAATGGATAAATTTTCGTCAGGAATTCTATATTGAATTCTTCGGGAATTCTATATTGAAGTTAATTTAGAAATGCCTAATTGGGCGGTTTATAAATTCTCTCATTTTAACTGCGTTGATTATACAGGAAATTAAGGAAAATTAAAACTCGTATTTTTTTTTCTCAAAAAAGTATAAAATTAGACTATTCTCAAATGAAAGTTAGTTGAGTACAATGTCCTCAGATATGTCAGGACACATTAAAAGTAATTGGAACTAAACATGAGGAATATAGTACGGTTTAAATTCTTTGGTTTATATGTCAGAAATGGAAAATTAAGTGACGATTTTAAAAATATTTGTAGTTTCAAGAATGTGAATCATGTATGTGTGTATGTATGTATGTAAGTATGTATGTATGTATGTATGTATGTATGTATTTATGTATGTATGTATGTATGTATGCATGTATGTATGTATGTATGTATGTACGTATGTATGCATATATGTATGTATGTATGTAGACAAGTACACATAAATATATATAAACAGAATCCACATACTCTAAACAATAACACTATTTTAAAAATATGTATCTGTGTATATATGTATATATGTATACACACAAGTATTTATATATATATATATATATATATATATATATATATATTCATAAACACATACAGTAACACAACACACACACACATACATGCATACATACATTCATGCATACATACATACATACATACATACATACATACATACATACATGCATACATACATACATACATACATTCATACATACACCCACTGGTCAAGGTACCCGAGGACTACAGCTGGCCGGATATTAAAATTGAGTTCTTTCGTTAAACTATATAACTCATAACAAATTTTTATGTAATTCGTTTTGCACGCAACTATATTTGCAAATATATGCGTGTGTATATATATATATATATATATATATATATATATATAATATATATATATATATATATATATATATATAGGCGTAGGAGTGGCTGTGTGGTAAGTAGCTTGCTTACCAACCACATGGTTCCGGGTTCAGTCGATTTCTAGCGTGTTGATGGGGTTTATCCACATCCTTTAATATGATTATATTTATATAATTATATATTAGTATAAATTGTAGTGGAAGCTCGTGGCCTAGTGGTTAGAGCAGCGGACTCGGGATCGCGGGTTTGAATCTCAGCTCGGGAGATCTGTATGTTTATGAGCGAAACACCTAAGCTCCACTCGGCTCCGGCAGAAGGTAATGGCGAAGTTTTGCTGACCACAACTTTTTCCTACTCTTTTCTCCTGCGACGGACCGGCGTCCCGTTCGGGTGGGGAACCTATACCTCTCGTGCTAAGACATAGCATTCTCTGAGGTACTCTCTCATCTCTGGTAAGTGTACTCTACGGAATGACTAACAGGGTTCGCCTGCAATCAACCGAAAATAAAAGACTGACTCCACCCATGATGTTAGTGTTTTCTCTGTGTTTGCGTCAGATATGATCGAGAACTTAGAATACATGCCTATGACCATACTGTCGATATAGCCTGCTTCAGTACCTCTGCTTGTTTAGATTCTTTGTCAATATTATCATTGTGTACAAGGTTGAGCGGCAACTTAAAAGCAGAACGAGTAGTCCTACTGCATGTGAACAAAGCTACAACAATTATAAAATTAGGCCACTGCAACAACAATCTGTTTAGTGTGAACGAACTTTACACAAAGTTAGGCTGATCAAAAATGTACAACCAGGCGGCATAAAGTAAATATGCTTTTCTCGAGTTAGATATCACCAGTTGTTTGATCTTTGTGTAAATATATTTTTTTCTGTAATCAAGAGTTAAATTTTTGTGTACATAATGTCCTTAGTGTTGAATGTTATAGCTGGTTGTCTGAAGAGGTACAACTGCAGATCATACCGAAGCTGATAACCTATACATTTGAATATCCTTTACTAGCTATTGATTGTAGGGTATTTTCAATACGGTTCAGTTCTTCGATTCATAGATGGGAGCTAAACTCCGGGTGCAGGTTATTGTTTTACTCTTAGTTTGATTAATACACATTGTATTCTGCCGTGGAGTCAAGGCTGCTGGAAACTGGATGGTGAAATGCAACAAAAATGGACGATATTAAAAGTGCTTCTCACCTTGCTTGGAGACTCCAACCACTTCCAAAGTACGATTCCAATTTGTTTCATCTTTTAAGGGGCCTTTCCTCTAGCAAGTTTCATAGTATTTGATACAGACATATCCTGAAAGTGTTTTGAGATCTTGGAATGAAACTGGACTGACATCGTTGAGCAGGGAATTCTGAGATAAATCAATCGAAGCTGAGGTATGCACGTTATACATACGACTTAACACTTCAATAGATTTCCTGTGATTTGTTGCAACTTACTTTATAAGTTGAAATGGGCATTTTTACCTTCTTGCTAGGGATAGTATTTAGCACATCAGAAGAGAGAAGATACCTGGCGAAGGCAAAATGCAGTTAATTTTGTCATAGTTGGATGCTATGTTTGTTGTTGCGTTGTTCCTTCTATAAAGTAAACTCATTTGTGAAATAAACCTCCAGCTGCATAACAGCAGTTTAGTGCTAACGGCTGAAGAAAGTTCGGAATACACCATATAGCCTCATTGCTACTGGTGACATGACTTGTCTGAAATGCTGATACCACATCACATCGAGCTCCCTTCCGCTGCATTCCAAACATTGCCTAACAATTACATTTAATGTTGTACATCTAGACATACTTGATAAACTTCATGGAATATCAGGCTTCAAGGCTTCAACATTTACGTATACATTTAAGATGCTCAAAAGAAGACGGCCGAATAGTATAATCCAATAGTTGTAGAAATGTCTTTTGCTATTGCACTCTGTAAGCTTCCATAGCCTGGATTTCTTCTCTTATACAAAGGACATTCGTTCTGATCTGTGTGTGAATGTTTGTGCGTGTGCGTGCGTCGTGTGTGTGAATATGTGAGATTGTGTGTGTGTGTGTGTGCTTAATTAAAGTTATTTCAACCATTTCAAAATTTGAGCCATAAATAACCCGACCCATAGAGCATAATACTTGAGCCTATTACAAATATGAACACAGGTGAAACAAAATATACATTATTTTCTACATCCTGTGTCGACAAAAGATGCATATTAACTTTTCGAAGATGTATGAATTTTGATGGCAAATTTTAACAACTTAAGTATTCCAATGTATGCATACTGCCCATAGATTTTCGTGTAAAAGGCATGAGTGAAAATATTTGTGTGTATGTATGTATGTATGTATGTATGTACGCATGTACGTATGTATGTATGTATGTATGTATGTATGTATGTATGTATGTATGTATGTATGTATGTATGTTTGTATGTACGTACGCATGTACGTATGTATGAATGTGTGTAGCTATGTATGTATGTATGTATGTACGTACGCATGTACGTATGTATGTATGTGTGTAGCTATATATGTATGTATGTATGTATGTATGTATGTATGTATGTATGTATGTATGTATGTATGCATGTGTGTATGTGCCTATGTGTGCGTTGCAAGAAAGTAAAAAGAATTTGAATTAGAGAGAGAGGGGAGAGAGAGAGAGAGAGAGAGAGAGAGAGAGAGAGATGGGGTGCTGAAAAGAGGGGCAGAGAGATAAATTAAGAGGAAACTGAAGAATGAAGTCATAAAACTTATATTTCTTTATCAAGCACTAACACATCTACTCAACTACCACTTCATTTCAACCCTCAGTCTTTCAACATTTCTTTTCTTAAACCCACCCACCCCACTCCCACCCTCGCGAGAGACCACGGATCCGGGATTTTTATTTTTATTTTTATGCGTTTGGGACTGTATTGACGTATGTGTTTGAAAAGTAACAAGCATTTATGTATGTATGTATGTATGTATGTATGTATGTATGTATGTATGTATGTATGTATGTATGTATGTATGTATGTATACATGTATGTATGTGCGAGTACCAGAGGGCGCACACTCTCCTACCCTGATGTAATCTCCAGGGATACAGGCATCCAGCAACAGGACCTCCGTAATGCTATGATGGACCATGAAGTCTGGCGTAACATAGTAAATTCCATTGTCTCGGCCACGGTCGAACAATGATGATGATGATGATGTATGTATGTATGTATGTATGTATGTATGTATGTATGTATGTATGTATGTATGTATGTATGTGTCAGCATGCATATGTGTATATATGTATGTTACACGTGCAAAGGAGTATCGAGTGCTCAGCACTTTGCTCCTAAAATAATTCGCTTATGTTTCAGCTTCCACTGAACAATAACATAATATAAATATAATATACATATACATATACATATATATGCATGGTATTATATAATATCCTTAATATATATAATAAATATTATATTAGATTCATAATATAAGTCTGAAAATAAATGTTTAAGTGTTTATAATGATATGAAACATTATTTTATTTCTATATGATCAAAGGAAAACAGCTCATATATTTATAAATGAGTCAACAGTGAATTGCTTATTTAATTATTCAAGCTGTTTGATAAACTTACGAAATAAAATGTACTGTCTGCTCTACCACCAACTAAGCTAATTAATTGACAAACTAATTATAGATTTCATTAGCAGTGAAAACTGCTGTAAAATTAATTTTTGTTTTTTTATTTTGTTTTGTATTTTTAATATCGATTTTCTCACTTGAATTTCTCTGAAATTCATAAAAGATGAAAGTTATTGTTGTGGTTGTTGTTCTTGTTATTGTTGTCGTTGTTGTTGCTGTTGTTGTTGTTGTGTATCCCTAGATTTAGCTTTGTTCAATCAAACCCGTGTATATTCAAAAGGCATGCCAACCGTGACAATCCAGTTTTTTTTTGTTGTTTTTGTTACATAAAGAGCCCTTCTAGGATTACATGTCATTATACAATGTGACGTTTTTCGTAAAATAGTACGGTGCGATTTGACAGGGAAATATAATTGTTGTCTCTAGTTTTCGAGTGACCTCATAGAGTGTCTTTCAATGGATCAGAAAAATGGCAGTGGAAGCATTGTGGCGTTCATTCACTTCTGAAAGGCATAGTCATCAGTGAAGTGGAATGCTTCCATCAATATATCGCAGTCATCTAGCGTTGATAAATTTATTGGGTTTTTTTTTCCATTTAATTCATCTTTTGCTTTGATACTTGAATTTACATGAAAAGTATTGTAATCGTAGATTATCGTGTTTTGTTTTTTTTTTTTCTCTCTATATTCTTTCTGTATAATTTTTGTTCATCGTTTGTGAAACCTCAATGAATTTTACATCTTTTCAGACATATGATGATGGAGTGCCAAGTAGGAAAAAAATGAAAGAATTAATCTGACAAATCAATATTATGTAATATAACCAACAATTCATGCACACAGCATGCTCGGTAAACAAATATTTTTAAAGTATTCAAAGTTTTGGATAAGTTGTTATATCATAAGACGACAGAAAGCTAATATTTCGAAACTTGCCAGTAAAATAAGTAACAATTCAGAACTAGGGTCGATGTAATCGACTTACCCTAACCCCTAAAATTGCTGGCCTTGTGCCAAAATTTGAAGCCATTATTTTATAAGGATTAAAAGCGGCCAACTGGCGTAGTCGTTCGCGCATCGGGTAGATAGCTTTGCGGTAATCGTTTTGGCTTCCTTCGCTCTGGGTTAAAATCCAGTTGAGATCAGCTTTGCTTTTTCAAGCCTATAGTAGAAAGAGTTACTTTCCCAGTCCCAACCATAAGACAGTGGCGGCACATGGCCTAGTGGTTAGAGCAGTGGACTCGTGTCGAGGGATCGCGGATTGGAATCTCAGACAGGGCGATGTGTGTGTTTACGAGCGAAAGATCCACGCGGCTCCGGCAGAAGGTAATGGCGAACTGCTACTGACTCTTTCACCAAAACGTTCACTCTTTCCTCCTGCGTCTAGCAGCTCACCTGCGACGTTCTGACGTCCCGTCCAGATGGGAAACCTATACTCCAATGAAACCGGGAAAACCGGCCCTTGTAAGCCAAGCCTGGCTCTTGAAGGAACAAACAACAACCATAAGACGGCAAGCTGACAGAATCATAAACTCGGAGAACAAAATTCTTAGCGACATTTTCGTTAGTCAGACGTTCTGAGTTCAAATCTCACCTAGTTCGAGTTTTCGATTTTTTTTACCCACCTTTGGGCGGTTGATGATATATATACCAGCAAAGCACTGGGAACCAAGAAAGCGACTACCCCCGCCCCTCAAAATCTTAGACATTATGCTTTTGTAGAAAGTTCCAGTCATAGAATGGCGGCCATTGTATGGTAACATCTTCAACAAGTTTTAACCTATCATATCTACGCCAGAATCTGTTACAAACTGGTGGTTTTTATTTTATCGATATATTTTCATCGACATGCTAGGTTACCTCTTTTTGACACAGCTATTTTTACATTGATAATCACAGAAACACGTAGATTGTATGTATGTATGTATGTATGTATGTATGTATGTATGTATGTATGTATGTATGTGTGTGTATGTATGCATGTATGTATATATATATGTGTGTGTGTGTGTGTGTGTGTGTGTGTGTGTGTGTGTGTGTGTGTGTGTGTGTGTGTGTGAAGGCGCGTGGCTTAGTGGTTAGGTCATTCGGCTCACGATCGTAAGGTTGTGAGTTCAATTCCCGACGACGCATTGTGTCCTTGAGCAAGACACTTTATTTCACATTGCTCCCGTCCACTCAGCTGGCAAAAATGAGTAGTACTTGTAATTCAAAAGGGACCAGGCTTGTTACACTATGTGTCATGCTGAATCTCCCTGAGAACTACGTTAAGGATACACGTGTCTGTGGAGTGCTCAGCCACTTGAACGTTAATTTCCACGAGCAAGCTGTTCCGTTGGTCGTATCAGCTGGGACCCTCGTCGTCGTAACGACAGTGCTCCTGTATATATATATTATATATTATATATATATATATATATATATATATATATATATATATATATATATATATATATATTTAATCAATATAGGGTGGCAAAAAATTTTGGAGAATTTTTTTGCCACCAGCGGCCTAGTGGGAAAAAATTAAATAGTCATAGACCATTTTTAAGTTCAACATCACAATCAAGGAACGGCCATAATAGGCCATTCACCCACTAGAAATAACAGCCAAGCTTCAACCGCAAAATAACATTAATTCCGTAAACCAGGAGAAAATTAAAAAACATTTACCCTGTAATTTCTTATACGATGCACCGTTTCATCTACTGTTTAATGGTAAACTAACCTGATTAAATTAAATCAAGCCAATCTTCCATAGGCCCTTAGAATCGTCAGTAAGAAATAGCCAGATCGGAACAGATATTTTCACGAGGCATTTCTGTCCCTGCCTCGGCAATATCTGACCTAAAATTTTCAAATCATCGCACTCGCGCCAAATTTATCGGCAGCAAATAAATATAAGCCGCCTATTCCATTACGGAATTAACCAGAAAATTCATAATTAATCAATATAGGGTGGCAAAAAATTTTGTAGAATTTTGTAGAATTTTGTAGAATTCTCCTGGTTTACGGAATTAATGTTATTTTGCGGTTGAAGCTTTGGCTGTTATTTCTAGTGGGTGAATGGCCTATAATGGCCGTTCCTTGATTGTGATTATATATATATATATATATATATATATATATATAATATATATATATATATATATACATACATATATATATATCTATATATATATATATACATATATATATGTATATATATGTATATATATATATATATATATATATAATATATATATATATATATATATATATATATATAAAGATATATAGGTATATATTTGTATACATATATATATATGTACATATATATGTATATATAAATATGTATATATATATATATATATATATATATATATACATATAAAGAGATGGAGACAGAAATATATACATACGTATATTTCAATTAGTTGTGCACACATATATATATACACACTCATACGCGTTCGCTCACGCACACAGACACAGACACACGCACGCACACACACACGCACACACACACACACACGCACACACACACACACACACACACACACTAACACACACAAACATACGCACGCTCACAGGACTCGTGTCTACGCCCGTAAATGAAACACAACAAAGCAAGTTTTCTTATTCTTGTTTTTCATTCAACCTAGTTAAATCGTTTAACCAAACAGCTCGTGTCTCCAGATATTCACAAGCTTTTATTATCTGTATCAGATAACGAATTTCATAGCAGACAAAACGGCCTGTTATTTAATAACTATCTCTGTCTCCTCCTCCTCCATCTCCTCCTCCTCCTCTTCCACCTCTACCTCCCGCCTCTCCCTCTCTTTCATGTAACCCGTATTGGTCAATTAACGTTGGCTGTTGTAATCTGCACAATACTTTATACTGAGACAACACCCAACTATTGTTATCACTTGATATAACTACATTTACATAAACCACTGCTTATTAAGCAATGCAGTGAGCTTACCATGTAGAGGCTCCATTGACGGAGTCTTCTATTTAGTCACTGAAGCTGCTAGAAATAGCAACCAAATTAATGAATGAATATATGTTTTCCCATTTTCGTGACTAAATGTCCTGAATCAACCTCCCAAGATATGTACCTCATCACCATATTTATTGAACAGTTATTGCAGCTTTTGTGCCTGTGAGGAACTGATCTTGGATATCGTGACAGTTAAGCAATTCCAATAACATAGCTGGGGAGGGGAGGTCTACTCACGGCGACGCTTTGTGAGAGCGGCACTTTAAAATCTGCTGTATAAGCCTGTTATAGGCTTGGGGACCCGGATAAGGGCAGCAAACTCGAAAGCGGTCCCGGGTGACATAGTCTAGCTACACCACTGAAATTTTAAGGCTCAAATGGAAGAGGAACGTGTAAGTAATGAGCAGAAGAGCGTTGTGATAAGATTAAGAACATCCGATGATCTGGTCCAAGAAAATACACTTCATAGACAAGGCAATAGAACTGGGCGAATGTTTAGAGCACTGGTTCTCAATTGGGGTCCATAAGACCCCTGAGTGTCCGACAACAAAATAGTGATTTGGGTATCTGCAATACTATTTTAAGAGCCCCATAAAAATATTTTGCTTTAGATGTATGTATTAGTATGTTTGGCAAGAAATAGCTAGGTTTCTTTCTTTAACATTTTACATAGTTCAACCTACACAAGTTAACATATGAAAAACAAAATAGGAACTTTGAAAGAGGTTTCTATAAAACTTGTTTTTAAACATCAAATAGCTATGGAGGTCAACCAGAATGAAATAACAATCAAAGGAGTCCGTAGATGAAAAGTGGTTGAGAACCCCTGCTTTAGCGTATCTACGAAATCCAACTAAGATTAACTTTGCCTTTCGACGTCGGTTAATAAAGAACCAATCTACTATATTAATTAATTAATCTTCGTTGTCTCATCTCGTTTCGTTTTTCTCTCGCTGCTCCTTTCTTTCTGAAAGAAATCGACTGTGGAATGGGCTTAAAACACCCAAGAGCATCGGACAAAAGGTTTTGCGTTAATTATTCCGACTCTTTTGTTTATGAGTTTAAATTCCACCGAGATCAACTTTTCCGTCCTAAGCCCGGTTGAGAAAGAAGTAGGGTGGTAGGTGTAGGGTTAGCAGCCTTGCACTATCAATTTTCTATGTTGCTACTGAAACGCTAACAAGAGAACATATGCACACGGTCCTGATAAGGGGGAGGTAATCTTAAGAAACTGCGTATGAAGTCATGTGGTGAAAGCTGAAAGGTAGCAGTCTAGTGAACGAAACAAATCAACGATAAAAGATAAAGACTAACAATGACCTGGAGCTAAACAACAGGAACAAGTCTTTTTAATCTACCGCACCTCAATGTCATCGACACTTAGACTTCTTGTCTTGGGACTGATCTGCGTTGCTTTTATATCAATACAGGAGATAACCTATTCAATATGAGCCAAAAAGTCAGTCTCTTAACCAGTGGTCTCACTTTTTAACTATAGACCCCTTTGATTGCTGTTTTACTCGGATTGACCCTCTTAGCCATTCGACGTTTAAAAAAAATCATATTTTCGTAATTATTAGAAATTGTTCAATAAAAATTGTCAAAATATATTGCAGATAAACTTTAACAACAGAATCTTATATGGCCCACATGGGTCATATGGACCTCTGTTGAAAACCACTGCTCAAAGCGGTCGCTCCAAATGCTAGAAATAGCAACCACACCTCCACCATGTCATATCCTTCCAAAGTGTATATTGAAAAATGTAGTTCTAGATAAACTATGTAAGAAAAAGAGGCGCAGGCATGGCTGTGTGGCTTAGAACTCGCTTTGCAGCCATGTGATATCAGGATCGGTATTACCGTGTGGCACATTCGCCAAGTGTCTTCTATAATTTCCCCGGTCGACCAATACCTTGAGAGTGAATTTGGTAGAAGGAAACTCCGAGGAATCGCATCGTACGCATATATATATGTATCTATGTATATGTACGTGTGTCTTTGTGTTTGTGCCTCCCCCTAACAACTGCTTGACAACCGATGTTGATTTTCTTTTACGGTTTTTTAAATTAGCGTTTCGGCAAAAGAGAACGTTAAAATAAGTTCTAGACTTTAAAAAGTTCTAGGTTCGATTTGTTCGAATAAACCCATGAAGGAGGTGCCCCAGCATGGCCGCAGTCCAATGATCGAAACACGTAAAAGATAAAAGATATACCCAGCCATGGCCTTCTCTTGTCATATGTCTGTAAGTTCATGGTTAATACGAGGCTAAACAACTGCAACAACGTTCATTCAACATGGACATAATAATCTAGTCTTCTTCAACAGCACCGAACTATAATCAGAAAGCAGCATGATAAAGAATGGCCTTCCTCATTGGAACCAGAAAAGATTTCTAGCTTCTAACGGGGCGACTGACAATGAAGTGCTTCTCTGTAGCTGGAAAAATGATGCTACTATGCATAAAACACTTAGATTACATCCAATGGATGGCCGCTCGTCTGACTAATATGAAACCGCTTTAGTCATTGGCCCACAGACGTGTTGTTTCCTTATTTTGCATTTTTTATTACTTCTATAGAGATTTCTACACGGTGGAGCTTATTGGCCACGTGCTACAAACACTTAAGCATTCCTGATTCGGTCGTCTCTTTCTTATTCTCACCTGTACATATATTGGGTTTCAAATTTTGGTATCAATATATGGTTTCGACCCCAGTGCTCAACTGGTACATCTTTTATCAACTCCGAAAGGATGAAAAGCAAAGTCGACCTCGATGAAATTTGAACTCAAAACGTAAAGACGTACGAAATACCTATTTCGTTACTACCCACAAGGGGCCAAACACAAAGAGGACAAACAAGGACAGACAAACGGATTAAGTCGATTACATCGACCCCTGTGCGTAACTGGTACTTAATTTATCGACCTCTAAAGGATGAAAGGCAAAGCCGATCTCTGCGAAATACCGCTAAGCATTTTTCTCGGCGTGCTAACGATTCTGCCAGCTCGCCTGCTTTCACCTTTCCATATACTGTCTACCTACAAGGACCTACCTACATTATACAATAACCCCAGTCCTTCCTCCTCCGAAGATCAGTCTCTTGGGATCCCACCCTCTCTATGTTTATTTTGATTTTTTTTCTCCTGGGGGTCGTGGTCTTCTAGCTAATAAAAAAAAATCAACTGCATCGATCTCACATGTGTTGGACGGTATGCAAAGGCCATAAACACAACTCCTTCCTCTAGGTCAAACCACTTTTTTTAAGTGAAGATTCAGAGAGAAAATATTCGAAAGAGTAGATTTTAAAATTCGAAGTAAAAGAACCAGCGGTTCGGCAAAGGATAAAATAAGTACCAGGCGAGCAATGGGGTCTATGTAATCGACTAGTCCCTTACTCCAAAATTTCAGGCCTATACTTGTGCCTATAGTAGAAAGGATTAGTCTTTTCTACTCTAGGCACAAGGCCCGAAATTTTGGGGGAGAAAGCCAGTCGATTAGATCGACTCCATTACGTACAATACGCAACTGGTACTTAATCTATCGACCCCGAAAGGATGAAAGGAAAAGTCGACCTCGGCGGAATTTGAACTCAGAACGTAACGGCAGACGAAATACCTGTTTCTTTACTGCCTACAAGAGGGGACAAACAAGAACAGACAAATGGATTAAGTCGATTATATCGACCCCAGTGCGTAACTGGTACTTATTTAATCGACCCCGAAAGGATGAAAGGCAAAGTCGACCTCAGCGGAATTTTAACTCACAACGTAACGGCAGACGAAATACCTATTTCTTTATTACCCACAAGGGGCTAAACATAGAGGGGACAAACAAGGACAGACATAGGTATTATGTCGATCACATCGACCCCAGTGCGTAACTGGTACTTAATTTATCGACCCCGAAAGGATGAAAGGCAAAGTCGACCTCGGCGGAATTTGAACTCACAACGTAACGGCAGACGAAATACCGCTAAGCATTTCGCCCCGCGTGCTAACGATTCTGCCAGCTCGCCGCCTTAAAAAGGATTATTATCATTATTCTTTTCTACTCAAGGCACAAGACCCGAAATTTGGCGGCAGGGGGCCGATGTTATTGAGTAGCCCGGCTACCACAAACATTTTAGGCTTTGTGCATATTGTAGAACGAAAATTATTATTTGTTAATGTGATGAGTCTTAATGAATAATGATTTCAAAATTTGGCACAAGACCAGCAATTTCAGGGGAGGGGTTAAGTCGATCACATCAACTCCAGTGTTCAACTGGTACTTATTTGATCGACCCCATAAGGTAAAGACGACCTCGGCAATATTTGAACTCAGAACATAAGGACGGACGAAATACCGCTGAGCACTTTGTCCGATGTGTTAACGATTCTGCCAGCTCACCGCCTTATTCTTAATGAATAATGTTTACAAATTTTTGCCACAAGGGCAACTTACAGGAGGGGATTAAGTCGATTATATCAACCCCAGTGCGTAACTGGTACTTATTTAATCGACCCCAAAGAATGAAAGGCAAAGCCGACCTCGGCGATATTTTAACTCAGAACGTAGCGACGGGCGAAATACCTATTTCCTTACTACCCACAAGGGGCTAAACACAGAGGGGACAAGCAAGGACGGACAAACGGATTAAGTCGATTACATCGGCCCCAGTGCGTAACTTGTACTTAATTTATTGACCCCGAAAGGATGAAAGGCAAAGTCGACCCCGGCGGAATTTGAACTCAGAACGTAACGGCAGACGAAATACGTTTACGCATTTCGCCCGGCGTGCTAACGTTTCTGCCAGCTCGCCGTCATAGTCTTAATGAATGATAATAATGAATAATGAATCATTAGTGTATCGGACAAAATGCTCAGCGGTATTTATTCCGGCTCTTCAACGCCCTGAATTCAAGTTTCGCTGATGAATTTGCCCTTCGTCCTTTTCGAGTCAATAAAATAAGTACTAGTTATGCAATGGGTGTACTAACCATCCACCTTTCCTAAACTTGCTAGCCTTGAGCCAAAATTTTAGACCATTTTTATTATTTGTTCATTGACTTGAAGGTGGCGAGCTGGTAAAATCGTTAGCACGCCGGGTGAAATGCTTAGCGATATTTTTGAACGTCACTATATTCCGAGTTCAAATTCTGCCGAGGTCAACTATTCCTCTCATCCTTTCAGGGTCGATAAATTAAGTACAAGTTGTGTACTGCAGTCGATCTAATCGACTGCCCCACTCCTGCCAAAAATGTCAGGCCTTGTGCCTATAATAGAAAGGATTATTTATTCATTGACTTTCGACACATATTTTGTGCGTTTTCGTTAAATGTGTGCCATATATATATTACTTCCTAAATACGTCACATATGCGTCGCGTGTATTAGCTATTAAACGCCCTCAATTGTACAAATTGAATTTAATATTAATGACATAATCATGTTCCTTCTTGTCTGGGTGTAGGTGGGTGGTTGTAAATTTTAAGCTTCTTAAAGTATTTCAGCTTCCGGGAAAACTTAACACATTAAGTTTACTGACAACGTAGGTGTTATTAGAAAGTTTCTGACAATTTATTACAACAATTTGCACTGCGAAGAGTCAAAAAGCAAAATTATGTAGTATGTGAAAGCTTGAAAAGTCTAATGAAGACTGGCCAACGCGTGAGCACAGTCTTTCAAGAGTAAAATCGATCCATTATCTGACTCTGTCCAAATATCTCTAACAACTCTTATTGTTTCGTTGTTTTACTCTAGGACAACCCTCCTTGAGATGACATATAATTAGCGCTTTAGTATTTGAACCTATCATAGCCATCACAAAATTCTCAACATGATTCATGTTCAAACTAGCCAGATCTAGCCTCTCACACCTATCCTACAATGTCATTTTAAAGATAAAGAAGAAAATCATCAAATTTTCAAAGTTATGGAGATAATGCAAGGTTATTTGAAAACAGTCGTGGCTATATGGTAAGAATCTTGCTTCCCAACCACATGGTTCCGAGTTCAGTCTCACTGCGTGGCACCTTAGGCAAGTGTCTTCTACTATTGCCTCAGGCGGACCAAAGCCTTGTGAGTGGATTTGGTAGAAACTGAAAGAAACCCGTCATATATATATATATTGTCTTCCCAATAGCAACATATGGATGCGAGACCTGGATACTAAAGAAAGCTGACCAGAAGAAAATTGATGCATTCGAACTTTGGTGTTGGAGAAGACTTTTACGGACTCCATGGACAGCAAGGCTCACCAATGGAGAAGTTCTTAAGCAGATCAGGCCGAAAATGTCGCTGGAAGCTAGGATCACCAAGCATAGATTGGCACATTTCGGTCATATTATGCGGAGAAAATTCCTGGAGAAGGACATCATGCTCGGAATGGTCAGTGGCAAGAGAGGAAGAGGCCGACCAAGAACCCGCTGGCTTGACACCATCAAGAGTGATACCGGAATGGACATCTGAAAGAAGCGGCCCAGGATAGAACTGACTGGAAGATACTGATCGAACGAGTAACCGAGAGTCGATTTCGACTGAGCGGATATATATATATATATTCTTTTATTCTTTTATTTGTTTCAGTCATTTACTGCGGCCTTGTTGGAGCACTGCCTTTAGTCGAACGAATCGACCCCCAGTACTTATTCTATCGTAAACAGCATCGGTTGTCAAGAGATGGTGAGGGGGGACAAACACAGACATACAAACACACACATGCACACACATACACACACACACACATATATGTATATACGACGGGCTTCCTTCAGTTTCCGTCTACCAAATCCACTCACTTGCCCAATGTGCCACGCAGTGAGACTGAACCCGGAACCATGTGGTTGGTGAGCAAGCTACTTACCACACACCCACTCCTGCGCATATATATATATATATAATATATATATATATATAATATATATATTATATATATATAATATATATATATATATGAAGTATAAGGAAAGGAAAAGATTGTAAATGTAGACGAACTTTAATTCAATTCAAATCCAAATTGGTACAGAACCAATATACATTCTATTAAATTGTTTCAGAGTCTAATTAATTCCAAAGACACAAACGAAAAACTCTTCATGAAATACAAATTAGATTCTTCATCAGAAATTACATACTGGTGTGAATGATTACGACCAACAAATATATACAAAAACCTTTCGTAGCCCAGACCTGAACATATAAATGAAAGATAACAACAACGCCAGATATGCAAAACTAGAAATATATACATACATATATATATATATATATATATATATATATATATATATATTATATATATATATATATATATATATATATATACATATATATATATATATATATTATTTAAACTTAGTAGTATGGTAAAACCAAGCGAAAATAAAATAAGAACAAATCTTTTGTTTACAAAATAGCCTCCTACAAGTAAAATAGTAGAACGGCTACAAAGAGAGAGAGAGGAGAGAGAGAGAGAGAGAGAGAGAGAGAGAGAGAGAGAGAGTATCAGTAAAAGGATAGAAGAGAAAAAGTAATACAGTGAATGCGAGGCGGAGGGAGTAATAGCCATAACTGAGAGAGTGAGAGAAAGAAAGGGCCGTTTGAGAAAGAAAACTTAGATTTGAATAGAATTAAAGTTCGTCTACACTTACAATTTTTTCGTTTCCTTATACTTATTTACTGTTCTGGCAAATACTGAATAAATATTTATATATATATTCTTTACTTGGACTGTACCGGCGGACTTGGATGTTTGACATCCCTTTGAAGGATTTCGGTCCTCACCACTTTATATATATATATGTTTATATATATGTTTGTGTGTGTGTGTGTGTGTGTGTGACAGAATAAGTAGTAGGCTTACAAAAAATAAGTCCTGGGGTCGATTTCTTTCACTAAAACCCCTATTAGTCTGTGCTGCAGCATGGGCGTAATCAAATGGCTGAAAGATTTAACAAAATAAAAGACAAAGCATTACATTTGACAGAGTTATCTGAACGCGAAAGGGTTAAAGACAGTTCAGCTTAGATCACACCGTCATGTTAAGATTATCTAGGGTGCATTATATTCAAGACGAAAGACTGTGATATGAGGGAGATTTGGCTGTTATTTATAGGAAGGAAAGGAAACACATAAGAACAGTTGTTGCTGTTTAGCCACCGGTCATCGCTGACCCAAGCAGCTCTATAATTAAAATCATTCCGACCATGATCATATTATCCGGTTTGTTTTTGTTTCCTCAGATATATGTATAAATAAGATTACATTATCGAATGGGTCATTTATTTTTTAAGTCAGTAAGATAAGAATTGAGGGAGATTTGGTAGCTAATTTTAGCAGATCAGGTGACCACATTAAAGCTTCTCAGCAAAAATTTTGCCCCATGTCAGAAGAAACCTCAACTATTTTTGCATTAAATTAACGAGCAGACAGGTTCAGTTGATCTAACAACTGAATGCTGATCCTTGAAAGTGACAGAGTATATACCATTGAAATCAAATTTCAGTAGATTTATGATCAATAGCATTCTAGCCATGGCCTTTTATCTCTTGTATATCTAGGACTACATTATCTAATGTGACCTTCTATTTTTTAAAAACGGAAAGGCGTCATTTCAGCAAGATTTGGTTGCTTTTTCAAGGTTGTACAGCGATTGCATTGTGACTCCAGAGCTTCAATGTAAGCATCGTAATTAAAAACCAATCAGAGTTATAGATCGACCTGTTAGAATTAGCAGCCAAAGTCTTTTTCCTATCATATCAAACTATCCTTAAAATAAAGGGTAACGACTCCGCTTCGGTCATGAATGACCATTGGATTGCACCTAGACGCTAACCCTTCGAGGCACTAGTCCGGGCAAGGTTGTTTATGGAAGACCAGCAGTCGCCCATGAATACTAGTCCCCACTCTGCACGCCACCAATGTTGTCCAAGGGAAAGGCAAAGGCCGATACACCTCGACACTAGTGATGCGCAAGTCATTTCTACAGCAGAGTGAACTGGAACAACGTGAAATAAAGTGTCTTGTTCAAGTAGGTTAAGTCGATCGCATCAACCTCAGTTTTCAACTGGTACTTATTTTATCGACCCCGGAAGGATGAACGGCAAAGTCAGCTTCGGTGAAATTTGAACTCAGAACGTAAAGAAGGGCGAAATGCCGCTAAGCATTTTACCCCAACGTGTTAACAGTTCTGCCAGTACGCCGCCTTATACCTTTGATCATATGGGTTGACAAATGAAGAAAAGACAAATTAGATGAAGCCGACCTACATAGATCTGCTTGATCAGATCTGACTTGAGTCTAAACAACAACAATATCATCACTTGTTTTACATTGGACTCTCAACTCCTGGTAGTGTCGTAGGGGTACCATTTTAGGTATTTTAAGACAAGGTGAAACATTCCTCTCCAGGTTTGATTACAGCCGATTTCTTCCAGGAAGATTGGAAGCAAGGGAGAGGGAGAGGGAATGAAAAGATTCGATTTAGTACAGGACTTATAGTATCCCAAAAGAATTCAAAATATATATATCGGCACGATTTCAACTCACGGAGAAGAGGGCCAGAAAGTTTGCTCGCAAAGCAATCTACCCGATGCTATAAAGACTCTGCCAATGAGCCGCCACTGTTGTCATCACGAACGTTTAATGAATAATATTGGTTTCTAATTTTGGCACAAGGCCAGTAAGTTTAGGGGAGGAGGGTGTCGATTACATCGACCCCATGCAAAACTTTCAACTGGTACTTATTTTATCGACCCCGAAATGATGAGAGGCAAAGTCGACCTCCTTTTAATGAGTAATATTATTTACGTTGATAAGGCGGTGAACTGGAAGAATCGTTGTATTCTGAGTTCAAATTCCAGCGGGGTCGACTTTGCTTTTTATCCTTTCGGGGTCAATAAAATAAATACCATTTGAGCACTGACGTCGATGTAATCGACTTTCCTCCCTACCCAGAAATTGCTCGTCCTGTCTACGTGGGGAACCTATACGCCAATGAAACCGAGAAACCGGTCCTTATGAGCCAGGCAAGGCTCGAGATAGAACAAACAACAACAACTACAACAAGCCAAAATTACTCACATTGATTTCTAACATAGATTAAAAACTGAAGACCACAATTTCAGCGAGTGGAATTAGTGTAATTAATAATATTGATCTTGGTATATGATTGGCCAAAAATTTGGTGAGACGGCAAAATTGATTTAGCCGACCTCATTACGTGACTGGTTCTGATATTATCGACGTTAGGAAAAAATAAAAGACAATGTGATGTTTATAAGATTTGAACTGCGATGTAAGGGCTGTAATTAAATCGCTCAATTGATGAGTGCCAAATGCTCTCATCATTTAGGATAGCTAGGATCTCCATCTAAAATCCATCATTTACTACGGGTGCAATTTTGTATATAAAAAAGTCCCGGTCCCTTCCATAGAAGCTGGCCATAAGTGTGCATTCCAGCAGGAAAGTGTACTAGATGCGTCACACATCCTGCTGTCATGCCTTCTGAGCCACTGATCATATTGAGTACTGCTTCGTCCGCTTTTTCAGTCTTTATGCACTTAAGGAGTGACGTCCTCTCTTCAGCAATCCTTACGAGATTGCTGATACTTACTTAATTTTGCTCACTAGGTGAGGTGTAGTGCCCTGGTATAGCAATCGGTGTGCACTGCTGAATTCTGGGAACCATGAGTGAGAGCTAATTAATAAATCAGGTGACCAGTGCTTCTGTCCACGTCTGAAGAGGTGTGACTGACAGGTTTACAAAAGTAATACTCATTATGCATTACGCCTAACATCACACTCAATTACATACTATAAAGCATTTCAACTGACGTCAATTTTGAAATCTGATACAACTAGGTCCACGTCAACAATAGTTAATCAAAACAAGTGTCTAAATACCAAATAAATTCAATTACTATGAGGAGCGGTTCGTCTGTTTCGGGATTTTGTTCTTCATCAGTGAGCAAAAAAAAAAAGAATGGATTGTTGTTGATGTTGTTTGATTCCAGGTTATACATATAATCAAAAGCACCCGGCTATGACCAACTGGATTTTTTTCTTTTTATCTCTGTGTGAAGAATCCTGCTTTGGCAGCGGTCTCTCGCGTAAGACAATGGAGTTTGCACCACTGATAGATAAGTATTTTCTCTAAAGTATAAGTCTGGGATGCAATAGTGTATCTAGCGGACGCAAGAACGGTACTTCATTGGGGGCAGCCAGTTCCGAGCGGCACACACTCAAGCTACGCCACTGCTAGGATGGGCGTGTGGTGAACCTGGGTTGCCTAGACACCCGAATCCACCCCCTTCTCGGCTTTGCAGGTGTGGTTCGTAGGAGTGCGGAGTTACATTTTGCACTAGTTTGGTTGCAGTATTTGCTAGAATAATGCCAACCCAAGCGCTAGACCGCTTCAGATGTGCCATACCGGACTTCTTATAAGGTTTCCTACACACCCTTGTTGTTTACAAAGCAATTAGGCTATTACCGCTCCACCACTGAGAGAATAAACAAACACAAGGTCCCATTGTAGGCGCTGTCAGCTTGACCAAGATTAATCTGGATCTAGTGTCAAGGACAGGCAACCCAAGACTACACAAACTATACTGTTAGCTAGGCGAACAACTGCCTGTCTGTCTATCTATCTATCTATCTATCTATCTATCTATCTATCTATCTATCTATCTATCTATCTATCTATCTATCTGTCTGTCTGTCTGTCTGTCTGTCTATCTATCTATCTGTTGTCTATCTATCCATCCATCCAACCATCCATCCATCATCCCTTCATCTCTCTCTCTCTATATATATATCTATCTATCTAGCTAGCTAGCTAGCTATCTATACATATGTTCGTCTGTTTAGTAGGCAGCGTGGCTGCCCCTACGTGGAAGTTCAGTCTGTTAGAAATAGTAACCAAATTCACTGAAAACTCTAACTATGTACCACCTTAAAAATGGAAGTACAGAATACTTAAAAATAATGTATTCGGTCACAGCACGAATACCTTTGATGAAAATTCAGCCCGTTCAGTGCTGACTTGAGACTAAACTACAATAACAATAACAAAACACCCATACACATACATACAACTTAGACTTTCCAAACCTTACGACACCGAAATCTTGTAGGACCAGAAAGAATGAAAACCAAAAATCATTTCCAGTGGAATTCGAACTCGTAATGTAGAGTCATAAATAATAATCAAATAAGTATACATCAAACATAATTCTGTTCTACTCGAGGCCCGAAATTTTGGGAGAGGGTGCCAGTCGATTAGATCGACCCTAGTACGCAACTGGTTCTTAATTTGTCGATTCCGAAAGGATGAAAGGCAAAGTCAGCCTCGGCGGAATTTGAACTCAGAACGGCAGACGAAATATCTATTTCTTTACTACTCACAAGGGGCTAAACACAGAGTGGACAAACAAGGACAGACAAACGGATTAAATCGATTATATCGACCCAAGTGCGCAACTGGTACTTATTTAATCGACCCCGAAAGGATGAAAGGTAAAGTCGACTCGGCGGAATTTGAACTCAAAACGTAAAGACGAACGAAATACCTATTTCTTTACCACCCATAAGAGGCTAAACACAGAGGGGACAAACAGGGACAGACAAACGGATTAAGTCGATTATATCGATCTCAGTGCGTAACTGGTACTTATTTAATTGACCCCGAAAGGATGAAAGGCAAAGTCGACCTCGGCGGAATTTGAACTCAGAACGTAGCAGCAGACGAAACACCGCTTAAGCATTTCGCCCGACGTGCTAACGTTTCCGCCAGCTCGCCGCCTGATACATCAAACATAATTAAAACAAAAAAAAAAAAAAATTACCAGGATATTATTACAAATATGATGTGAAAGAAACATGTAGCTGTTTAAATTTTATATATTTTAAAAACTTTTTATTGTTCTTTTATTGCCGGATTTTAATGCACTTTCCATGAGACAGACAGACTGACAATAAGGTGATGATGAAAGAGACTATTGTCAGACCGCGTGTGTGTCTGTATTCATATGTACGTGATTTATTATTTAGTTATTACGGACGTATTGTCTATCTGTCGTCTGTCTATCTATCTATCTGTCTGTCAATCTATATATCTATCTATCTATCTATTCCAATATATCTGTCTGTATGTGTATGGGTGTGTACGCGTGTATGATGGAATGACGTGAACATAATCTCTATAATTGAACTGTTGTATGCAAATATGTGTGTGAGAGAGAGATAACGAGAGAGAGTGAGAGAGAGAGAGAGGGGGGGAGAACGTGTAAGTGCGCATGTGCACACTTACACAGACAAACACTCAGTTACATTTTATGCACGTATAATGTTTCTGCATCTTCTCTTCCTTTGGTCTGCCTGTCACTCTCCTCCCTCTCTCTCTCTCTCCACCCTTCTCTGTCTGTCTATCTCTCTGTCTTCCAGCATGCTTATATTTGTGTGTCAGTCTTTCGTCTATTGTGTGTGTGTGTGTGTGTGGTGTGTGTGTGTGTGTGTGTGTGTGTGTGTGTGTGTGTTTGTGTGTGCTTGTGTGCTGTGTCGTCGTCTGCAATTCTATATAGGTGTGTAATATAGAAATAGAGAGAGAGAGAAAGAGAAAGAATGAGAAAAACAGGTTATATATATTATATGTATATATACGTATATATATATATATATATATACATACATATATATGTACACATACAAACACGCATATATATATATATATATATATATATATATATATATGCATATATGCAGACATACATACATACATACATACATACATATATTCATTACAAAGAAATGAGTTAATACAATAGCAAGAATAAGAGGAAGAAAAACAAGACTGGAGTGAGTTGAATGAAAGAGAAACACACTAATTAAAGGAAAACAGAAGAAAGAACGAGAGAAGACGAGAATATCAGAAAGTAAGAAAATGGGGAAGGGTGAAGATGAAGAAAAAAAAGACGATGTCAGACATACATACAGACAGTCAGACAAACAGACAGACAGACAGACAGATAGATAGATAGATAGATAGATAGATAGATAGATAGATAGATAGATAGATAGATAGATAGATAGATAGATAGATAGATAGATAGATAGATAGATAGATGAGTAGGCAAGCAGACAGAGACGGCCAGATTAACAGAGACAGGTAACGTAGATTGATTGTTTGATCGATCGATCGATCGATTGATAGATTGATGAACAGGCACGCCTAACGAAAGAGAGAGAAAGTGAGAGAGAAAGACTGATTGATAGACCGATTGACAGACCGATTGACAGGAAGATAGATAAATTGACCGCTTGCTAGATTGAGTGATTGAGTGATTGATTAATTGATTGACAGACAGATTGATTGATTGATTGATAAATAGATACATAGATAAACAGACAGACATACATACAGACAGACAGACAGACAGACAGACAGACAGATAGATAGATAGATAGATAGATAGATAGATAGATAGATAGATAGATAGCTAGATAGATAGATAAATAGATAGATTGATTGATTGATTGATTGATAGGTAAATAAACTGAGTGATAAACAGGTAGAAGGATGGATGGATGGATGGATGGATAGATAGATAGATAGATAGATAGATAGATAGATAGATAGATAGATAGATAGATAGATAGATAGAATGATTGATTGATAGACATGTTTCTTTATTGGCTACACAGGGACGAACACAGAGGGGACAAAATACAATGTAGAACTTTTCTTTTGAAAAAGGAAAAAAAGGAGAAAAATATAATTTCGATCAATACGGATAGTGAAAAAAAAAAGCGCCGATCAAAAGGGATCGTGTATCACAGAAAATATTGTAAATGTAACAGAAAAGAAAAACAGATTAGGTTTATCCGTGGAAAGAAAAACCTACGGAAAAGACTACGGTAACCTCGGGCAATAATGTCCCACAAAAACACTTTTTTTCTGGTTCATAGGATTAGGCTCAATGTGACTCCGACATTCACACATGCCATCCTTGCTGCACTCACCCGTCTTTATTGAAACAATTGCTAGAAAAAAACTTCCGTCTCTACACTCACCTTCCTTTTCAAGTGATACTCGAAGAAGTTGGTGAGAGGTTGACCAGAGAAGAAAGTATTTGTCTCTAGGCCTTTCAGACGCGTCCACCATACACATTCTTTCGCCATAGCCACAAGTACGATAAAAATGGCTCTCCCTTCTCGTTTGAATGAAGGAGGTGCGACAATATTGACGATAGACTCGACTGATAAACCGACTCGTCCCACACGCAATAGCAATCGTTCGTTGTAGGCCCACAGGTCGGAAATGGTTGGACACTGCACGAGTACGTGCAGAACGGTTTCGTCGCTCTGACTGCATCTCGGGCAGATCGGTGCGGTGTTTCTCGAGCCATGTTTGTAGAGCTTATCCCGAACGGATGGCGCTCCTCAATAGCACTGACATGCCAGGGATCCCTGGAAATTGTACATAGGTCCTGGCCTGAAAGTCGTCTTGAAAAGGCAGCTCAGGTATTCCTCGTCGACGCCCAGGTTCGCCCCGAGATCGTCGTCGTACTGCCCCTCCACTAATCCCCTATAGAATGCTTCCCTGGTGATGCAATCGCTCAAAGTCGACCCGAGACGGCATAGTTGCTCGAGATCAACGTGACACTCGCGGTGCCATTCGTCCTTCCTCGGCCTCTTTTTGATCCACGACTTCAGCTCAGTCTTCCGTTTGGAGGTCTGGACCAAACTAGACCCCGATCAACTCGACCAGACCGTCGATCCCGTGTCCCACGACGGAGGCGATGCTGGACGGCATGGGTTGCTTCTCCAGGTGCCGAGCCGCAAGCCCACTGACTTTTCCCGATTGATTTTTGCTCCTGTTACCGCTTCGTACTCCTTCAGTGTCTCGCCGACCAGCTCGATATGGTCGTGGCTAGATACTATGGCGGTGATGTCGTCCAATTCTCGCAGGATGCCCCTCAGCGTTGCCAGCTTCCGCAGTAGTAGCTCGAGGGTTAATACGTACAGAAGCGACGAGAGGGGGCATCCCTGACGGACCGAACGTGCAATGTCGAATAGTCTCGATAGATGCCCATTCACGCGAATTACCGAACGGATACCTTTGTATAAGGCAGCGATCCAGCCGCGGAAAACGGGACCAAAACCAACCGTTATGAGGACAGCCTCCAAGTATCGATGGACTACCCTATCGAAAACTTTCGATTGATTCAAATTGGTCAGTGCTCCACCCATGCCAGGTTCCTTAACTACCCTGTCCATGATGTAGCGCATGAGGTGGAGGTTGTCATGGATGCTCCGGCACGGCACGGTGCACGTTTGCGCCTTGTCGACTAGTTTCTCGATGACAAGCGCCAACCTCTTGGCTAGCACCTTGGCCAAATTTTTCAAGTCTACATTGTGCAAAGTGATGGGCTTAAAGTTATCTATTACGTCCCCCTTGTTTGAATCTTTCTTTAACAGCGTTACGGTTCCTCGACTCACAAAACCGGGGATACTCCCGTTTTGCTGCCAGTTGCAGTACACTGCTGCCAAGACGCCTCTAAACAAGTCTGGCATACAATTGTAAAGCTCATAGAGCAGACCATCCAAACCCGGCGATTTGTCCCTTGCGCACTCAGACATTGCGTCCCGCACATCCGCCGCTGTGATGGCACTTTTGCAACACTCTGCCTCTCTTGCCGAGAATCGTGGAAGGCTATGTAGGTAGGCACTGAAGTCCACCCTGCGTTTTCGCTTGCCACTTTTCCCGAACAGTCGGGCAAAGTGTTGCTGAAAGGTCTTACACATTTTACTAGGCTCGAGTAATTCGCGCTCCAATTCATCCATCAAAGACCGAATGTTGGCTTTGTTGCCCTGTTGCGCCTCCGCCACCCGGGCCTCTCGCGCGGCTCCAACATCTTCGTTCCTTAGAGCATGCATCCTACCCCTGACAACACACTCTTCGTGTTTGGCGTTGAAGTGTTGGTCGAGGGCAAACCTCGCCGCCAATACGTCGGATGCGATGCCACTTCTAATTACTTCTTCTAGCTTCTTAACTAGGTCACCCTCTATTTTGTTTCTATCTGTCGCTAGCTCTTTGCTGTACCTAATCGCTTCGACCTTTATTACTCTCTTGAGAGCAAACCACCATTTGTTGTTGATGATGGCTCCCGTCAAAGCCCTCTTCAGTAGCGTGCTGATCCGGTTTCTGAAAACCTATCTTGACAGGAAAGACGCATTCAGTTTCCAGTAACCGGGACCCTGCCTATGTGTCTTATCTAAGTCTAGCGTACACGTCACAAGTTTGTGATCCGTGTAGCTATGTGGAATTGTGAACACACTACGCTATCTCTATCTACTGTCCTACACAGTATTCTACATAGATCCGATCTCGACGACCCAATGAGATTGCTCCATGTCCACGTTGGCGCATGCGGATGGTCGAGTCGGTACCTGTCACACAGTTGAAAGCGTCTGAGTAGGTGTCTGAGGCATTTGCATCCCCTTCTATTCCTATCTCTGCCCACGTAGTCTAGATGCATGTCCAAGGTAGCATTCCAATCCCCCCACTAAAAGTAAAGGACGGGACGTTTCTAGGAATACTTCTAGACGTCGAAAGAAATCCGGCCGACATGTTAAAGGAAGTGCATAGACTGATATGAGTTGAAAAGCATACCCATTGCTGCCATCGACATCCAGGACAACCAGTCTATCCTCCGGGTCTACGAATATTGTCTTTACTTCGAGATCCAAACTCTTGCGAAAAAGAGATAGATAGATGGATAGATACACAAACAAACATATATATATATATCTAGGCGCAGGAGTGGCTGTGTGGTAAGTAGCTTGCTTATCAACCACATGGTGCCGGGTTCAGTCCCACTCCGTGGCACCTTGGGCAAGTGTCTTCTGCTATAGCCTCGGTCCGACCAAAGCCTTGTGAGTGGATTTGGTAGACGGAAACTGAAAGAAGCCAGTGGTATATATATATATATATATATCACCTAGTTGTCCGAATGTTTTGCGTTCTTGTCCCATTTTGTATTTTATTATATTATATATATATATATATATATATATATATATATATATATATATATATATATATATATATTATATATATGTTTGTGTGTCTGTGTTTGTCGCCCCTCCATCGCTTGACAACCGATGCTGGTGTGTTTACGTGTCCGTCACATAGCGGTTCGGCATGACAGACCGATAGAATAAGTACTAGGCTTACAAAGAATAAATCCTGGGGTCGATTTGCTCGACTAAAGGCGGTGCTCCGGCACGGCCGCTGTCAAATGACTGAAACAAATAAAAGAATAAAAGAATATATATATATATATATACACACACACATATGTGATAGTAGGGTACAATATGAAGGAGGTTAGCTACTGTTTCTAGGAGGTCTAGCAACCAGAATGAGATTTTGTCGTTAGCATGTATAAGAAATGCGTGCCTGATAAGTTCTATAGCCCCAGGACAGTCTTGTACCGGCTGAACAATGATTAATGAGATTCCAGCTGTAACGATGCAGTCATTTATTTTTGCAGACGTAGTGTATCTGGGAGTACACTATCTAATGTGTCTCCCGTGCCCAACATTTCTTCTTTTTTTTTTTTAAGACGATAAAGTGTGATATGAAGGAGATTTGGCTGCTATTTCCTTAAGGTTATTGACTCATCTAAGAAAAGATTAACTGTGAGTATAAGCGGTAGGGAGTGATGTGTATTTGTTTATTGCCGAAGTGCGAGAATTCAGTTTAAGTTTAGAGATTAAGTATAAATCTTTGTGGGGGTTGATAGACAGACGGACAGACAAATTTGGATAGTGACAATGACCGAATATTTGCAGCCACAAGTGGCAACAGCCACACCAGCGGCAGTACCACCACCACCTCCACCGCTAACAGCAGCAGTAACATCAAACGCGACAGGCCAATGAGAGACACCTCTTTGTGGTCGCTCGATCTGCTAGAAATAGCAAGCAAATTTTTCTTTATTTCATACCCGGTCGTATTAGGAAAAAAAAAAAAAAACTAAACGGAGTATTAGATAATATGGTCCTTGATAACCTTAAAAAAAAAAAAAACATGGGATGGGTACGGTTGGAATTTACTTTGATTATAGGGCTGCTCAGTCAGGACAGACCGGTGGCTAAATAACAACGATAATAATAATAATAATAATAATAATAATAATAATAATAATAACAAAAGAAAAAAAAATATGAACAACGACGATGACGTCGTTGCAGACATTGACACGGCAGCAGTGATGTTGGAAGGTGGGGGGGGGGGAAGGCAGAAACATAGCAACAGCAGCAACAGCAACAACAGCAACAGTGTTAGTAACGAAACAATGACATTGATTTAACGAGGTGGTGGTGGTGGTGGTGGTGGTGGTAGTGGCGGTGGCGGTGGAGATGAGGTGGTGGTGGTATGAAATGATCACGCACGTTATTATCATTATGGAGAAAAAAGAAAGAAAAGGGAGGTGGAGAGAGTAGATATATGTATGATGTATATATATATATATATATATATATATATATATATACATATATATATATATATATATATACATATATATATATATATATATATATATATATATAATTATATACACACATTTAAATATATATATATAGATAATTATAATACATACACAAATATGTGTGTATCTATATACATGTGCGTGTCTGAGTGTATATATGTATATATATATATATATATATATATATAT
>NC_042997.1:145447164-145471062 GCF_006345805.1 Octopus sinensis | reverse complement strand
CGTTGAAACTATCGACCGTTGTGGTAGTTATACGTCATCGATCTTAATATATGTCAGTTACCCCCAATAAGCACTGTGAAAATATAGCCAACGTGAGAGTCTCAACGTAGTTGCTCGATTTATTAAAACCAACACTTATATATTTCTCAACTCACGCGCTGACATAGAAACAGAACATAACTTAAAGATATTATGCCTGAAAATAAAATTAGATTGTCACAATTTAAATGATTATTTAATTATAGATCTATTCGATCGGATCTAACCAGGGTCTCAAAGACGCATAAAAATTAATCCCGTGCATACAGAGGAAACCAAATTTAACTGTTTTGCTTTAGAAGTCAGTAATCTAGATATTTAAAGCGTATTCTTAACGTACAGCCAAAACGTCGCATCGAGTCATGAGGTACAAGCATAAAATGAAATTGATCTTAATTACAATTTTCAGACGGCTTAATCAGAAGAGTAAAGATAGTACCCATGATATTTCTTCGGAGACTCTGAGACTTATGAGGGAAGGGATAGGGAACCACGATTCATAGAATACTGCACTAAGAAGCAGCGTATCAAGTTAACCTTAGATTAGAGACTTGATGTAAATACTTTCAAGAGAGCGGATACCATTAAACGCACCCGAGGTCCACATGGTGGTGTTAAACTGGGCGTCTTCGAACGATTCTATTAGCATATTACTTTTTTTGTCTACTTGAAGCTAGCCATAAAAATGTTGTAGGAATTTATCCAAAGGCCATTTAAGAAGAGAGGAAATAACCCCAATATTTATCTGTCAATCTTTGGAAAATTGAAAAGTAAAATTGAGTGCAGCAGGATTTGAAGTTAGAGTCCAGAAAGCCGGAACAAGTGCTGCTAGGTAATAACGCAGCCCATTTACCAACTACATGGTATATTACTGATAAGGCGGCGAGCTGGAAGAAACGTTAGCACGCCGGGCGAAATGCTTAGCCGTATTTCGTCTGCCGTTACGTTCTGAGGTGAAATTCCGCCGAAGTCAACTTTGCTTTTCATCTTTCGGGGTCGATTAAATAATCGACTTAATCCCTTTGTCTGTCCTTCTTTGTCCTCTCTGTGTTTAGCCCCTTGTGGATAGTAAAGGTATTTCGTCTGCCATTACGTTCTGAGTTCAAATTCCGCCGAGGTCGACTTTGCTTTTCATCCTTTCGGAGTCGATAAATTAAGTACCAGTTACGCACTGGGGTCGATATAATCGACTTAATCCGTTTGTCTGTCCTTGTTTGACCTCTCTGTGTTTAGCCCCTTGTGGGTAGTAAAGAAATAGGTATTTCGTCTGCCGTTACGTTCTGAGTTCAAATTCCGCCGAGGTCGACTTTGCCTTTCATCCTTTCGGGGTCGATAAATTAAGTACCAGTTACGCAATTGAATAATCGACTTAATCCGTTTGTCTGTCCTTGTTTGTCTTCTCTGTGTTTAACCCCTTGTGGGTAGTAAAGAAATAGGTATATTACTGCTGTCTATTTAATCCACTCCAGTTGGGAGAGTGTCTAAGTTAACTAATGTGGGACTGAACTCCATTGATATCACTTTAAACACCAAAACATCTTAATGGACGCTCTCAGACATTCGACATAAGTCTCTTCGTGTTTTATCATATAAATCACATAATTAACAACCTCAGAAAATAATCTTCAGACATATTTTACTTTTAATCTTTTATACCTTCTTATTTTGTTTTACTGTCTTAATGTTTATGTTTCAGGTTAAATGGGGATAGAGAGAGGGTGGTATAGAGAGGGCGATAGAACGAGACAGTGCGAGAGAGAAAGAAAAGATGATTGAAAGGTTTCAAACTAATTTATTTATTTGTAATATTGCCTGTCTAATGCTTCCCTCATATTTACATTCTCACGCAGAATGTTAAAAGAATATGACTGTAACTTGAGACAGTAAAGAGACTGATAAGGAGATAGTCTATATCTGTCATGTCTACGTGATATCTCTATGGCTTGTTCAAAATGTCAAGTCGTCTGCTTCTTGCATGTCAATTTTCAAAAGTCAATTGTTGATTCATTGATTTTGTAAATAGTAGCACGGAGAAAGTAAATTATTTCACTGAAATAATAATATAGCAACAACAGCAACAACAACAACTAGTCACAATTGAGAATAAACTCTGTGTGGGTGTGTGTATGTACACACAATACACGTGTGTGTTCGTACACAAGCATGTAATAGATACATATACACCCAGAGTGAGTCACATACACACACACACACACACACACACGCAACACACACACACACACACACACGCAACAGACAGACAGACAGACACACACACGCACACACACACACACACACATACTTCTGCACTGAAAAGTAAACAATTTGCAATTTCATTTTAAAATGTTTGAGCTTTAAAGTTAGTTATCGATTCTTCGTCGGTATCAACGATGAGCTGTCAATTTATCGATCAACTGAATTTATATTCGTAAAATTAACATATTAGTGGCTGAGTATTCCAAGGACAGATGAACCCGTTAACCCAATTCTTAAGCCAAATTGCCCATTACACTACATGACAAAGATAGACCTAAAGAGAGGGATCGATCCGAGTACTGGCCTTGTATTTTATTTATCAACCTCGAAGAATAAAACACAGCAGAGTTTATATTTCTTTACTACCCACAAGGGGCTAAACACAGAGGGGACAAACAAGGAGAGACAAACGGATTAAGTCGATTACATCGACTCCAGTGCGTAACTGGTACTTAATTTATTGACCCAGAAAGGATGAAAGGCTAAGTCGACCTCGGCGGAATTTGAACCCAGAACGTAGCGGCAGACGAAATACGGCTACGCATTTCGCCCGGCGTGCTAACGTTTCAGCCAGCTCGCCGCCTTAACAAAGCAGAGTTTAATCAGCAGGATGTGAACTCAAGGAAAGAATACCTTGTAGCGTTTTATAGGATCCTATTACGACTTGGTTAATTTGTCGCCTTGAGATACAACATCACTACTGGAAAACAGATCTGGTATTACAAGACAACTAAGGATCTTTACATGAGCATCCAACCTGTTAAGAACGGTAGCTAAATTCACTCAAACATACTTCTCTGTCTCAAAGAAAAGGAAACATTTGATAATGTCTTCTTGGCTACAAAATCCTTCGATCAGGGCCACTGTTTTTGAGGGGAAGGGGAAGTCGAATACATCGACCTCATTACTTGACTAGTACTTTATTCTATTGATCTCGAAAGGATTAACGTCAAAGCGGGGAATGAAAGAAGAATGTAAGAAGCCGGAAGAAACGCCACTAAGCATTTAGTTCGGCATGATAGCGATTGTGCCAGCTGACCTCTTTTCCTGGAAACAATAATCTTTTCTACTATAGGCACAAGACCTGGAATTTTAGGGGAGGGGTTTGTTTGTTACATTGACCCCAGTGCTGAATTGGTGTCTATTTGATCGATTACGAAAGGATGAAAGATAAAGTCAACTTTGGTGGAATTTGAACACAGCATGTAAAGACGGACGAAATACCTATTTCTTTACTACCCACAATGGGCTAAACACAGAGAGGACAAACAAGAACAGACAAACAGATTAAGTCGATTATATCGACCCTGAAAGGATGAAAGGCAAAGTCGACCTCGGCGGAACTTGAACTCAGAACGTAGCGGCAGACGAAATACCTATTTCTTTACTACCCACAAGGGGCTAAACACAGAGAGGACAAACAAGGAAAGACAAACAGATCAAGTCGATTATATCGACCCCAGTGCGTAACTGGTACTTATTTAATCGACCCCGAAAGGATGAAAGGTAAAGTCGAACTCGGCGGAATTTAAACTCAGAACGTAGCGGCAGACGAAATACCGCTAGGCATTTCGCCCGGCATGCTAATGTTTCTGCCAGTTCGCCGCCTTTCCAATAATGATTGGGAAAAAAGCCATGAGATTGTTATGGCTTGAAGTTAGTAGTAGACAAAAATGTCTCTTTAATCTATCATTTAGTTTGTACAGTTGGTCTGAATTTTGGTCATAAGTATGCTCTGTCAGGGATGACCACGGAATTAAAAGAAAAAAATACTAACAAAACACTTACAACAGAAGCAACAATAACACGGCCAAAAAGAGGAGTCTACATAGTCGCTTGACCTACGAGAAAAAGTAGCCAAATTTTCCTCAAATCACATCCTACCGGAATGCTTTTGATCAGGTGTCTTGGGGAAATTTCGAACCTGGGTTCTCATTCTTAAGATATTTTTCGATGTTGATGTTGTCATTATTATTATTATTATTATTATTATTACTATTATTATTATTATTCAGGTCACTGCCTGGAATCAAACTCGGAATCTTGGGGTTAGTAGCCCGCGCTCTTAACCACTACGCCATATGCCCGTGTCATCGAAAACTACCTTAGGAATGAGAACCCAGGTTCGAAATTTCCCCAAGACATTTTATGAAAGCTGGAGGGTATATCAGCCGAAACATTGTGTTAATAATAAACAAGATGACAAATATCCGCCTAATGTAAATAATATATATATATATATATATTATTTACATTAGGCGGATATTTGTCATCTTTGTGTGTGTATAATATATATATATATATATATATCTATATAATATGTATGTATGCATATATATATATATAATATGTATGTATATATATGCGTGTGTGTTTGTATGCATGTGTACACACACACACACATATATATGCATATAGTATCTTAAGCATCGCAGGGCATTTTGCCCGCTGCCTATAGTATCTGGATAAATATGTATGTGAATTTTTGAAGGCGTTGTCTTCCTTATAGAGCTATTCATTAAAGAGGCATTTCTGACTTGTAACTACTATTTTTCAGTTGTTACAAATTATGTCGACTATTTGGAAACGATATTTTGCAATATCTATTTTGGTACTGATGTAAATAGTCGAGAAAAACTAGTCGGTTACATCAGACCGCTCTTCGAAGATCAGTGAAGGTGAGTAGGTTAAATAATAGGGATGTTGGTCTCACAATCATAAGGTGTTGGTTCGATTTAACAATCAGGTGATGTCTTTGAACAAAGCACGTAATTTCACGTTGTTTTAGACTACTTTACTGAAAAAGAGTACCTATTTCTTTACTACCCACAAGGGGCTAAACACAGAGAGGACAAACAAGACAAACGGATTAAGTCAATTATATCAACCCCAGTGCGTAACTGGTACTTATTTAATCGACCCCGAAAGGATGAAAGGCAAAGTCGACCTCAGCGGAATTTGAACTCAGAACGAAATGGCAGACGAAATACCTATTTCTTTACTACCCACAAGGGGCTAAACACAGAGGAGACAAACAAGGACAGACAAACGTATTAAGACGATTATATCGACCCCAGTGCGTAACTGGTACTTATTTAATCGACCCCGAAAGGATGAAAGGCAAAGTCGACTTCAGCGGAATTTGAACTCAGAACGAAACGGCAGACGAAATACCGCTAAGCATTTCGCCCGGCATGCTAACGTTTCTGCCAGCTCGCCTTTACTGAAAATGAGTACCATCAAACTGTTGGTGCAGATTTTCCCTTTTCATCCACCTGCCATTTCCTCCATATTCCGATGGGTCGAGAGCAGGAGGACCGAGATAGTGTCTATGTGTGCTTGTGATAACATAGGCAACTAAGACAATTAATGAAAGCTTCGTTCAAATCACCAGGTCCTATTTGGTTTCGAGTGACTGCTAAGATATTTCTAAACTCCCTTAAAAAAAAAAAAAATCGAAGGTGGCGAAATGGCATAGTCGTTAGGAAATCGAACGATGTTTTAAGATATTCGTTCCAATTGCCTTAGTTCCAAATATCGCCGAGTAGTAAAGTAGTTGAACCATCTTCCTCCACCTCTCCGGAAAACATTCGGCTGTGGTTAGATCAGGCGTTGAAAGGGATGGGCTCCGTTAGATTTATAACCTAGCTGTAATGTCATCAGGATGTACCCCACCCACTCTAACGACACTTTTAGGGAGTTGAAAGCTCAAAGAAGGAGGGGAAAAAAAGGGACCGATTGTATCTTAAATGTAAAATGGTGCTGTCGAGTATATGATGTTTTGGAGACTATTAGTTAAAAATCAATTACGTCTATTGGCTGTATACTCAAATTACATCAAGTATTGAAATAATTAATATATGAACAAATAATATAATTGGTATAACTATACAAGACACACACACATTTGCGTATGCAAGTATGTTTGTGAAATAATGAATTCTCGTTGAAGTGCAGTTCTATTTATATAGAATTTTCGAATGACACTCCTGTTTTATTTTATATATTTACTTATTATTATCCATTTTGTTTTATTTTATTTTTTTATATTAGACTTATTTTACTGTATCACATTACAGATAATTTAATACATGAGACAGACTGATACTCTTCCGCTATTTCTTATCGTTTTCCACCTTAACGTTTACACACACACACATCAATGTTTTCGCAAAAAGGAAATGATCAACTGTATTCTCGTTTATAGCAAAGTTCATAGAGACTGTGGTGGTGGTGAATAAATCAATATTTTAAAACAGGAGGGTGGTGGAATTACGGTGGAGCTGCCCGTGTCACAGTTGTGTGTATATGATGGTTTCTTTTGTCTGTGCTCAATTCCCCTCAGAGATGACATTATCGTTCGTCCTTCTGAAGTCGATTAATTATGTACCTATTTCTTTACTACCCACAAGGGGTTAAACACAGAGGGGACAAACAAGAATACACACACGGATTACGTCGTTTACATCGACCCCAGTGCCTGACTGGTACTTAATTTATCGACCCCGAAAGGATGAAAAGTAAAGTCGACTTTGACGGAATTTGAACTCACAACGTAACGGCAGACGAAATACGGCTACGCATTTCGACCGGCGTGCTAACGGTTCTACCAGCTCGCTGCCTTTTGATAAATTATGTGCCAGTTAAGTACTCATATCACATCTAGACATGGGTTTGTGGTTAAGAAGTTCGCTTTTCAACCACATGGTCTTGGGTTCTGTCCCATGGCGTTATATCTCCACAAATGTTTTCTATTATAGACTTGTGCCAATCGACGCCTGAGTGAAATTGGTTGTTGAAACTGTCGAAACACGTCATACATACAAACAAACATACATACATATACACATGTGTATATGTGTTATATGTGTGTAAATATATGTGTGTATGAATGCATTTGTTTCTCTTGTATTTCTTTAAGTTGATACTGTTAAAAGAAAAAAAAAACAACGGTGTCTGCTTAAAGCCTAGCGAGTTAACAATACGATGAAAGCCTAATTTTAAAATGAGCGCTTGGGTTCATTCCATCTACTAAAAGCGTGAAGGCAGTGCCCCGATATGACCACAATCCAACGAATGGATTGAGTGTAGTCGATTGTATCTCTTCCCCAAAATCTTTATAGCCACCTCACAAAGGACGATGGACTAGCCGAATACGCAGAGCAGCGGGGAAAATGCCTTGTTATATTTAATTATCACACCCACCCCACCTATACCTTCTCAACCCCATCCTCCTCCCGCAGATACCAAATCCACCCATTCCTCTCCGACAAAAAAAAAAAAAAAGACACTGGCATACAGGAACCCACAAACTTCTCCTATTGAAAGTTGTTTTGCATGTATGATGTTTGAAGGTGTAGATCTGGAACTGATTAACAAAACAACGAGATGGAAGAACACAAGGTTTATTAACGTGGAAGAAAAGACAAATGTTAAGGGGTGGCATACATGTGTTTTAGTATCAGAGAAACTGAAGAACGAAATAGAAAAGTATAAAGGTGGGTACAAGTGTTGGAGAGTGAACTATGACATGAAAGTGCTGCCGGATAATATAGAGTATGAAGAACTTATAAAAGAACATGGATTGGATATTTTGGATGGTAAAGAATTTAAAGGAAGAAGGCGGCGAGCTGGCAGAAACGTTAGCACGCCGGGCGAAATGCTTAGCGGTATTTCGTCTGCGTTACGTTGTGAGTTCAAATTCCGCCGAGGTCGACTTTGCCTTTCATCCTTTCGGGGTCGATAAATTAAGTACCAGTTACGCACTGGGGTCGATGTAATCGACTTAATACCTATATCTGTCCTTGTTTGTCCCCTCTGTGTTTAGCCCCTTGTGGGTAATAAAGAAATAGGTAAAGAATTTAAAGGAAGTGAAGCTACTCGGAGGTGGGGCAAGTAGCTGCATTTTCATTTTTTCATTCACCTTATATTATACGTTTTATATTTTTTTTTCGTTTTTTTTTTCTATGTCCCCGCATGTCTTTGTATTGTCCCCTCTTCGTTGGCCCCTTGATGGCAATAAAGAAACAGATGTTTAATTACCACTCTTTACATTCTGAGTTTGAACCCCATCAAAGTTAATTATGCCTTTGATATTTCTGTTTTTATAGTCGGGCAGATGGAGCTCATTAGCTTAGTGTGTGGGCAACCGATTTAGGGGAAGAAAAATCCTGGTTCTAAACCTCCACTCCCTTACACCCACCATGGGAGGGGTTTCAGGAGTAAAACCTGGGGTAAAACTAAAAGTCGGTGCTTCTGAGGCAGTTCGACGTTATCGGCAAACTCGTTCTGGCAACTCTTGCTATGAGTTTGGTACCAAACTGCCAAATTATAAAGGCAGTACAATTCTATTTCTAAGATGAGAGATTTATATTTTGTACTGAGTAGCAAGAAGCTTGCTTCCCAGCCACATGGTTTCGGGTTCAATCCCACTGTGTGGCAACTTGGGCAAGTGTCTTCAACTGTAGCCTCGGGCCGAACAAAGCCTTGTGAATGGATTTGGCAGACATAAACTGAAAGAAGCCTGTCGTATATATATTTGTGTTTGCTTGACAACCGATGTTGGTGTGTTTACGTCCCCGTAACTTAGCGGTTTGGCAAAAGAGACCGATAGAATAAGTCCAGAGTTCGATTTCTTCGACTAAAAAGCGGTGCTCCAGCATGGCCACAGTCAAAATGATTGAAACAAAAGAATAGGAATAAAAGAATACTATACATCAGTCGAACTCTGTCCCCATTTTGATTGTTGTTTTCTCTACATTCTCAGCTGTCGTACGCTCCAGGCCTTCTTCAGTTGATTTGTTTCAAACTGGGTTGTTGTATCGGAATTTCGAATCTAATCTTTTATCTGACCCACGGATGTACATACACTGTTCTCATTCCGCTCTCTGTGTATCGTGACATTTTTAGCTCCAGCTGATTTTTTTTTCTTGTGAATTCACCTTAGTGGCTTGCCTGAAATTGAACTAAAAAATTCTAGGTGGCTCCACTACGCGGCCTGCTAGCAGAAACGCCGGGCGAAATGCGTAGCCGTATTTCGTCTGCCGTTACGTCCTGAGTTCAAATTACGCCGAGGTCGACTTTGCCTTTCATCCTTTCGGGGTCGATAAATTAAGTACCAGTTACGCACTGGGGTCGATATAATCGGCTTAATCCGTTTGTCTGTCCTTGTTTGTCTCCTCTGTGTTTAGCCCCATGTTGGTAGTAAAGAAATAGGTATTTCGTCTGCTCTACGTTCTGAGTTCAAGTTCCGCCGAGGTCGACTTTGCCTTTCTTCCTTTCGGGGTCGATAAATTAAGTACTAGTTGCGTACCGGTGTCGATCTAATCGACTGGCACCCTCCCCCAAAATTTAGGGCCTTGTGCCTAGAGTAGAAAAGAATTGTTACTGCGCCGGGCAAAATGCTTAACAGCATTTCGTCCGTCATTACATTCTGTGTTCAAATGCTACCGAGGTCGATTTTGCCTTTCATCCTTCCGGAGTCGATAAATTAAGTACCAGTGAAATACTGGGGATAGATGAAATGGACTAGTTCCCTCCCTCAAAATTTCAGGCCTTGTACCTTTATTAGAAAATATTGTTATTACTATTGTGTCAATCCGCCTATTTCTTTCTTAATTATTGGTTTCCATAATGTATTCATCTCTGCACTTGGTCTGCCTAGGAGTTTGTTATGTCCTAATATATGCACTGCTTCCTAAAGTTTTCTAATTTTCCTGTGTTGCACTCTGTCAATTATTTTGAACTTATCCATAGGGGTCGGTAGTCTCCATTTTCTCTCCACACGTAATCAACTATACCTGACTTTTCAATATCCCCTCGTGCTCGTGCCTTCTGAGTGCTGTTCTTTTGGATCCATCAGTGACATGGAGAGTGGGGGACACGCTGAATAGGGAACAACCTGTTCTCCATACCTGACAATCTAGGCTTGGATCCTATCAAATACACTATACTGGAGAGACAGAACCGGACAGTACATCGAGAAGGACGGTCCGGCCTCGTCTACGGCGTTGACACAATACAGGGAGCCACAGTTACCGGTTATAAGTCGTAGCTACAACTCAAAGAGCACTGAAACAGTACACAAGCGCGGCTTATGTGGCAGAGACTGTCACTCGTTCATTGGATTGTTCAGTCACAGGCAACTTTGTTACAGTAGGGCCAACAAATAGGAAATTCCTCCATGGTCAATATCGACAGACAAACAGATATTTCCAACGTCAAGAAAATAGAGGAGCAGTGAAGAACTGGTGTCGCTCTTCATCTTCGTTTGTTTGTTTGGATTAATGAGCTGAATAATTTCACTTACAACAGAAATAAAACTAGTGCTATCTTAAGGCTTGGATACACTGGGTAGTTGTCAGAACAGGATTAAGACACACAGAGGCCCTACGCACTTAAAAGATTTTGGTGTCCCCATATTTATGTAATTCAAAATATAAGCAATAACAAACCATAGAATAAATATTTATTTTTTCAAAATGAAACAAAACTAACAGTAAAATGGAAAATAATATTTATTTTTGTATACTTCCATTTTATTTATATTTGAAAAGTTTTCTCCTACTTCTTTTAATAGCAGAGTCTTTGATCAGATCCTCACTGTGACATCATGAACACTTCGAAATTATATTGCTGATCACTTCGAATATTATTTTAGCAAGTCTGAAGTGATTTACCATTTCTTATTTCTTTATTGCCCTCAAGGGGCTAAACCTAGAGGGGACAAACAAGGAAAGACAAAGGGATTAAGTCGATTACGTCGACTCCAGTGCGTAACTGGTACTTAATTTATCGACCCCGAAAGGATGAAAGGCAAAGTCGACCTCGGCGGAATTTGAACTCAGAATGTAACGGCAGACGAAATACGGCTACGCATTTTGCTAACGTGTGCTAACGTTTCTGCCAGCTCGTCGCTTTGTGATTTACCATTTCTGTGGTGCCCCATCTTTCCTGGAGGCCGTAAGCATGTACTTATTTTGCTTTAATCCAGCATTAGTAGTTGCTTGGAGGATAAGGGAACGACTGATATAGGAACCCAATGCTAATCTATATACGTATGCTGTGATTTTCTGTAAGCAAATAAACACTACAGGCTCCGGTAGATAAACGCGAACCCTTTAACCATTGATACTCTCGATTATATAATTCGGTGTTTGAATAATGATCTCAAAAAGCAGGATTTCAGGTAATGAAGCCATTTAACACTGGAGATTTCAGTATGAAAAAGCGAACACTGAAAATGTTTAAGAATTTTTATAACATGCAAAATATAACTTTTTACCTTTTTGCTGTAATCATCTAAATTCCATCGATTAAACCTTGTTTCATTACAGAAAGCTCTTTCATTATAGGAAAACTTAAAGCAGAGAAAAATTTTTCGCATTTTCCTGGTTTGTTTTAACATGTTATTTTCTGTTGTGGCAATATATAACCTTTTGTTATATTTCTGTTGAAATACACTGCCTTTGTTTAAAGTAATTTTGATAATAATAAAGGATTTAGTACAATAACATTGTCATTATTAAGGTGGTTCAAATTGGCAGAAATGTTAGCACGCTGTACAAAAGCGTTTAGCGGCATTTTATCCTTTACGTTCTGAGTTCAAATTCTGCCGAGATCGACTCTGTCTTTCTTCACTTCCAGATCGATAAGTACCAGCTGGACACTGGGGTTGATATAATCGACTTAACTCCTTTCCCGAAGCTGCTGGCCTTGTGCCAAAATTTGAAACCATTATTAAGCTGGCGAAAGGTGGCAGCTTGGCAGAAACGTTAGCGAGCCGGGCGAAATGATTAGAGGCATTTCGTTGGTCTGTACGTTCTGAGTTCAAATTCCACCAAGGTTTACTTTGCTTTTCATCCGTTTGGGGTCGATAAAATAAGTATCAGTTGTGCATTGGGGTTAATGTAATAGACTTACCCACTCACCCGGAATTGCTGGCCTTGTGCCAAAAGTTGAGACCATTAGTAAGCAGATGAAAAGTGGCACGCTGGCAGAAACTTTGGCACACCGTACAAACAGTACTTACTGGGCACGTCGTCCGTCTTTACGTTCTGAGTTCAAATTCCGCCGAGGTCGATTTTGCCATTCATTCTTTTGGGTTCGATAAAATAAGTACCCCTCCACTGAAAACTGCTGACCCTGTTCCAAAATTAGAATTATGATGCTGGTGTTTGGAATATAAATTAACATGAAATTTTGATGGGAAGTTTTAATTCAGATCACAGGAAACGTGTATCACAGGAATATGTTCGGTTTCAGATGGTTTGATATCAAAAAGAGTTGCAATCAAACTATAACATCTTATGTAAATTTAACTTCATGTGCTGTTTTGCTTGATTGACAGAGCCATTATAACGCTGAACAAAATACTTAGCGGTAGTTAGTCACGGTTTTCACATTCCAGACGAGAGAAGTTGGAATTGAGCTAATTTCTTGTCTAATCCAGTTAGTGACATAATTTGGAATCAGACTGGAACAATTCCACTTCTCCTACACTGTAAATTCTTTCGAAGTATTGCCCGAATATTAGATTACACATTTCCTAATTACTTCATACCTCTTTGCTAGGGATGATTTTAAAGTGGTACCAACAACATCAATATAAACTGAAGTGTACATGGTTAGGAACCTCACTTTGCAACCACGTGGTTTCGGGTTCAGTTCCACAGCGCGGTAATTTGGGAAAGTGTCTTCTTCTATAACCGGGCTTTGTAAAAGAATTTGATAGACAGAAATTGTAAAGGTTCGTGTATAATGTGTGTGTGTAACTCCCACCACCTGATAGCCGGTGGCTGGTTTACATCTCCGTAACCAAGCCGTTCGGCCAAAGTGATCGACAGAATAAGTACCAGACTTTAAAAATAAAAATAAGTTCTGGTTCGATTTGTTCGACTAAATTCGTCAAACAGTGCCCCAGCTTGGCCTCACTCTAATCACTGAAACAAGATAAAAGAAGCTATATAAATAAACGAAAATTCTTCTGGAATTTGAAACTGTAGTGTGGTCCTCAGATGTCACTAGTACTCATTCTCAGCTGAGAGTACGAGAGCAACATGAAATAAAGTACCTCGTTGAAGGACACAACTCACTCATCCGGTGCCGAAATTGAACCTATGATAAATCGTCTGCTCAACATCTCTAATCTCAAAACTACGAGTCTTCAGAGTTTTAATGAAATATCTGTGACAGAATTAGAAAAGTATCACTCAACATAGTACTGCTATTTTGTTACGTTTTGAGTTCAACTTCCATTAATGTCAGTTTTGCCAGTCGTTTTTCTGGAGGTCGAAAAAAAAATGCTGTTCAAATATTAGGATCGATATAGTCGATTATTCATTTAAAGGCGGTACTCTATTATGACAGGAATCCAATGAACGAAACCCAACCCGTAAAAGAATATCTAAAATCTAATCACATTTTTCTTAATAATAATATATAAAAAAAAAAATCCTTCTATATATTTGTAAGGCATTGCCATTACTCATGCTGAGTCTTAACCATATGAGTAATACGGGAACAGAGGACTTTATGGGGTAGGGATAAAAGGGGGAAAAAATAAACAAACAAACAAAACAAAACAAAAAGCATTTCGCCAATCTGGTGGAAAATGCAGAAAAATGATATGAATATCCATTCATAATAACTTGAGCACAAAGAAAACATATTTACCAAGTTGTATCTACAACAAATATTGTTAAAATTCAAAGCAAATTAGCCCTTTTATCGTAATGCAATAAAATGCCATGTTTCTCCATTCCTATTTACCATTTTCTATTAATATATATCTCAAATGCAAAGGCAACTTTATTACCAATTCCGTAGTTGATATTAACTGGTGATGGAAGAGAGGGTTATATAGAGGTTAGTCAGTAGAAACGTTAGCGCACTAAACTTGTTGCGCTACATTATTTACTTTCATTATTATAGGTAGTGAGTTCAAATCCAGTCGGTATCGACTTTATTTTCTTGACATTGTTTAGTAACAGGTCAACTATAATCCAGCAGATATGATCAAAGGTGTTCTTGCCGTAACCATCCATCCGTTTTTAACATTTGCATTTATATTATCAAACAACAATATTTCTTTCCCTTTTTAATACAACAGGGTGTAATTTGAGGGAGATTTGCTTGCTATTTCTTGCAGGTAGAACAACCACATATAAACATTAAGCTATCGCATGGGTCGATGAAATTAATTCCAGTGATGCACTTGGATTGATGAAATCGATCACGTTTTTTCCCTTGAGGAAATTGATATTAGGCCAATTCAAAGAAATCGATATTAACTGAAATATATTGTTATTTAGTATTATTAACATCATTATGGCCCAAAATGGCAGAATCGCAGGAATCGGCAAAGCGCCGAAAGAAACGACTTACTGTATTTATTTATTTAGTCAAGACATCGTTCGCGGTCTTTTGGCTACGATCAACGTGTAATATTTTAGTACATTTTACTTTTTGGGTTCAGATCTCACCTGTGCCTTTCAATATGCCGGGTTTGAGATTCATAAAATGAATAATAACCAAATAGTAGAGTTCATATCATCATATATCATTTTCTTTCTCGATCCTCTAAGGTTTCCGTGGAGTACAGTAATCCCTCGACTACGTTCCACCACCCCACCCGCGATAGGTGAAAATCCGTGAAGTAGAAATGGCACTGAATATATATTTCTTTTATTATATATATATTATATATATATATATATATATATATATTATATATATATATATATATATATATATATATATATACTTTATTTTAAGCAGCAGAAAATTCAACAAAATCTGTTACTCTGAGTTTCTCGTTGCCGTTCATCAGACAGTTTTTGCTAGAATGGAACCGATATATCAATTCAATCTAGACTCTTACAAACGCTACACCTTTAAAAGAAATGGACTTGTTTGATTGGTCCTTTAGAAAAAACGGTCAATCTTCGAGCGATAAACAAAAAGGTCAAAAATATACGTATATATATATATAAAAAACTTATAAAAATTATAAAATCCGAGGAAAAAACCTTACATTGAATAAAATACATATTGACGTTAATGAAGAAAGTGCAAATCAATGCATAGAAATTAAACCTGTTATAAATATTACACTGCAATACATATTTATATTAAAATGTACATATATATATCAACATACACAAAAGGATGCGCGCTAACGCCATACATATACAGACGTATGAATATAAATCTAAATATACACATAAATGCATGTGTACATATATTCACGCAAAACCATCTCGCACGCAAGCTAAAATTCATCTATGTAGCGATTCTCGTATACTGAGTAAGGGGGGAACGAAAGAAAGGGAGAGAGAGAAAAAGGAACGAAGGAGGGGTGGGGAAAAAACGAAATAAGAAAAAATTATGTATACAAGCTGTGTAACGGCATTATTGGCATATATGGAGACATGTATACAACCACAAGTTCGAATGGATACATATACATACAGTCGTGTATGTGTGTGCTTAAGCACAAACATACTCTCACTTACACATACACAGATACGCATGCTTACAAATACATATCCTTTGCTATACACATCAACATTCTAATTTTGACAACATTGCTTTTTTTAAAAAAACATTGCTTTAAAAATTAAAAAAATTAAAAAATGGGTGCATTAATAAAAATAAAAATTAAAATTAAAATATATACGAAAGACATATAAAATAAAATATAACATCCTATTTTGGATCATTTATAAATAATCAAGGTAATATAAATAATCAAGGTAATCCTATACAATACAAAAACATGGAGCATACAAAAATAATTTCAAGTGCAAACTTTGTCTATTAGAAAAAATGTACATCTTATTCAAAGACAATAATTCTTTGAATCAAAGAAGTGAGCTAATGAACTTATGTAGGCACGCGACTAAATTTAAAATGTCGAATATAAATATACCATATGGATAGAGTATATATTTTGTATTTTTGATTTTGATTTTGACTCTTGAACGATGAGCGCTACGATGGATTTTGTTTCCAAGCTATGCGGATCTTAATCCGTATAGCAAAGTCTTATGTTTCCACATATACATTAGGAAAAACCTCCGACTTTGTTTTCGTGTTTTTGTATTGTATAGGATTACCTTGATTATTTATATTACCTTGATTATTTATAAATGATCCAAAATAGGATGTTATATTTTATTTTATATGTCTTTCGTATATATTTTAGTTTTAATTTTTATTTTTATTAATGCACCCATTTTTTTTTTTAAAAAGCAATGTTTTTTTAAAAAAAGCAATGTTGTCAAAATTAGAATGTTGATGTGTATAGCAAAGGATATGTATTTGTAAGCATGCGTATCTGTGTATGTGTAAGTGAGAGTATGTTTGTGCTTAAGCACACACATACACGACTGTATGTATATGTATCCATTCGAACTTGTGGTTGTATACATGTCTCCATATATGCCAATAATGCCGTTACACAGCTTGTATACATAATTTTTTCTTATTTCGTTTTTTCCCCACCCCTCATTCGTTCCTTTTTCTCTCTCTCCCTTTCTTTCGTTCCCCCCCTTACTCAGTATATGAGAATCGCTACATAGATGAATTTTAGCTTGCGTGCGAGATGGTTTTGCGTGAATATATGTACACATGCATTTATGTGTATATTCAGATTTATATTCATACGTCTGTATATGTATGGCGTTAGCGTGCATCCTTTTGTGTATGTTGATATATATATGTACATTTTAATATAAATATGTATTGCAGTGTAATATTTATAACAGGTTTAATTTCTATGCATTAATTTGCACTTTCTTCATTAACGTCAATATGTATTTTATTCAATGTAAGGTTTTTTCCTCGGATTTTATAATTTTTATAAGTTTTTTATATATATATATATACGTATATTTTTGACCTTTTTGTTTATCGCTCGAAGATTGACCGTTTTTTCTAAAGGGCCAATCAAACAAGTCCATTTCTTTTTAAAGGTGTAGCGTTTGTAAGAGTCTAGATTGAATTGATATATCGGTTCCATTCTAGCAAAAACTGTCTGATGAACGGCAACGAGAAACTCAGAGTAACAGATTTTGTTGAATTTTCTGCTGCTTAAAATAAAGCATATTACTCTACCACTGGTATTTGAGTACTCTTTTTTCCACCTTGTTTCACATTTATGTGTTTACTACGGTATATATATATATATATATATATATATGAAGCTGAAGTTGTCCGTGTGTGTGTGGCAGGTTTGGTAGCCTTCAACTAACACTATCTCCTCCGAGACCCTGCGTCGCAAGTTGACCAAAATTGAGAGTATGATAGAAGAAGGCTTGCACTTCATTCCGTATAAGAAAAATTCAAATCGGACCATGTTAAGACCAACAATTATTTACATCAAAAAGGTGCTTTTTTTCTGTGAAAATTCTTATTTTTTTACGATTTTTTGACTGCTGTGTCGCCATTTTTCGGTGTATTTCAACCAGAAAAATGTTCACTTAAAGAGAATAACAAGCTACATAATGCAAAAGTTTTACTTTTTAAAAATTCCAATTCTAAAGAGTCGAAAAGAAAACAAACTCGGGTAACGCTGGGCTATACTGCTAGCTTTTATAATTTGCATATATTTATTTTATTATAAAGGCAACACAACACCACGGAAGAATCGACGTAAGCTTAAATAATAAACCGCGATAGGTGATCCGCAATATGGCGAAGGATTACTGTATAAGTGCCTGAGATCATAATACTCCCACTGGAGTATTATGGAGTTGCAATTTCAAGGGCAGTAATCTTGAGGGAAGAAGTATGTCTGTTACAAAGAACTCTGTACTTGACTGGTATTTCATGTTATCGACTCCGATAGGATGAAAAGGAAAGTTGACCACGACAGGGTTTGCAGTCAGAATATAAAGAGCCGGAAGAAATGTCGCTAAGCATTTTGACCCTGTGTTAACGATTCTGTTCGTCTCTTTATTATCAGATATACCTTTCCTCAAAATTTATGCCCTTGTGTCAATGTCAGAAATCCTTATTCTTAATGTTACGAGGGCAAGGGTTAGCAGAATCGGTAGAGCATCTAACAAAGTAACTTATTTAGTCCCGTTTATCCTTTCGGAGTCAATAAAAAATAAAAAAAACAGTACCAGTCAGGAGTGGTTGTTCTAAGTCTTTGTGTTGTGAGTTGAAATTCAGCCATGTCCAATTTGGGTGGTATATCTGAAACAATTAAAAGATACCCAGTTTAACAAACCTGGCGCCTTAGTCTTCGACCTGAGGATAAATACACCATTTTTCCCCACCACCAGTCTCGAAGGTCTTGTAAAGGATAACACTGGTCAACAAAATTAAATGTATTATACTCATTATGAATGCAAACCAACTCTTTTTAGACTAATTTTTCATGCTGATTTCAAAATTTCACTCCATTCGTATGCAGCACGTATCAGATTTTCAGTAGTTAATGCAAATATTTACGTATTTATAATAAATAAGGACATATTATTTTTAGAAAGTAAAGGAATTTATTGAGTTAGAGATCATCACTATCATTCTACAAAGAGTGAATACACAAAAAAGGGTCAGATAAAGTTAGAACAACAGAGTTAGAAACATTGTGATTTGGATTTCCTGTGGTGTTCCTGATCTGGTTGATCACGGTAAAGTGTCCAGCAATAGTCAGCCAGCATACTGTAATTCCAGAAGCCTTGGTACCGTTTCTCCGTTGCACTAATGTCCCGGTGAAATCTTTCACCATGTTCATTAGACACTGCTCCAAGGATATCCGCGAAGAAATCCAGATGGGAGTCCAAGAAGTGAGCTTTCAGTGACATGCGACAACCCATTGCTGAGTAATATTTCAGAAGATTCTTGATGCCATTCTTGCAGTCCATTGCCTTCTTGTTGCCCAAGAAATTCTCACAGATCCAATTGCAAAGCATTCCAGACAAACAGTTCCACTTCATCCAGTGTTGTCTTGAAGTTGACATCTATGAGTACTTCTCTAATTTGGGGGTCCTACAAAGATACCCTGTTTCAACTTCACCTGTGTGATTCTGGGAAGCTTTTCTACAATATACTCAAACCCTCTGGCATTTCACTTCCCTAGTGTTTTTACAAACTGCTTCATCAGTCCAAGCTTCATGTGCAAAAGAGACACTAGGACATTACATGGATCTACAAGAGGTGTATTCTTGACGCTAGATAGTCCTGACTGGTATGATTTTGTTGTCTGCCAGTTTGATTCCAAATAATATCTGTCAGTTGCCCGACTATCCCATAGGCACAAGAAACAATAGTATTTTGTGGAACCTCACTGCATTCCCATTAACATTCTAATAACTTTTAAATCTCCACCTATTTTCCATGAGTATCTTTCATGGGCAATGGCATGAAGTAAAAGTTCCATATGATTCCTGAAGTTGAACGGAGTGGCCAATAGGAATGAAGGGCTTCAAATTAACATGTGCAGCCCATAACTTGTCCTGATCTCCAAGAGGACAGTCAAAGTATAGCTTATAAATCTTCTTGATCACTGGTGTTATTGTACGTTTTTGAGCTTCCGCAATAAATTGGCCACAGACTTAGCAAAACACATCAGAACGATTTCTACACTGTTAACACAGCAAAACAAGTAAAGAAATAGATACAAACGATTATATTTATATTGAACGTGAGATGATGAAATATTTCATCAGACCAATTATGACTGGACAATTTGAGATGTTGAAATACTTATTTCATCAGACAAAACTTGAATGGTTAATTTATGATGATGAAATATTGCACCTGAACTATGCAGCAATGAATAATGTAGTTTATTTTGAAGGTATGTTTCCTTGATGTAAATGAAATACATACATACATCATTAATTGGAATTTTTATATAATGCATGAGCTAAAACAAAAAAACTTTCTCATCTTGAAAACTGTACGTGATGTCAAAAAACTAATTGTATATTTGAAATCAGCATTAAAAACTGCTCTGAGCACACCTTGACGTATGCTTGATAAAAAAATACTTGTTGACCAATGTAATGAAAAATGCTTTCCTTTCTGACTAAAAGAGTTAAAAATCAAATCATTCGTTCCTTAGCTGTCTTCCACTTTTTATCGTTCGGGTGTCGATGAAAATCAATGCAAGTCAAGTTAAATATTGGACTCAAATTTTGGTACAAGGCCAGCAGTTTCAGGTGCAGTGATAAGTTGGTTGCATCAACCCCAGTGCTCAACTGGTAATTATTTTATCGATACCGAAAGGATGAAAGACATAGTCAACCTCGGTGCAGTTTGAACTCAGAATGTAAAATTTATGGTATATTTCCTATTATTCATGGTGGCAAAAGTGCACTTTCAAAATTATCCAATATATAAGGGGTAACATTCAGGTAATACGTACACAAACACACACACACACACACACACACGTATTTTTAACTTTTAATTAATTCAAGCTTTAGACAATGGCCATGTTGGAGAGCTGCTTTGAAATAGACAAATGAAGCGACCCCAGTACTTTTTATTAGAGTCTGGCACTTATTCTATCAGTCTATTTTGCCGAACCGCTAAGTTACGAGGACATAGACACACCACCAGCGGTTGTCAAGCAGTAGGGGGTGAGAGAGTAAATATGAAGACACACACACCTCACATACATATTTATGTATACAGAGGGCTTCTTTCAATTTCCGTCTACCAAATCCACGCACAAGGCTTTGGTCGGCCCGGGTCTATTAGTAGAACACACTTGTCCAAGTTGAAACTGAACCCGGAACCATGTCGGTGGGAAGCAAACTTCTTACCACACAGCCTCACCCATATACAGTTATTTCAAAAGGTGACCATAGATATTAGTCTATGTTTTCTAAAACATTTCAGACTCCTTGACCTAGAATTGAAAAATAACAAAAGTATGAATGTTTAGTTATTATGCTACATTCTATATGTTATGTTGGCGTGTATGTCTGAAGGTTTTGTTTATTGCTTGTCTGTATTGCTTTTTTATCATTCCCAAGACACCCATTATTATTACTCGAAGACCAACTTTTCTCTAAAGCTTGAGAATTAATATAAACAATATGATATATCACTATATATCATATAGAAGGCGGCGAGCTGGCAGAAACGTTAGCACGCCGGGCGAAATGCGTAGCCGTATTTCGTCTGCCGCTACGTTCTGAGTTCAAATTCCGCCGAGGTCGACTTAGCCTTTCATCCTTTCAGGGTCGATAAATTAAGTACCAGTTACGCACTGGGGTCGATGGAATCGACTTAATCAGTTTATCTGTCCTTGTTTGTCCCCTCTGTGTTTAGCCCCTTGTGGGTAGTAAAGAAATAGATATATCACTATATGGATCCCTTGTATGCTAAAAATAGACGTCAAACCGTCTTACCACTAAATCTATGTTCTCAACTTAGTAACGCGCTAGTCCGAGTGTGTTTGAATCGAAATTTAAATACATGGCATTGGAACTCTACAATCGTATCCTCTCACGGAGACGGGTGGTGTCCAGTTCCATTGTTGTGTCAGCACCGATTTCACTGAGGAGACACAGACAATTGTTGAATTGTCCATGTCGAAACCTTAAGGTATGGTATTAAGTACTATGTTTATTTCTTTTCATTTGTCTAGCTCGTAAACATCTAGCGGGTTATTAAGTTGAGAACATAGATTTAGTGGTAAAACAGTTTGACGTCTAATTTTAGTATCACTTGACCAGGGATCCCGAATCACCGAGCCACAGACCAATACCGAGCTGGGGATCATTTGGTACCAGGACGCACAAAAAGAATAAATTTTAGAATTTTATTTCTCTTTTATTGACTATCGCAACCTGCGGTGTGTTTTTGCACTATATGCGCCTGTATTATATAAGAAATAAATAAATCTAACATAATAATGATCTTAGTGTTTTTATATAAATGTGTATATATATATATACAAAATGAGAAAATGGAGAAACATACCTAAATCAATCATCAACCATCAGATAATACCCAATCAATACTTTATTAAACCATTACATAACAGCAATGACATTATACATAATATATTGCAAATATAACTAGACATGGAAATAGAAATAGAAAATACAATTACACCATATCTGACAGCTGTTTCGGCCGTGAAGACAGGTATGTCTCATTTAACCTATTAGCCATATAAAGCAGGTATAAATCAGACATTAACAAGAATGTCTCACGGCCTCTTCAGAGAATTTAATGTATGAAAAAAATTTACATATAAATATAAAAATAAAAAATATAAAAATGTGTGCATAGACACTCATAATTCTACACATATATATATACACATTAATACAATATAAACAAAATATATCAGTATACATTAACAAACACAATTATTTTCCATATTGGACTCATAGTTCTATAACCAACATCAAGGAAATACATGTACACTCACAATTAAATTTAAAGCAGACATATATATATAACAGTCCAGTTCATTAAAATGTATAACCACACAAAAAGTCAATAAAATTAATATTAATATAATAATAATAATAATAATAATAATAATAATAATAATAATAATAATAATAATAACAACCATGATTGTACCATGTAAAGCAAGCGGACATCCACATATATACTCAATATATATATATATATATATATATATATATATATATATGAATAAAAAATGGAGTTAACGCCCTGGTAACTATTTATTTATTTTTTCGTGTTAATTGTTAACAAGGTAAAAATACACTCATCTATATATATATATATATATATATATATATATATATATTTGTCCAGAATCATGCCGGATGCGGAGGAGGAGAGAAAATAGTAATTCAGTGAAGGAGAAGTAGTGAGAGTAGTAGCCCGGACTAAGAGGGAGTGAGAGAAAGTACTAGCAATGAAAGAAAGGAAGGGGTGAAAAAGATCAGCGTTTCAACTTTGCGTGAGTATATGTGTGTATGTGTGTGCGTGTACACAATGGAAGTATGTGAACGTTTGTATGTGTAAGTATTATGTACCTTATTGAGTACCTTATTTATATATAAAATATTAGAATTAGTCGTCATTATTGACGGCACGTGGTAAGCTAGTTACATGATATGCACTTTACTGGGTTTTGTTACATGTGTGATTTCCAGATCTGTAGAAAAATTGTCTTGCATGAAACCTGTCTCTGGTACAAAAAATGTTGGAGAGAGTTGCACTAGACAATCTTCAATTTGAACGATAACTGGGGATCTTTACAGATACTACTACACCAACACAGAGTGGACCTGGAAGTAGTGGTGACTAAGGGTTAACTTCCAAACTAGATGAAGCCTCACCACCTAGATACAGTTTAATGTTTTTCTTGATACATGGTACATCAATACACACTTGATTTATTATATTGCGAATGGCTTTCGCTCTCAATGATAAGATTCTAGGTATCTCTAGTTCCAGGTCTTTATACCTGGGTAGTTTCTCTTGGCGTGGCTGTGCGGTTAGTTTCAGATTCAGTCTTATTGCGCAGCACCTTGGGCAAGTGTCTTCTACTATAGTTTCGGATTGATCGATGCCTTGTGAGGGAACTTGGTAAACGAAAACTGTATGGAAGCCCTCGTATATATACATATCTGTGTACGTGTGTAT
>NC_042997.1:145404664-145442164 GCF_006345805.1 Octopus sinensis | reverse complement strand
ACGATGAAAGGCAAAGTCAACCTCGGCGGAATCTGAACTCAGAACGTAAAGACAGACGAAATACCTATTTCTTTACTACCTACAAGGGGCTAAACACAGAGAGAACAAACAAGGAAGACAAACGGATTAAATCGATTACATCGACCCCAGTGCGTAACTGATACTCATTCAATCGACTCCGAAAGGATGAAAGGCAAAGTCGACCTCGGTGGAATTTGAACTTAGAACGTAGCGGCAGACGAAATACCGCTAAGCATCTCGCCCGCCGTGCTAACGTTTCTGCCAGCTCGCCGCCTAACTAAGGAGGCTAAAATAAAATCGAGATATGCTTGGAGTTGTCACTGTGTCTCTGGAATGACTGAGAGAATTTAGTAACTTTAGGATGTTTGTTGTATTAGTGCCTGTAAATGTTTCAGGGTGATTCTTCATGTATTGGCAGGAACTGTGATGTTGGAGTTTGCTGTAGCGGCAAACTGTGACCCTTGTATGTGCAGGTGATCTTTCATTTCAAAGACACTTTTTCATTGTTTTGACCACCTACGATGGCGCGAGGTTTGTTGCTTTGTGAACTTTGTAGTTTATTGTGATTTGTTATAGAGATATGAGAACCAGACATGGTTAGTATAATCCAATGATGAATACAATACAATCTTTGTACACCAACATCCGGATCTTTTCGGTTTGAACGGCAGTTTTTTCTAGCGGTGTCATGAAATTGTCACACATAATTATGACCCTAGTATCGATCTATTACATTTCAATCTGTTTTAAGGTTAGGGTTAGGGGTGGGGGGAAGGGTATCTTGTTTTCTTCACAAATGTGAATGGACGTATCTGATTTGTTGAAATTGCAGAAATTGAAGAAAAAACAACAAATATCTTACAAACTATAGAATTTTCTCAATAAAGCCAAGAGAAAAAGATGTTTTATAAACACATTCTACCAGTATACGAAGTTTAAATTTTTTTAGTTACCTAGAAATTATGTTAAAAACTGCCGTTCAAACCGAAAAGATCCAATCATTCTCTTAGTGTAGTATACAAAGTACACTAAGAGGATGCTGATGTTAGTGTTTTGTTCGGCATTTTGCTTCTTTACTATGTTCCCTACGTGTTCTATTGATTTATGATGTTGTTTTATCATCCTAAGTATGTTTAAGTCTAGACTTGTTTTGTTTCTTATGTCTTCCATATATGCTATAAATGTTGTAAATGCGTCATATGCATCTCCAAATAATATCTGTTCCTTGCGTGTGTAATGTGCTTATGCTGTTGTTTGGTTCCTGATCAGCTTTGATTGTACAAATCCACGATCAAAGACCTTCTCATCAATTTTAGACAGCGCGTCAAAGACATTATCCGACGTGTTCTATCTTTTTAAAGTCGCATGCTATAAGCCGAGTAAGATCTGGCTACTATTTCTAGCATATCGAACAACTATGCAAAGATCTGCTCGTTCAGATTGTGGTATATACATGTCGTTGAGTATTATAGTCGCTGGCGTTGCTGGTAAAAATGTTGTAATTTCAAGGTGATTGTTAAGTTCAAATAGCAGTGCAGCAGTGTCTCGGGGCTGGTTGGATGAAAAATATTGTTTTTCTATGGAAGCTGCATCTACTGGAAGTAGCAGCTAAATATCTGAAATCATATTTAAGAAAAAAAAAAGTCACATTAGTTAATTTAGTCGTGGCTGCACTTCACCTGAATAATAAAAGCGGGAGATCATTATTGGAATACCTCTGATGATATGTCAGTTCGCTTAGGACTGACCTGGAGCTAAACAACAACACCAGCAATTACCTTACAGCCATTAATATATATCGCTTTTCCAAGGCGGCGAGCTGGCCGAATCGTTAGTACACCGGGCGAAATGCTTATCGGTATTTCGTCTGCCGCTACTTTCTGAGTTCAAATTCCGCCGAGGTCGACTTTGCCTTTCATCCTTTTGGGGTCGATTAAATAGGTACCAGTTACGCACTGGGGTCGATATAATCGACTTTATCCGTTTGTCTGTCTTTGTTTGTCCCATCTGTGTTTAGCCCCTTGTGGGTAGTAAAGACATAGGTATTTCGTCTGCCGCTACGTTCTGAATTCAAATTCCGCCGAGGTTGACTTTGCCTTTCATCCTTTCGGGATTGATTAAATAAGTACCACTGGGGTCGATATAATCGACTTAATCCGTTTGTTTGTCCTTGTTTAGCCCCTTGTGGGTAGTAAAGAAATAAGAATGTCAGCACGCAGAGCAAAATGTTGAGCAGCATTTCATCGGTCTACATGCTCTGAGTTCAAATTCCGCCGAGGTCGACTTTACCTTTCATCCTTTCGAAGTCGAACAAAATAAGTACCAGTTGAACACAGAGGGAGACGATGTAATCGACTAGCCCCTCTCCCAAAACTGTTGGCCTTGTGCCAAAATTTAAAATCAGCAAATTGCTTTTCTTATTAACTCATTTAGTTAGCAAATATGATCGATTTGATAATATAAAGTCAGCCAAAGAATTGCACACATGCACAAACACACATATACATGCATGAATCGATGCATATGTTTGCTTTTCAAATTTGCTTATTTATACATGCACGAATATGTACTGTATGTATATACATGTATGCTGTATGTGTGTAATGTATGTGGAAAGAATTGAAGTTTTGTAATAAATTTTACACAGAATACTGTGTGTATACATGTGTATACATGTAATATATATATGGGTGTATACATGTAATATATATATATATATATATATATATATATATATATATAATATATATATATATATATATATATATATATATATATATATATATATATATATATATATATATATATACAATGTTTATTGTATTGAATTAAATTAGAGTCTTCTCATAGTTCTCGAGTATTCATTGAGAAGCTTTCTACTACTTTTGTGGTAGAAAGATGTCAAAAAAAATCTGAAAAAATACTTTTTTTTCTCCTACTGTGTATCGTTTATGTCTTGCCATACAAGATCGATATCTACTTCTGTCTGCTTATCAATTTAGAGCAAGAATTTCTATATTTACAAAATATTTTTAACAAAATATGTTTATTTCTATCGTAGTAATTTTTTATTTTTTGTTAAATAAATAACACTTTTGGAAACGACCGATTTTACTGAATTCTTTGCAGTTGTTTCGTTCTTAGTTAACCATGATCAGACTGAGGATGAGAGGTTTTCTATCCATAACCAGCTCATCTGTCTTTGTTTTTTTTTTCTTTCACTTAAGATAATTTAATCCTGTCTAGCAATACATTATATGATAATTGTGGCCTTCCCGTTTTTAAGGTGGTAGAATGTAATTTAAGGGATGTTTGTCTACAATTTCGTATATAGCGTATCTCGGCTTGAAAATGAAAAATAATATGTTTATGCAACATGAAGACGTTAGAAATTTTATTATATACAAAATGAATTTGTACAGCATATTACTCACTTAGTCTTCTGAGATTATGTTACTGGTAGATGTGCTTTAACAGCAATACTGTATTGTACTAGTTTAATTCGTTTTCATTTACTATACTCCATTGTTTTAAGTTAGTCTCTGTTGTTGACACGTTATATATTTTCTTTTAACACATACTCGAAATATTTCTTATATTCAATTTGTTGTTGGAAGGCATATAAGTTTTTAAATATATTTTACATAGAACATGTTTATTCGAAATTACTGCTGTCATTGGTTTACAAACTAAACTGTATGAGAATATCGTATATTTTGTGGCATGATATATTCGGAAGTGCACAGTCTCCCAGTTTGTGGTTTAAACTCCCAGATTGTAGTTTCGTTTCCTGGACCGGGCTACGCGTTATGTTCTTGAGAAAGACACTTCATTTCACGTTACTGCAGTCCACCCAGCTGGCAAAAATGTGTAACGCTGCGATGGACCGGTGTCCAGTCCAGCTGGAGAACACATACACCAGTAAAACCGGAAACCGGGCCCATGAGCCTGGCCAGGCTTTAAAAGGGCGCAGTTATTATTTATTTTTTTTTAGTTCAAAACACTATTGTATATAACTGTTCTCTCCAGCAAAGCTATCTTTTTATTTTATATACCATATTTACTGTTGTATAAATTGCACCATTAATTTTGTGCTAAATCTTCGTTAAAATCTTTTTCCCTTCAAGTATTACATAGTGCGCCTTATACACGAATAAATAGGGTATATATTTATACTACACGTCGTATTCCACCCTAGACAATCTTTTTGATTATATATTTTACTTGCTTCAGTCATTACACTACGGCCATGGTGGAGCACCATTTGAAGGGTTTAGTCGAACAAATCGCCCCCGGTACTTTTTCTTTATAATCTGTTACTTATTCTATCGATATCCTTTGTCGAACCGCTAAGTTGTGGGGGATACAGAATAAAAATAAATACAGTGGTTGTCATGTGACGACAAACGCGTAAAAATACGCGCGCACACACACACACACACACATATATATCTTTGTACAACGGGCTTTTTTCAGTTTCCGTCTATCAAATTCACTCCAAGCTTTGATCGTCCCGGGGCTATTGCAGATGAGATTTGTCCAAGTAGCCACACAGTGAGACTGAACTCAGAACCATGTGGTTGAATAGCAAGCATTTATTTCTTTTAAATTGCCATAAAGGCATTACATAGAGGGGGACACTACAACACATGTGGGGACATATCTTTATATATAAAAGTCAAGTTGTGTGTCTGTCTCCTACGATTTAGATTCCTAACTACTCCCACATTTTGCGGTGCAGTGTAACCAAAAGCGGGTATCTTATAGTCGTGATTCATATCGAGCCCTTCTGGGTATTAGCGCGCGTCTACGATGAGTCTACGATTTTAAAAATAATTTACCATCATTTTTTTTCCATTTTAATGCATTTTTTCTCTATTATATAAGGGAAGTAATTCTCTAAAAATGTCTACGATGAGTCAACGATTTAAAAAAAAAATTACCATCATTTTTTTTCCATTTTTAGTGCATTTTTTTGCTATTTTTTGGGATATAACTCTCTAAAAATGCTTATATAGTTATTTCCCTTACAAATCCGAGCAACGCCGGGCGATACTGCTAGTAACAAAATAAAAATATGATGCTATGAATGACATATGAAAAACATTAAAATCAAAATATTAAAATAATGATACATGAATGATAACTTGAGAAATGAGAATATGAAAAGTGTGTTACTCACCCCACACTGAGTAACACCACTCGCCACCTCTGAGTCCTGAGTCCTCTTTAGTCTTTGATCTAGTCTTTCGTTTACCGTTTTCCTCATCACTGAGTGACAACACTCTCTCCTCCATGTACACGTAAACTTTTTCACCTGTTGAGGGGTTTTTTAAATTTTGTGTCTGTTCTTTCTTCTTTTTTTTCCTGTAGGAAAAGGGGGTGGGTGAGTTTGTTGTCTGTATGGAGAGGGTGGGTCTGAGTGGTCTTGGGTGAGATGGAGTTGGTCTGGGGTCCCACATCACACTGACTGTTCTTCCTCTTCTTTCGTTTTTTCTTTTATTCTCTGTCATTCATCTATCCTTCCATCTATCTGTACTTCTTCCTTTTTCTTCTCCGTCTCCAGCACCGCTTCTTCTGTCGTTTTCCTCTGTGGAGGGCAGTGAGCTCTAATGTAGCCTTTTTGGCAACATTTAAAGCATCGCGGAACTCTGCCCTCTACCCATACTCTTAATACTATTTCTCTCAACGTCACCGTCTCTGCCAAATTTTCCTGTTGCTTCGCCTCCGCTTGTATGATGATTTCCAATGTTTTTCTTTTATATCCTTCTTCCTCCGTCTCTGTGGTTTGGAGGACAGCCACCTCCTCATTACCAACGAGGACGGCTGCCGCAACCCAAGCCACTTCTATATCGGGTGGAATTCCTTCTACCCTCACCATAGAAGTCTTTCTTCGAAGGTACGTGTGCAGAAGTACTACTTCCTCCGTTCTTACTGTTGTACTCGCCAGCCTCTTTGCCTCCTCCACTGACCTAAACTGGACAACCACCGTCCCATATCCATTTCCTTTCGCTATATATGTCACTTCCTTCGAAAGCCCCTTCAATGCGTTTTCTACTTTTTCCATCTCCATCCGCTCCACTTTCCTACTCTCCATTGAGTACACCTTGTAGGTAATGATCTTCTTTTCCATATTTTCCATGACCCTTTTCGGGGATAATAACTTTACCTCACCGCCCACCTTCTGTGTCATCTTACACAGCTCCATCAGTCCAGCTATGTGAGGGAAAGAAGCAATCCCACTTGAGATAGAAGTGGCTTGGGTGACGGCATCTGTCCTTGTTGGAAGTGAGGAGAAAGTGGCTGTCCTTCAAGCCACAGAAACGGAAGAAGGAGGGTGTTTTCACCGCCACACTCGCCAGTCTCCTCGCCTCCTCTACTGTCTTAAATTGGACGACCATTGTCCCATATCTCCGTCCTTTAGTTATGTATATTATTTCCTTTGACCGCTCCCTTAGCGCCTTTTCCGTTTCAGCTTCCACCTGCTCAGACTTTTTCCTTTTAACGAGAACACCTTATAGGTGATCGTTTTTCTCGCCATCCGCTCCATAATTTCTTTGGTGGACGACAATCTCAACGTCACCTGCCACCTTCTGTACCATCTTCTCATACTACTTCAGACCAGCCAAGTCCAACTCACTTCGCTTCATCTACATGGCCTCAGCAAAACTCCTTGTCTTCTCTAACACTCCGCCTATCTTTATAACCGCCCTTACCAGCTCCTCCTCTGCTGAAGACAACTCAGACTCGCTAAAGTCTGAGTACATCATCTCTAGCCTCAAAGCAACAAAAAACAAACACAAACGACAAACCAAATGCACTCTGTGTGACGCATGAGCGGGAGCAAGCTTCTTTATTTCTTTTAAATTGCCATAAAGACATTACACAGAGGGGGACACTACAACACATGTGGGGACATATAACAATTAAAAATTTAAAAATAAAATTTGATATAATGAATGACACAGAAATGAACATGAAAATAAATTAAAATATGATAATATGAATGATATCTGAAAATGATATCATGAAGAGTGTGCTACTCACCCCACACTGAGTAACATCACTCGCCGCCTCTGGGTCCTAAGTCCTTTTACTCCTTCAGTCCAATCCTTTTTCCTTATTCTCTATCGCTTAGTGACATCATTCTCTCGGTCATGCATTCGTAACCTTTTTCACCGGGGGGAGGGTCTTCTAAATTTTTATAGTGTCTGTTCTTTCTTTTTCTTCTTGTGGGGAAATGGGGTGGGTGGGTTTGGTGTCTGTATGGGGAGGGTGGGTCTGAGTGGTTTTTGGTGGGATGGAGTTGGACTGGGGTACCACATCATACTCAGTGCTTTTTCTTTTTTCTCTTTCTCCTTCAGTAACTTTCCATTCTTCCTCCTTTTCCTCCTTTCCTCCGTCTATCTTTTCTTCCTCTCTTTTCTCTTCCATCTCCACAACTCTATCCTCAGCCATTGTCCTCTGTAGAGGACAGTGTGTTCTAATGTGGCCCTTTTGGCCACATTGAAAACAACAAGGTACTCTGCCCTCTGCCTACACCCTCAGCACGATTTGCCCCAACGTCATCGTCTCTGCCAAGTTCTCCAGTTGTCCCTCCTCCGCCTGGATAATTATTTCAAGTGTCCTTCCTTTCCACCCTCCTTCTGTTTCTGTGGCTTGGAGGACAGCTACCTTCTCCTTGCTTCCAAAAAGGTGAGCTGCCGCTATCCAAGCCACTTCTATATCCGGTGGAATTGCTTCTACTCTCACCTTGGAACTCTTTCTTCCAAGGTATGTGGGCAGAAGTACTACTTCCTCTGTTTTCACTACCACACTCACCAGCCTCCTCGCCTCCTCTACTGTCCTAAATTGGACGACCATTGTCCCATATCTTCTTCCTTTGGTTATGTACGTTATCTCCTTTGTATGTTCCCCTCAGCGCCTTTTCCACTTCTGCTTCCACCTGTTCTGCCTTTTTTCCTTCCAACAAGTACACCTTATAGGTGATCGTTTTCTTCTCCATCCTTTCCATAATTCCTTTGGAGAGCGAAATCTTCACGTTGCCGCCCACCTTCTGAGCCATCTTCTCGTACTCCTTCAGACCAGCCAAGTCCAGCTCCCTTCGCTTCATCTCCGAGGCTTCAGCAAAACTCCTTGTCTTCAACACTTCGTCCATCTTTATAACCGCCCTTACCAGCTCTTCCCCCTCCTCCGACAACTCAGACCCGTCAAGGTCTGAGTACATCTTCTAAGCAAGACAAAAACTACGTCCGACTCTTACAAAATCCAAACAGCAAATAACCGGACGCATGCACGGAAGCAACCTTCTTACCACGCAGCTACACCTGTAGAAGACAGCTTCCTTCAAATTCGAACTTGGAATGTTTAAGTTCGAAGCACAAAACCGTCGTTACTATATTTGGTAACACTGAAGTGAGATACGAATGATTAACAACATTGTATATATTAATGTTGACCAGAGTTAATTTTTCTTGAGCTCTGTTGTAAAGTCTTCATTATTTATGGTAGTTTTAGATGGGCGTTGACAAGCAAAAAGACAAGTTTCATTTCGTGCCTAGAAGCCACATGGAACATTCTGGACCCTTGAATTTTAAACACTCTGGTGTTTAACTCTCCAAAGGAATACTTTCTATTGCTGCTGGAGAACTTGTTTTTAACATCAATTCTATTGTATATTGCACTAGCTTTAGTTTGTTTCATTTACTATATTCCATTGTTTTAATTTAGTCTCTTTATCGTTGACACGTTATATATTTTCTGTATGAGAATATATATTTTGTGGCATAATATATTTGGAAGAGCACATCTCCCAGTTTGTAGTTTCATTTTATTGACTATCAGTTGTGACACGTAATCCTTGAGAACCTTCTGCAGATATTAAATATATTTTCTGTAGTTCAAAACACTATTGTATATAACTGCTCTCTCCAATAAAGCCATCCTTTTATTTTATATACCATATTTACTGTTGTACAAATTGCACCATTAATTTAGTGTTAAATCTTCGTTAAAAATCATTTTCCTTTCATAGTTTTTATTTTGACCCGTGGCATCAAGATTTTCAGCTAAAATCAAGTATGAGATAGTGCGCCTTATACACGAATAAATAAGGTGTATATTTACATTACACGTCGTATCCCACTTTAGACAATCTCTTTAATTATATCTTTTATCTTTCGCTTGTTTCAGTCATTATAATACGGCCATGCTGGAGCACCATTTTGAAGGGTTTAGTCCAACAAATCGACCCCAGTACTTTTTCTTTATAGTCTGTTAATTATTCTATCGATATCTTTTGCCGAACCGTCAATGTTGCGGGGGATGCAAAATAAAAAAAAAAGTGGTTATCATGTGACGAAAAACCTGTGAATTTTTGTCCAGCAGGCTTCTTTCAGTCTCCGTCTATCAAATTCACTCAAGGCTTTAATCGTCCCGGGGGCTATTGCAGATGACATTTGTCCAAGTAGTCACAGAGTGGGACTGAACTCAGAACCATGTGGTTGAATAGCAAACTTCTTTATTTCACGATATTTGGCTATGAAAGCCGTACACAGAGGGGACAGCACAAGGTGGGGACAAAAAAAGAAAACGAATAGAACGGATGAATCAAATATATTGAAAAATGAAATGAAGCCGTTCGGCTCCCACCTCCGAGTGACTTCATTGAACCTGTTAATACAAGATTTTTTTAAAACCTAGTTTATAACACAATTATTAGCGACAGCTAATTATCAAATACTCCGAAGGATGTTTACATTGTGCTTCTTTAAAATATCACAAATACTTATTTGCTTAGCATTGAGCTGATGTCCACTTTCTTGATCCAACACTCATAGTCATGGTTTTCTTCAAAGTCCTTTAATCTTGATATATATTCTGGATCTGCCACTACACAGAAGGTACTCGGGTATCCCTTTCACGCCTGATACACCCACTTTTATAACACTGTCCCACGAATTTATTTTGTTATACAATTCTTCATTGTCTCCACTGTATATTATAACATAGTTTTCCAAGGGCGAGGGTGGAGAAATTTGGGGCTCCTGTGTGTTTGTGCTTGTGTTTATGTCAGGTATGGCATGGAGAGAGCGGTGTCTGTAGGGAGTGGTTGGGGTAGAGAGGGTATGGGTGGGAGCTGGGTGGGTGTGGGATGGGTCATTCTTTACAGCATGTGCCTTTTTCTCTTTATTCTCTTTTTCCCAGCTCTTTCCCATTCATTATCCATCTCCTCTTCGACGCTAAACTGGTCTTTATCTGTATTGCCGCCTCACTCCTTTTCCTCAACATACACGGGTAGTGGAGCACTAGCTACTTTCTCATTCTCTTGTCTCTCTTTAGTATTCAAGACATTCCGCTCTATTGAGGCCTTTTAGGCCACATTTATAGCACCGCGGAATCCTCCCTTCCACTCTGAATTTCAGCGTTGCGTCTCCGACCGTGATTGTCTCTACCATATTTTCGATATCTTCCACGGCAACATGTACTACCATATCGAGGCTTTGTCCTTGCCAGTTCCTGTGGAGTGTTCTGGTAGCCTGGAGGACCACCACCTTCTCTTTCATGCTTAGCAGTATGGCAGCTACCAGCCAGGCTACATCCACTTCTGGGGATATGTCTTCTACGCTAACCCTGGAAGCACGCCTTCCAAGGTATACGGTTAGAAGCACCACTTCTTTTGTTTTTAATGGTGTAACTGAGTGTAGCCTGGCAGTAACTACCTCCCGAAACTGCACCAGCACTGTCCCAAAATTTTTCCCTAGCTACCCCGTGTATGTTCTGTAATTATGGTTTTCTCATTTTTCCTTCGTTCCCCTCCCCATTAATCGTTTCCTTGAATTTACTTATATCCTCCAGCCGTACGTCTTCGCTTCTTTCCTTCGTCACCTCTGCTTAATTTTTCGTCTCCATCACTTCATCTATCCTCTTCAAACACTGCACCATTTCTTCCTCAGTCGACACAAAGTCTGAAGAAGGATTGTTCATAATGTCTGAAGAAGAACAATTCAAATTTTCGCCACTCCTCACCCGACGTCCCTCCATTAAACAAGAGGGAAAACGTCGCACCGCTAAGACAGCAAAAAAACCGAAAAAAACACGTGTGTTACTCAGAAAACCAACAATTCAACTAGCAAACGCTGTACCGGAATCAAGCTTCTTTATTTCATAAATGTTTGCTATACTAGCATTACAAAGAGGGGACAAACAAGGACAGACAAACGTAAAATGGTGAAGAAGCTGCTACAATTTAAAAGTTCTTTGTTTTTTTTTAATGATAAATTACGATTAAAATTTACGATTAAAATTACAGTAAAAATTTAAAAGTTCGATGATATCACATTGTCACATGCAATTTTTCTCCCAAAGGAAAGGCACCCTAGTACCAGGGTAGAACCTCTGCTTTTTTTCCGGGGCTCCACTTACTTGGTGCCAATCACTCCCAGCTTTCTTGCCACAAACTTCCATCTTTTCTTGAATCCTTCTCGTGACAGGTACCTCTTATCAACTGAGGTGGTAATTAAAAAAGTTAACCAACACCTGGCCAGATACAAAGGTAACCGTCACCATTCTTTTCACACGCATCTTCCATATTCTTTCTTTCAGTATGGCTACTACGCAGAAAAAGCAAGCCTTCCTCTCCCTGTTGAGGGAAGGAGGCGGCACAATCACGATGATAGACTTAGCCGATAGCTGTACTCTTCCCATCGATGACAACAGTTGTTCTGCGAAAGCTATTAGTCCCGTTAATTCCGGACACTTCACAAATGCGTGCAAGACGGTTTCCCTGTCCTGCCCGCACCTCGGACATGTCGGCGAGACGGCACTTCTGTGCCTTGACAGTTTATCACGAATAGGTAACGCCACACGGAAGCATTGCCAAGCCAAGGATTTCTGGTAATTATCTAGATAACCTGGCCCGAAAGCTCTCCTGAACAGGTTGATCAACTGATTTTAATCGTAGCCCAGGGTCTCCCCCAAGGCGTCTTCGGATATAATCTCTACTAACCCGCTATAAAAACCGCGGTGGAACTCCTACTGCCGGCATTGCCCGTCCGACAGAGCAACTGAAGTACCTGACGGCACTCCAATTGCCAGTCCCCCAGCTTAGGTCTCTGTTTGATCCATATACCAATGCGCGTTAAGGACGTTAACTGCGGAACATAGAACTGGACATGCGATGACCACACCTGCTCTCCATCCAAGTAAAGCCAGAGGTGCCTCAACCTTAACGCGAATTTTCGCATCTTCAGCCAAGGCATCCCTATCCCACCCTTTAGTGATTTCTGGCAACAGATAGAGCGCTTCACAAGTGGCTTACCTCCCTTCCACAAAAAGCGGAAAAGGATTCTCTCCAACTTGTTCAGTCACAAATCGGGGCAAGGCTCCACGGTCAGACAGTAGGTGATTACTGATGCTATAAACATCTGCACCACCTCCACCCTCCCTAGCAAGGATAACGCCCGCCCAGACCAGGTCTGGGTTAGAGCAGTCACCTTACTGGTCACCTCACTCCAATTTTTCTCTATCTGGAGAAACCACTTCTATATCAGGTGGAATTGCTTCTACCCTTACCTTGGAAGTCTTTCTTCCAAGGTATGTGGGCAGAAGCACTACTTCCTCTACTTTCACCGCCACACTCGCCAGCCTCCTCGCCTCCTCTACTGCCCTAAATTGGACGACCATTGTCCCATATCTCCTTCCTTTAGTTATGTATTTTATTTCTTTCGACTTCTCCCTTAGCACCTTTTCCGTTTCAGCTTCCACCTTTTAACGAGAACACCTTATAGGTGATCGTTTTTATCTCCATCCGCTCCATAATTCCTTCGTGGGGCGACAACCTCACGCCCCCTCCCACCCTCTGTACCATCTTATACTTCTTCAGACCAGCCAAGTCCAACTCCCTTCACTTCCTCTCCGTGGTCTCAGCAAAACTCCTTGTCTTCTCCAATACTCTGTCCATCTTTATGACCGCCCTTACCAGCTCGTCCACCGCTGAAGACAGTTCCGAACCGCTAAAGTCTGAGTGCATTGTCTCTACCTTCAAAGCAGCACAAAAAACGTCCGACTTGCACAGAAACGACAAACTAAATGCACTCTAAGTGACGCATGCGCAGAAGCAAGCTTCTTACCACATAGCGACACCTTTAAAAGACAGCTTCCTTCAAATTCGAAGTTTGAATGTTTAAGTTCGAAACTCAAAACCGTCGTTATTATATTTGGTAACACTGAAGTGAGATACTTATGACTAATGATTAACAACATTGTATATATTATTATTGACCAGTGTTAATTTTGCCTAATTTTCTTGAACTCTGTTGTAACGTCTGTTGCCATTTTTTGAAGTGAATCATTAAAGCGTGCATACTGTTGAAATCCTTCTAAACTGCAGTAGTCATCTCGAGAAAGCATTTCATTTCGTGACTAGAAGATTTATGAGACATTCAGCTCTCAGCTTTTTACAGTTTTAGTATTTCTCGCTTCGCACATATATAGCAAATTGTACACTATGTATATCAAAGAGGTTTAGTATTATTACCAAATATTGGTTTCAAATTTTGGCACAAAGCCAGCAAGTTTGAAGGAGGGGATAAGTCGAATACATCGAATCCAGTGTTCAACTGGTACTTATTTTATCGACCTCCGAAAGGATAAAAAGCAAAGTCGACGTAATGACGGATGAAATGCGCATTTTGCCCGGTGTCCCAACTATTCTGAGCTCGCTGCCTTAGTTATTACTGAAGATAATTTTTCCTCTTAATCACAAAGTTGACTTCTATCAGCTCAAAGTGATATAGACAGTCGACAAAACGAACTCCATTATCATTTTGGGTTTTTTAAATTTCTTTTTTGTCAGGGACTATTTCACTGGTGTTACATCTGCAAGAAACCTACACCTTTAAGTCAAACACTTTTGAGAAAGTAAACGAAAGCAATGCTCTTGCACTTGCTTGCCATACAGATTGCATCTGCATCATTCCCGAAGACTCTGTAGCTACTTTGCCTGCATATAGGCTCCATTCATTCTAACAAATCATTACATTATGACGTGCTCTGTTAGATCTCTCCTTGTCCATTGTTATCAGCTTTAGTGGTTTCAGTTAGGTCCTTTAGACACTTCGTCAATGACCTTTACGATGTAATTTCTAACGACGCATACTCCTACATAGATAATACAACCTTACATTCCTCTTTAATTTTTCACAAGCAAGTGTCACCTGCAAGTAATTTAGACATTTGCCCTCTGAGTTTGCGTCACTTTCGTGAACACACATCTATGTAAACTCCCACCTCTGGGGATAACGTTATTCGCCTTAATAGCAATTATTCAGCATTATCTTAAAATCACTAGTTTATTGAGTTAACGAGGGAACTTCTATATATATTTGCCCAACTAGAAATAACAGTCGAATTTTCATCAAAACACACCCCATCGTTTTAAAAGACACTTTAAATAATATTATCTTGGGTGTAATATTATCTTGACTGGAAAAAAGAGACAAGATTGTCACGGCTGAAATGTCATTGATCATATGTTTCTCTCAATAAACAGCAGTAATAACTACGATCGTCACCATTAGTTTGTGGACAAACTATTTCGTTGCTGAGTTTTTTTTTTTTCCATTATTATAAGCGTTGCTGCTTCTTTGGACAATCAAACTTCATATTATTGACTCTACCCTATTCCACGTATTTTCTTCTTTTGCAAACTCCCACCCAGCGTATCGCAACCAACAAATCTCGCACTACACATTTTTCTTACTGTTTCCATCCTTACCGATGTGCTCGTTGAATGTCCAATACATTGATTTCATCAGCCCTGGAAGATTTGCAATGCTAAGACCATTACCCTTCGTTTAAATAATATCCATTGTATCCTGGGTTATATACGTTTATATATACACATGTGTGCGCGTGCACACACACACTTAATAAAATGCGCAAATTTAGTCCTATAATACGTTCGGTAAAGCCGGCGAGCTAACAGAATAGCTAGAACATCGGGAAAATGTCTTACGCTATTAGTTCAGGCTCTTTGCATTTTCAGTTCAGTTAGTTCAGATCTCAGCGACCAACTTTGCCTTTCATCCTTTCAGGGTCGATAAAATAAAGCGTCAATCAATTCAAGAACTGGGGTCGATGGCATCGACTAATACCCTCCCCTCAAAATCGTTGGCTTCGTGCCTAATTCAGAAACCATTATAGTACATTAGGTAAGTATTATTATATATATATAAAAACCAAGTTGACTGATGCAGTCAGCATTGTTCATGTAGCGTTTCATTTATCTATCTTACTGTGACATAATCAATTGACCTCTTTTTGCTGGCCTTAAACTTCACTGTATTTCAACATTTTTACTTTCAAATGTTATATGTTAAGAAGATTAAGCTGGAGTGATTTTCGCGATAAGAAATAAATGTCTTTTGCTTTTGATTGCAAAGTGCTTTTGTTATAAGTTATGGAAAAGTTTTCTAAAGTGGGAAGGAAAAGACTAAGCAAAATTTAAGAATAGCTAGTTGCAGGTTTTTCTTCCCTTTGATTTTCAAACACAATTTCATAATAATCGATATTTCAGAATTTGAAGTTTTCCAATTGAAAGAAGGAAAAATATTCACTTGTATATTCAGTTTTCCACAATGCAGCGATTGCATCCAATAAAATGTTCCTAACTGCTATTGTAGAATAGTAAGACTTAAAATGATCCGTGTTATGGAGTAATTAACTACAACATTTTATTATTAATATTAAATATTTTTCAATATATTTTATTCATTAAAATGTTATTGCTCAGTGTTAAATTATTTACAAAACCAATACAATGATTTACTGATTTTGTTTGGCTAAAATCTCCTACTAAATTATCACCATTTTAGTATAATGCTTTAAATATATAATATGAATAATTACAGCGTGGATTTCAAAGTATAATATTAAGGAATGGTTGTATGGTTAAGATGTTCGCGCGTAGCACGTTAGGCAAGTGTCTTCTCCTATAGCCTCTAGGCAGATCAAGACTGTGAGTGAATTTAGTATGAAAACTTCACAGAAACCACCTGTCTATCCATATGTCTGTCTGTCTGTCTGTGCTTGTGCTTCTGTTTGTCTTTGTTTCTTGACAACCGGTGCTTGTTTATTTGAATATTTGTGTATTAGCAGTACGGCAAAAATAAAAATAAAAATAAAAGATTGTTAATATAAGTACCAGACTTAAAAAGAAGTAATGGGTTCTTTGAAAGTATCATACGATTGCCGCAAGGTTTTTGCTGGTTTTCCGTACTTGAAAGAAAGAACAATTAATTATTAATTTCTTTTATTAAATGTACTTATACGTCATCTAGTAGTTCAGCCATCGGCTTCAGTTATTTTCCTTTTTGTTTAAGATTCACTTACAAAACTAGGATTTACATCTGCTGCTGAGATATTTTTGTGGGCTCTAAAATGAGATGCTTTCTCGAGATGAATACAGCAGTTTAGAAGGGTTTCAACAGTATGCACGCTTTAAGTATGATAACCATTTGAGATGGTTAATTTGCCTAGTTACTATGAATAATGTACACAAGTATAAAATAGCATTATACACATTATAAATGAAGTAGTAACGAGTTTACTACATAGTAAAACTCGCTCCTCTCAACTTCATGTCTAAATATTTCTCTCTAATCTGTATTATGGGCTCCTATAATCTGTCTAATCTATTTGTTTTATCTGTCAGTTTAATCGGTTTGTTTTTAATATCCTTCACATATCTTAACTATAAATGTTTGACCATTAAGTCCAATCTGCTTAAGCCGTCTGTTAGACTTGTCAATTTTAATGGTCTTTTAAATACTACTTATCTATCTGAAAAAGCTATTAATTACAGACAGCCATAAGACACACGAAGAAAGCACGAACTTCGCAGTCGACCTTCCTATGTGAATCTTAGCTATGATTACCATTTCTTAATGTTTTGTTTTGTTTTTTCGTTTTTATAAGATACGTTTTAGTCAGGAGGGAAAGCAGTGATTCGTTACAGGGACTCAAACAGGGATACGTGGGAGGGAGAAAACAAGATTTCCTCAAGCAAGAGGCCTGGCCTGAATGCTTACAACAAAAGATGTCCAAGGTATTAGCGGGGTGTGTTTAACCACGATGCAATTTGAAACCAGAGCGCAAAGTGCCGAACAAATATCACAAGATATCCTGTCCAAACTTTTTACAGTTCTACGAATGCACCATCATGTAACAATACGTTTATTAATCAACCTGGAACGTCAAAATAGCCAAAGAATTTAATTCTTTGGCAAATATGGGCGGAAATACCAGTCGCATGTATGCTGTGTGGTCAAGAAGCTTGCTTTGCAATCTTGGTTTCGGGTTCAGTCCCATTGCGTGGCACCTTGGGCAAGGGTCTTCTATTATAGTCCCACGCCGACCAAACTTTTCTGAGGGAATTGGTTTGACGGAAACTGTGTGAAAGTCCATGGTATATATATATATATATATTTAAAAAATTTTTCCGGCACGTCCTACGCCCCAGATATAAAGGTAAAAATAAAATATTTCCACTTTGCAAGTTCGAGTCGAGTACTCCCTTGCACGCTCTGTTGACCGGTTCCCAGAACACCTCCGAGACACCAGATTCAGCAACGACACCCCGGTCTCGCGCCATTTCCGCTCTATCGGTCATTCTTTACAACGCCTGTGTTCGGATTGTCCTTGCACAGAGGCCATCCGGACTCGCGTTTTCGCCGTGATCAGGGATTAATCTTCTCTTTCGCTCCTTTGTGTCACATGGGCTCAACTCTCCTCCCCTCTTCATCTAACCCTCCTCCACTCTCCTCTCTTGCTCTGACACCTACTTCCTCTCTTCACTCCTACCTACCTGCCTTCCACCCTCTCCTTTCATCGTCAACCACTCGTTACCTCACCCCTACACATTCCAACCCCACCATCCCTATACATTCCACCCCCACACCCCATCCCTTACACACCACACTTACTTCCCCCATTCTCGCCTCTCCCACACCACACACCACCACACCACATCACACCACCCCGCACACACTAGCACAGAGCATTTCCAAGCACCCACACCACCGCACACACTAGCACTGACCACTTCCCAGCACCTACACCATAACCCCCACACCTACATATGCAAACACGTGCATTTCAAGGTCACCAGCCCCTTCAACACGCACGTACAAGCTCTCACATACACAGGCACGGGCACCTTCATTTTGGGATCACCACTATTTTATTATATCCCCTTCATCCTTGCCCTCCTGTGTGACCCTCTGTCCGACATTCGCCATGATAGGTCGCTAGGCACTAAACTATCTTTATTTTCTCTCCCTGTTTGATACTGTGTTCCTTTCCGGCGAAGAATGTAAAACACTTTCTCACTTCCCGAGCATTAAACTAATACATCTGTTTGTTGTTTACACACCCGTCTTTTGTTTTTTTGAAAATTCTCACTATACATACTTACATATACAGATACACACACACACACACACACACACACACATATATATATATATATATATGTATTTATATATATAACATATATATATATATATATGTATTTATATATATATATATATATAATATATATATATATGTATTTATATATATATAACATATATATATATATATATATATATGTATTTATATATATATACATACATATATATATACATATATATACACAAATACACACACATATATATATATATATATACCTATATATACACAAATACACACACATATATATATATATATATATACATATATACACACACATTTATATACATATATATATATATATACATATACACACACATTTATATACATATATATATATATATATATATATATATATATATACATACATACACACACACATACATATATATATATATATATATATATATATATATATATATATAAACACGGACACACATACACACACAAATTGTATATGTATGTATTTATTTTCAAAATTTTTTGAATAAAATTTTTACTGTAAAGCATTTTTTAACCGTCTATATATACAGTGTGTTTGTAATTTTTAATTTTTTATTTTGCATTCACCAAGAAGTGAGAAACACGAAAACACCTTCATTTGTGCAGGCAATATACAAACAGCCTTAAATTTAGGCTGCGTTGTTGAAAATATAACCACTTTTCAATGAAAAATACGTTAAAATAATTTGAGAAACCGAACAAATCAATATAACCGACTGACCCAATTAATATAAACTAGACCTATACGTACAAAAATCAAAAATAAATAATAAACATAGTTCCATAGCTCAGATTGTGTTACTATTGATTATTCAATGAATATCTGATATAAAGACTGAAAAATAGAAGATAGGTGATATTACATCTGATGTGTTTCTACGTGCACAAAATAGATGGCAAAAATCAGATAGATTCAGCATTTTAATTCTACCAGACTATTTTTTTTTTAAATTATAGAAACTAGCAGTATCGCGCGGCATTGCTCGGGTTTCTTTCGACCCTTTAGAATTGAAATTTTTGAAAAGTAAGAATTTTGCATTATGTAGCTTGTTATTCTCTTTAAGTGAACATTTTTCTGGTTGAAATAAACCGAAAAATGGCGACACAGCAGTCAAAAAATCGTAAAAAAAAAGCACCTTTTTGATGTAAATAATTTTTGTTGTTAACATGGTCCGATTTGAATTTTTTCTGCTACGGAAGGAAGAGCAAGCCTTTTTCTATCATACTTCAATTTTGGTCAACTTGCGCCGCAGGGTCTCGGAGGAGATAGTGTTAGTTGAAGGCTACCAAACCTGCCATACACAGACAACTTAAGCTTTATATATATAGATTTTGGGTTATGCAAGTGTTAGTTGAAGGCTACCAAACCTGCCATACACAGACAACTTAAGCTTTATATATATAGATTTTGGGTTATGCAAGTGTTCCATTAACTTTATTTCTTCACAACTTTCAGAAAAATGGGTGTTTTTAAATAAATTTTCTACAAATACCTTTCAAACGGTGTGAATTACGACCGTATCGGAATTTAATGTGAAGAAAGAGTAAAAAAATAACACTGGTGGGTGTTCACACATACATACTGATACATGTCGCATGGTTGTTTTCAAAATTTCAAGTTTCATTTTGTAGATATATATAAGATGTGTGTCAGTGTGTATGAATCACACCCACCAAGTATCCTTTGCACTACCAAATCACACCCTCCAAGTATCCTTTTCACCACTAAATCACACCCACCAGGTATCCTTTTCACGTTTTTGGTAATCTCTAATGGTAATCTCTACCATCCGAAAGGTATATGTAGAAAACTTTATTTAAAAATACTCATTTTTCTGAAAGTTGTGAGGAAACAAAGTCTATTCGTCTAAATTTTCTGAAACACTTGTTCGCTCCTCCGAAAAATTCTGCAGAACAAATTCCAATATAGTTGGAATCTATACCATCTGTAAGATATCTGTAGAAAATTTCACGGAAAATATCCAGTTTTTGTAAATAAATATATTGTCGCACTCATGTCAATACATTTAAACCGAATCAAAGAAAATTAAAAGGAAGTATTTTAGAGGTAATATTGTCAGGAGTGGAAGAGGAAGAGAACATTTAGGAGTGGTAGTAAAATAAATTTGTTAGAAGAGAAGGAGAAAGAGGGGGAGGTGAGAGATAAAATTTCTGGTCAGTTCTAGGTAAATTGGTGGTTTATCACTTAACATTAAAACTATACACAAATATATTCGCGCGCACGAGTATATTTTTCCAATGCACCTGTAGTATTCTATAGGTACGCGCGCGTACGCGCCTCTATATTCTCGTGTGCAGAGAGAAAGATTTTGGGATTTCACAAGATTAAAAATATATAAAGGTAGTTAGAAACATTTTCTGTTATAAATACGTGGAAGAGCTGCAAATGGGGGCGGAGGAATAACTAGGGAAGAATGAGGAGGGGGCTATTATTTGTATTTTCAGAAAATGTTACATAATCGGTGTTTACAATTAAAAATTAGATGGTTCCGTTCATTAAGACAGTTGGTGGATTGTATAACAGAAAAGACTTCCGTGGTGCATAGATCGCAATTGTTGTTATAACCGTTGTAGGGTTTGGCATGGGTAGCTATGGAGCATTTAAAATTATGTGGGGGTGCTGCACAAGTCGATGTATATATAATTGGAATTTTCAGTTGACACTGTGCATTTTTATACAGTATTTTTTGTTACGCATATATTATCTATGGGGCAGGAGGTAGGGCGTCTACAGCTGCTTAGGATTCTAGAAGGTGCTAAAGTGGAATTTACGGAGTTATTATTATCTAGGGTTAACCTGGTGTTATATTCATTACGATTAGTATTTTTTGAGAGTGCCGAGGGAGTTGTCTGGGATATATATATATATATATATATATATATATATATATATATATATATATGCATACATGCATACATACATACATACACACATACGTAAAAATGGGTCATTACATGTCAAGAAGTATAAAGATAAGAAAGATTGTAAATGCCTTTTTCAGATATTACGTTATGATCCGTTAGATCGTTATCTATTATCTTATTCCTGTATATGCATATGGTCTCAGACTAAATTCAAATTTCAATAACTCCTCTTAAACATTATTTAAATATGTTATGTTTTTGTCATGGCACCACCCGTCACTCGTCCTAGCTGGAAGAAGTGGCGGGTAGAGGTTTGTGGAAAATTATTCTCAAACCGGAAACTAGGCCCGAATGCTTGCAACTGAGTGAAATCTGCTAAAAGCACCCAAGGATTGGTGTAAAGCCGAGTGATGAATTAAGTTTTCCGTCATAAAACCGAACAAAAGACTTATTTAGAAATACATTTTATGACCATGGACATAAAGAGTTAACTGAAGATTTTTCATCGTTGCAAAGATGTCTAAGAGAGTTTTACTGATAAATCACCAGAAAATCACTGATCGCTTGTTCAGTCCAAGAATGAAAACCAGTATCGACTCCGGTTTGATTTGAACATGGAAACACTTGCATTATAATAATAAAGCAATAATGGAATCGATAATAAATGAAATATAGGTTTCTAAATTTTTGTATTAAACTAAACTACCCGTGACCCGTTGGGTCACTGACGGTTCAGGTTATAAAACATTAAAGCTGATTTCAACCTTGTATTGAAATGAAAGCTGATTTTATGATGATTCAGTTAAATATTTCAATTCGTTCGTGTCAGCATAGGTTTGGTTTACAAGTTCATGTTTAAGGTTTTACTGATTATTTACAACATCTAATAGAAATAAAACTTCCGGGATAAACCTGAACTCCTGTAACAGCACTTACTTATGGTATAAGTGCACACGTCTACAAAAAGAGCAAAAGGAATTGTCATATAACGAAAACATAAGATTAATGGAAACAATTTTCACAGTATTATATATTCCCATTTCAGGGTTATGTTACTTTCGGAGTATTTTCTCATTATGTGCCGTTTTAACTATTTATGAAGGTACCCCACACACACACCAAAAAAACCCCGCGTATCTCGGGAATCCATGGCCCGATTTACGCGAAACTTGTTTTATTCCGTTTGTATTCACATTTCAGGGATACCGTTAATTTCAAAGTATTTTCCCATTATGCGCCGGTTTGGCGGTATCAAATTACAGACAAGCACGCAAGCAAGTAAGCAATGACAGTTTTAGTAGTATACAGATTATATTTTATTATGTTTACCATATTGAGCAAATGAAAAAATATAATCCTGACAAGAAAAAAGGTGGACATATTTCCATGAGTCTCTCGACTAAATGAAGGTCAATGAAGGTCATTCAATTTCCTGTTAGTGTTCATTTTCTTTTCTTTATCACTTAGTCAAAGGAAGAAACACAGCGCCCACAATAGGCTTCTGAGTCGCTCGAGACTTTTGGGAAGTTATCGTCCGACCGGACCCTTTGTCTGACTTCTTATAACCCAGTGTACTCTTATAAAGGTAACTAAGGGCCTCCATACAGTTTCTCTCAGCAAAAATTTTACTCAGCTTTAGTTGACCTGAGGCTATAGTAAAAGGCACTCGATGTGATACAGAAAGGGGAATGAACTTAAAACCCACGTAATTGCAAAACGAACTTGGAAATCATGCAGCTACGTCTGTTAACTATGTTGGTGACATCTTTATTAACAAACTCTTGGACGGCAAGCTGCCAGACTCGTTAACATCATTTATTTCGGTTATTTATGTTCTGAATTTAAATCCCGCAGATGTCATCTTAACCTTTCACTCTTTTGAGGTCGATAAAATAAGTAGCAGTTGAATACTGAGGTCGTTTTAATCAACTTACTCCTTCCCTCAAACTAGTTGGCCTTGTGGAAAAATTAGAAAGAATTTATTAACTACTTCTTCACAGAGATCTACTTTTACCACATATAACTTTAGATCTAGATATCCCTAAATAGATGGGGATATTCACGACTGGAATGACTTTGATCATAGGTCTGCTCAGTTAGCGCTGAGATAAAACAACATTAAGAAGCTCTAACATTATAAGCAACGAGTTAACTACTTCGATGATATTTTAAAATGGCCTGATATTTACAAAACAGATTTACATTATTTTTATCTTTTTAATATGTTGTCTGTTTTCAAAAACTGCTTTCGGTTTTAAATGATCAGGTGTTCCACGAGAAAACATTGTTAACGGCATATGTAATGTGAATTAATATTTTGAAAGTTGAATATTATTTTAGAAGTTTAATGCTCCACTTTGTCAAAATACTGTTAAAAAACCTATATCTATAATCAAATTAAATGCTGAATATGAAATTCAAATTCAGATACGTTGAACATTTGGCTCGTCAAACGTTATGTAAACTTCAAATAAAGCATGCAACACAGGAAAAATTAGCATGAGTCATCAAACGTAACATTTTAATTCCCAGTGGGTGTATTTTAAAGAACTGATCTTCAGGACTCCTTAAAAGGTCACAGTGGTGGATAGGGGCTTGCGGGGCCAAAAGCAGAGCCCGTTTCCCACTTCATTGTTTTTTGTAATTTGTATTATTATTTCATCCGATTTTTAGTATCATTAATTTTTATTCGATTTATCATATTCTTATGTTTTTCATCTTGGCCCCTGATTTTTGTATTGTCCCCTCTGTGTTTGGCCCCCTGTTAATAATAGTACAAGTGTTGTTTTCAGTCGTGTTTGTTTGTTTGTCCGTGGACAAGATATCTCAAAAACCACTGGATGGATTCGGATGAAACTTTCAGACATGTTTGGCCTCGTGACTGGCACGAGCTGATTAGATTTTGGGATCGATCCGGGACCGAACAAAGATTCTGGATTATTTTTCCGGATTTTTTACTTAATCTTTGAGAGCGGTCGGGTTCGTTTTTAGTATTCTCGTTTGTGAGAGCAGTCGAGTTTACTTTAGATAATCTCATTTTAATAATCATCTCTGGCTAAGCGTTGAGAGAACGTTGGTGTTGCCTTGGAGGAGGTTTGCACTTTCTGAGTGCTCGTGTTTTGTTTTATTTTCAATATGATCTATTTTTATTGTTTATTCGTTCCACTTCTTTTACTGCGGCCATGCTGGGGCATCACTATGTAAAGTTTAGCCGAAGAAATCGACCCCAGTATTTATTCTGTTAAGTCTAGTGCTTATTCTATCGGTTTCTTTTGACGAACCGCTGGATTACGTATAAATAAACAAATCAGTATTGTCAAGCGATGGAGGCGGTGGTGGCAAACACACACACGAAGACATATACATATATAAATATAAACGACGAACTTCCTCGTAGTTTCCGTCTACCAATTCTATCACAAGGATTTGGTTGGCCATTGTTGGTTCCATTGGAGAAGAAACTTGCCTGAGATGTCACAAATGGGACTGAAACTACGTGATTCTAAAGAGAGCTTTTTAATCATACAGCCTTGGTTGCACCTATTAAGTATGTTTTTCTGAAGAGTATTACCTTCAAAATACAAATACAAATTTAAGATCTCGGTAATGTTTAGTATAAATAATTGATTTTTGCTTTTCCATAACCCTGGAATACTTTAGTTTATATATGGATGTACAAGAGAGTAATAAAAGATACATAATCTTTTTCTTTTTCTCCCTCATAGAAAGAAGTAAAAGGTAATATAATCTTTATTTCTCCCTACTACAGTCATACATAAATTTCTGCATAACTACACAAGTCTGCCTTCCCCCTAGCACTGCTGTCGTCGCCATCCCACCGATTTTGCTTCCTAACAAGTTCACCTTACTACCACTCTTAAATTTTCTCTTCCTCTTGCACTCCTGACAATATTACCTTTAAAATTCTTCCCTTTAATTTTCTTTGATTCGGTTTAAATGTATATACATGAGTGCGACAATATATTTATTTACAGTTGACTTAGTAAATGAATTCCAGCCTTATATTCACAGAGCTTCAATCTAACCAAGATTCTCCCCTCTTCCCCCTCACCTTCTCTTTATTCTTTTTTTTTCTTGACAACTTTAGACATTTTCCCACTCCCATATCCTATTTCTTCATGCATGTTTTTCTTAATTTAACTAAGGTATCTTCAGCCTGATGAGTAGCTAGTCGAGTACTCCTCGTTGAATAATTATGACTTCCGAGGTTCTGCTAGCTAGGAAACATATGTAGCCTGGATTTTACCTGGCCATTCCTTCAATTTAGTTATATAATATTTGTTTCTCTCCTTGTTTTTTCTGTGTCCCTTTCTGTAGAAGAGCGTAGGCTCGAAACGTAAAAGACTTTTTCTGTTACTGAGCGTTATACTAATACATCTGTTTTGTACACCACCTGTCTTGGCGTATATATATATATATATATATATATATATATATATATATATATATACCACCTGTCTTCGCGTATATATATATATACACGCGCGCGCATACGTAAGCAAGGAGAATGGAGTGGGCAACACATTTTACCGCATAATTCAACAATTGTTTCATCAACGCTTTACCAGAAGTTTATTGCTGAGATATTATATGATATACAAAATGATACATTGTATCAGTATTATTTCGACAACCCTAGAAAACTTCAACTTCTCAGGCGTATGGATACACCAGATTGCTCCAGTCTCCTTGTTAATATTCATATAAACACCACGGATACTCAGTGATTTTCCGATATATCTTCAGTAAAACGATCTGTTTTCGCCGTAAACTCTATCTGATAGCCGATACCCGTGGACTGGCTTTCTTAAGCAAACTACAAGATGAACATCCAAATTGAATTGAGATTGGTATGTATACAGCATTGGGAGTCAGTACATGTGCAAATTTGTATGTTTTTTTTTGTATGTCTTCTCATGCATATACTTGCATGTCTAGACACGCACATATATACTTAGATGATAAACGTCTGGAAAGTTTTAGATTTTTACAGTTCCAGAAATGGCTTGGACCTGCAGTCTTCGAATCAGCTTTCACCATTCTGGTTTTGTGAAGGCCAATATCTCAAAATTGGTGCTTAGGTAGTGTGTTATATATACCAGTGCGCCAATAATTACAGGTATAAACCTGAACTTGTAATCTGGGTAGAGTATATATGTATGTATGAATGTATGCAAGCATGTGTATGTATGTATGCGTGTATGTATGTATGTATGTATGTATGTATGTATGTATGTATGTTGTATGTATGTATGTATGTATGTATGTATGTATGTATGTATGTATGTATGTGTGTGTGTATGCATGTATGTATGTATGTATGTATGTATGTATGTATGTATGTATGTATGTGTGAAGGCGCATGGTTTAGTGGTTAGGGCGTTCGGCTCCCGATTGTAAGGTCGTGAGCTCAATTCCCGACGCGTTGTGTCCTTGAGTAAGACACTTTATTTCACGTTGCTCCAGTTCATTCAGCTGGCAAAAATGAGTTGTACCTGTATTTCAAAGGGCCGGCCTTGTCACACTCTGTGTCACGCTGAATCTCCCTGAGAACTACGTTAGGGGTACACGTGTCTGTGGATTGCTCAGTCACTTGCACGTTAATTTCACGAGCAAGCTATTCCGTTGATCGTATCAGCTGGGACCCTCGTCGTCGTAACCAACGGAGTGCTCCTTTATGTATGTATGTATGTATGTATATACGTACGTATGTATTTGTGTATGTGTGTGTGTGTGTGTGTGTGTGGTGTGTGTGTGTGTGTGTGTGTGTGTGTGATAATATGCTTTTTTCTTTTGAAAAGATGTTGCCTGTTTAAAAATCAAGTCGCCTTAATGCAAAACCCTATCTCATAACTTTAGACTTAACTATATACATATATTCACTTTTATGTATCAAGTTATGCATTTTCAAAGACCTGGTTTTGAATGTAGAATATTGTAAATCTTAAAACAATTTCGGAAATTTCAAATTCACTAACTTCCTATTGTAGGTAGAATCCTATTTCAAGGCGAATAATTACGCAGTGTTTGAATAGAAAGGAATCTTAAAAAATGTCTCTTGATAATATAATTTTGGCATTTTAAGGTTGCCATACTTCGTTCTTTTACTTCTTTATTTATCGTTTTTGAAATTCCAATTAACGCTTTGTAAGCTATACCATTATTCAATGTTATTATATTAAGACATTCCAGTGGACTAAAAGACATTTTTCTTTCATGTCGCAACGCCATTATTTTTGCAACAGATGCCATGAATGCTCTTAATTTACGTCAATGGCACCAGAAGTGTCTTAAATGCAGGTGATAAATATTTCACTATATAATTCGATTCACGTCTTTTTTCTCGCTCTTTCTTCTCAAAGGCAGACGATAAATTCGATATATTTACTGCAGAGCACCTTCGATGAATATACAAACATTACCACCAGAGCAGTATTACACATCAAACCTTAAACAACATGTTTTGCAATGGAAGAAACATTAGATCATTATTGTGTTTCTTCTATTACTTGTATTCCACTACAAACATCGCCACCACTATCCCACCGAAATAACCGCGACCACCACTACTACTGCGGTTGCTGTTGCTGCCATATGAAGAGCGGTATAGAATTTACCACAAAATATATTGACAAGGTTAGTGGTGATAAAAGGCTAAAATTATTTTTCTAACCACACCTAATGTCGTCATCCTTGAATGCTCGCTAATTTTCCATAGACATTAGTATATTAGTAAAATAAATGATCCTCCTTCGGTTTCGACGATGAGTACTGCGAATGTTCAAGCAAATTGACGAGCTACTTTCCTTTGAATTATAGGATAAGGGAAGACGCATGGCTTAATGGCTAAGATGTTGGACTCATGATCGTAAGATTGGGGTTTCGATTCCTGGATCCGGTGATGTGTTGTGTCTTCCAGCAAAACACTTCATTTCACGTTGCACCACTCCATTTAGCTGGAAAAATGAGTAATACTGCTACGGATTGGCGTTTCATCCAAAGAGGAATATATATATGCCAGAGAATCGTTAGTGCGCTAGACATTCGGTCAAGCCGGGGCAGAAATATTATGTAATGACATCTTAAAACTGATATCTTAAAAAAAAATTCTTTTATTCTTTTTTCAGTCATTTGAGTGCGGCCATGCTGAAGCACCGCCTTTAGTCGAACAAATCGACTGCAGAACTTATTCTTTGTAAGCCTAGTACTTATTCTATCGATCACTTTTGCCGAACTGTCAACCGATGGTGGGGGGACAAACATGAACACACAAACATGTACATATATAAATATATATATATATATATATATATATATATATATATATATATATATATATATACGACGGGATTCTTTCAGTTTCCGTCTAGCAAATCTACTCACAAGGCTTTGATCGGCCCTAGTAGAAGACACTTACCCAAGGTGCCCCGCAGCGGGACTGAACCCGGAACCATGTGGTTGGGAAGCAAGCTTCTTACCACACAATCACGCCTGCGCCTGTATTGGACGTGGGAACATAGTAGTAGTAGTAGTAGTGGTGGTGGTAGAAGTAGTAGTAGTAGTAGTAGTAGTAGTAGTAGTAGTAGTAGTAGTAGTAGTAGTAGTAGTAGTTGTTGTTGTTGTTGTTGTTGTTGTATAACTCCAGGTTAGCCATTATCGTATAAATCTATAATGGAAAGAATTCTATCCGTTGACCATCCCGTCTTTTTAAGAGTGTCCACCATTAAATTGTCCGACGTGTTTTTTCTTATTTAAGAAGGTGGTGCTTGTTTTAATTGAGATTTTTACTGTTATTTCTGTTTCGAACAATCACGTAGAAACTCCTTGATTGTTGCTGTTCCAGTTGATCTTTAGCCCTAGGCTAACCTTGAACATGTAGGCCTATGATCAAAAGCGATCCAGCCGCACCCATCCCTTCTCGTTTTTTTATTGAGACATATTGTATTTAGTCCTGCTTCTTTCAAGACAGCGGTGTATGATTTGAAGATTTGGCTGCTATTTCTAATAAGCTGACCGACCACGTAGAGGCCAACTCTTTAACTTGTAGTTTAGACTTGCTGTTCAGATCCGACTCATTTCTGATGAAACATAGCTACGATTAAAGATATTCTAGCCATGGCCGTCTCCACTTTTACAAAGGTGTCTCAGATTACATTAACAAATGTGTGTCCCACCTTTTTTGAAAGTTGGAGGATTTCTGTTTAAGTAAGTTTTGGCTGCTATTTCTAGCATGTTTAGTGACCATATAGAGGTTCTCTCTCTGAATTCTCCTTTAACGGTTACACCGTGTCACTCAGCCTAGCTGAGAATAAGACAATATAATCCAGCATGCAGTGATGAATTGTACAGGACTTAATGTTACTGTCTGGATATTGTGCACCAGAAACCGGCAGCTGTTCCACTGCAGTTATTGATGGTGATGTTTATCCCAACACAGTGCTTTAGGGCCAGTGAGGCTATTGATGTTGCAGTTATTTCTGTCTCTGTATGTGTTCCTTATGCTGTCTGGACTGAGTACCCGTAGCAGTGTACTCGTGATACATACACACGTATACAACATATAACACTGCATTAGTGGGTAAATATTCTTTATTTATGGATTAACAAACCTGCTGTTAGTTTCATCTCGAGAGAAATCTCAACAATTATCAAGTCTACCAGATGAGACGTTGTTGCTTGTCTCCAGTTTATCTTCGTCTCCATCGTATTTTCATCCAAGATAAAGACGTGCAGCGACGTCTCATGCAGCAGGCTTGACAATTGTGGAGATTTCTCTCAATATGAAACCAATGGTAGCCTTGTTGATCCATAAAGTATAAATATATATATATTCTTGTATCGGTCATTTGAATGCATCCATGCTGGAGCACTCTCTTGAGGGTTTTTTAGGCGAACAAATCAACCCCTGGGCTTATTTTTTATGGGTGCCCTGTACATATTGTACGTACATATATATATATATATATATTATATATATATATATATATATATATATATATGTGTGTGTGTGTGTATGTGTGTGTTATCATGGACTCTTCTGTCGTTAGACAATGTATAAGAATTCTGCAATTTCTTGCTGAACACCGCACCAATGATTTGTTTATAGCGATCAAATGTTTGTGTTCACATAAGCCCATTCCCTTCGCCAGATCGGCATTACTTATACAGGTGCACGGAATGCCACACGTCAGGTAACGAAATGATCACCGAACAACATGAAATCAAGTGTTTTGCTCAAGAACACAATGCAGCGCCTGCTCTGGGATTCGAAAATGCGATCTCGCAATCGTGAGTGCAACATCCTAACCACTAAGCCAGATTGGATTTTTTTATTTTTTTTTATTTTTAGTTTTGATAATTTCAACATAAATGTATTATTATGGTGAATTTAAAAATAAAGAAGTTACGAATAATTAAAGATTGAAATTGTTTTTTTATTCTCAGCGAATACGATGCGGCCATTTTCAACAAAAATTTTTTCTTAATTAAAAAATGGTTGTGTAGCGTTTTTAATATTAATTTCTCACAAAGTAATAATAATAATAATAATAATAATAATAATAATAATAATAATAAGAAGAAGAAGAAGAAGAAGAAGAAGAAGAGAAGAAGAAGAAGAAGAAGAAGAAGAATAGACGTCGCTATTCCGACTTCCGGCATATCGAAAATAGCCGCTATCCGATCGGCTGAAATTCTAAAACAAATTTCAATCCTTAAAGATTTGTAATTTGATTATTTTTAATTTCTCCCAAAAATTGTAATGATTTCAGTAATTACTTGAAAAAACTACTTCTGTACAGAAATTTCGGATCTGCTGTGTTATTAGTTTATTGTAGTGTGACGTTGAGAGATAGGAGACTTGACAGGACTGACAAAGGTAATGATGGATCTAATGTATAGTTATACACAGTTGTTCTTTTTTGGGGGTTTTTTCTGTTGCTTTCTTACTTTACAATGTTTTTCATGTGTGTTGCAAATGTTGTAAAGGAGTTGTGTTAAATCCTAATATATTGATTTCAAATTTTGGGGAAGAGGATAAACGGATTATTTATTTTATCGAACCCGAAAGGATGAAAGGCCAAGTCGACCTCACGGGAATTTAAACTCATAGCGTAAAAGACACAGACGAAATGCCGCTACCAACTCGCCAGTCCTCTTCGTGTTTGGTACATGTTGCCGTGTAGATATGCTCTGAGTAATTGTTATTGTGGCATGAGATGCAATACAAACGTTGATGTTGATGATGATGGTGATTACTGTACATTAACAGTTTTACTATTAGTTTTATGGTTTATGTTGGAAACAAATATTTGTCATTTTCTTTATCTAAATTTTCGTTTGTTATTTCTTTATTTAGCTGTTTGAAGCTGAATTTTATTTCGGTTGTCTACGGCTTTAGTGTATTATGTTTGAGCTTGTATTTGGTTTTTATGAGGTTAGCTGTTTCTAGTGTGTAACTGGGATTGTATTTTTATACGTTACCTTATGGGACTTCTTTAGATGCATCTGTAATAAATTTGTTGAATATATTGTACTGCAACGTCTATGATGGCGACTGTCGGTTGATAAATTCTGTAAACCTTAATTCTGTTTCTTAGTGGAACTCGTGTCGTTATACATTTATTTATTTATTTATTTATTTGAAGTTTGTGAAATTGATTTTGCCTTTCTTCATTGATGTACGAGCGTGTTGGGATAGTAATTGGTGATCTGAGGAAAGTTGCGGAATTATTAGCCTAATGAATTTGGTCGCTTGAAGTCGAGAATAGAAGAGAAAACCCAGGGAAGAGTTGTTGTGCTTTACTTGGTGATGTTTGTATACGCATTGATGTGGATTGTTTTTAGACATGAAGGAACTCTAGCAGCGACGACAGCATTATGTATCTATCTTGTTATCTGTACTACTTGAAAACCAGGAAGTACTGTAAGCATTTATGTAACGGCAACAGTGTTTAAGACCTGGAAACACCATTCCACGGTTGAATCATCAGTTAGTCAAATTTTAAGCATTTCTTGGTTTTGACGCAATTTTTACTATGTTGTGTGAATTTGCGATGCAAGAGTCATCTGTGGTGTATCTAGGGCCACAATATTCAATGTGTCTATTTCATTTCACATGTTCTATGTCAACGGAAGAATAGCAAAACAGAGGACCAAATGGAAACTTTAGACGCGGTTCAGAGCACAAGGTCGTTCTTTACTGGGGTGGGTCAGAGATAGGGGTCTAGCAGCCCTTGAGTGACTGAGCATACATTTCTTGAACCCATGCTCACCTCCATAGTGTGGAGAAGGATGTAGAAAACGTGCCCTAAACATTGCCTGCTTCGTTTATTCAAGCCAGCGCACCATTGATGGCAGATATCCCAAACTTGTGGACGTAAGACAAAAGGGAAACAAAAACAAACGTATCTCACCATAATCACGTGAAACGTGCAGACAATCACGTACAACGCCCAAAGCGAGAGTCCAGAGAGAACAACTGTGCTTGTCAAAGAATTCTCAAGATACAGTTATAGACAGCTGTTGTATTTCTTAAAGACTTTGAGTGTTATGAACGCATATTATACGAATATTATAATGCGGCGAGCTGGCAGAAACGTTAGTACGCCGGGCGAAATGCGCAGCCGTATTTCGTCTGCCGTTACGTTCTGAGTTCAAATTCCGCCGACGTCGACTTTGCCTTTCATCCTATCGGGGTCGATAAATTAAGTACCAGTTACGCACTGGGATCGATGTCGACTTAATCCATTTGTCTGTCCTTCTTTGTCCCCTCTGTGTTTAGCCCCTTGTGGGTAGTAAAGAAATATATTATACGAATATAATATGGTGTTCTCTGAAGTTGGAACACATTAGTGATTAGCATATTCAAGTTCGATGCCGCGGGAACGAATATATACGTCATTGTTTTGATCCATATTGTTCTTTATGCAAATATCAATTTATTACACCGAAAAAAAAAGATGCGGACAATCTTCACTTAGTCTAAGAATGTTGATTTACTAAGAATTATTACAGCCAAGCAAATCAGAAAATGTTTCAAGCTGTGCTTTAAAAAATGTAGAATAAAGTAAGCAAAGAAATAGAGAACGTGAAAAGAATTTTCACTCTATTTTTATTTATCGTTTACTGGGAAAACATTTTACTTTTCTCAAAATGTACTAATTTGCATAATTCCTCGACCTTTCTTTGAAAAGATATGCCTCCTATGCAAATCTCAGCTACCTAGGTGAAAAACTGTGCCCTTCAGCTTGAGACATACAAACGTTCACTTACATATATTATGCCTGGTGTTGACAAGATGAAAGAATTTGGATTTCAGAGACTTGAAGTAAAATTATAATTATTTAAGCATTAAAGCATATATATTAGCTCTCTCTGTCTTTCTCTCTTTCTCTCTTACACACACACAACACACACACACACACACACACACACACACACACACACACACACACACACACACACACACACACACAGAGGCAATTTAAATGCATTTGGGTATGATGCGAAGGAGCATAACGCGCACAAACCTTCCCAATCTACGCGTTTCCTTAAGCCAGTTATATGCAGATATGTTGGTAGATCTCTGATTTTTAAAGGCAAATTATAATTATTAGAAACCACTCATTCACCAACAAATATATAAACGCATGCACATACATACACACACGAACAGTTCAAATGCATATAGGTGTAAATGTGCACAAATTTACGCTAAGATTTTCCTTGCGGTACTGAAGCTTGTTATAAACCACAAATACGCATGTAATTTGCATTTTCATAAACTCCCAAGAATACATATGTGGGTATATGAATGTTAAAAATGTATGTATAAAGGCATATGAATGTGATTTATGTACAGACATTTGTTTATGACAAGAAACACACACACACACACACACACACACACATATATACACATAATGGTGGTTAGCCACGTTCTTTTGCATTTTCAGTTCAAAACATACCGAAGCAGACAATAGATTAAGTAGTATGGCGAATAAGCTTATTATTATAACGAGTAAAAAATGTAACGCTTCGGGATATTGTCATTCATCATAGAGTAAAAAAGGCTGAAGAGTTGCTCTTGGTCTGGCTGGCTGTACCGTAAGCCTGCCTAACAACTTCATCGCTTCGTTCTACTCTCTGGCAAAGGGTATGAGTTTAAAATGTTAGATTTTCATACTCCTCACAGTGATGGAATTTATCCGATATACTAGAAACCTTTGTTCTGCTTTATTGGCATTGATGCTGACATTTATCATATTCCTCTGGTTCTGGAATTTACCATATAAAATAAAAAGTAGACAAGTTCTGAATCGATCTAATTAATTATACCTCTGTTATCAAGATGTGTCGCTCCGTGTCTGTATTATCAATCATTATTAAAAATATATTAATCTTTCTATGTATTTATATATAAATATGTTTGTAATAGAGTATAGTATAATTGCTTCAAAATTTGGCACAAGGCCAGCAAATTTTATGGGCATGTTGCAAGTCGATTACGTTAACTCCACTGATCAACTAGAATTTACTTCATCGATTCAGAAACGATGAAAAACAAAAGTCTACCTAGGCAGAATTTCAACTCAGAACGTAAAGAATACTTCGAAACACTTTGTCCAGTGTTCCAATGATAGTGCCAGCTCGCCAACCTAAGAGCATGATATAATAAAGCATAGTAAAATATAATGTAATATATGAAGGGGTGCTGAAAAGTCTCTGACTTTCGGTAAAAGAAAATACAATACAGGAGGATCGGTTAATTATGAATTAATTCAACATATTCCCCTCTCAGATTCACACACTTATTGCAGTGGTCCTTTAGTTTTTCTAAGCCATGTAAAAGAACTCGGAGGATTAGGCCTCCAATCGGGCCTTTCGCGACATCCTTAAAACCAGGAACATTTCCGCATCCCCTCGTAATACGTGTATATGTGTGTATGCATGCTTGTGTGTATGTGTGTATGTATGTGTATATAATCGTTCCATGTCCATTGTCTATGCTGGCATGTGTTAGACAGGTCATCAAAGTCCGATTCCGTTTTTGTAAGATGCTACTATCCTCGTAGGTGTTTCAGAGAATGGCATCGTTTGTATGTTCTATTTTTGACATGTTTCCTACGATTGTAAGCTCTTTTGCTTTACAGAGTACACTTAGTACATTTTCCCGTTGCAGCTGATTTATCACATACTGTCGTAATGTCGACCGGACAAGACTAAGATACGTAAACACATAATTCTATTGTATCAGAAATGCATATATCTTCTGCTGTTCACATCACCACCTCCAAAACTAGCGGTGAGGTTATAGGATCGGTAAAATAAGCACAAAAAGAAAATTAAGTACTGGAGTCAATTTGTTCGACTGAAACCCTTTACGATGGCACTACACCCAGCATGGCTGCAGCCCAGTGACTGGAGCTATTGGAGCAATCTCGAGTATAACCAGCCGAAATCGCAAAGATAATCTGGAACTCGACTGAGGAAAGAAAACTCCGAATGACCCGTCCTTGTTTTCTTTGTATCGTCTATCTGCATGTTTTGTTGTCCCCTTTTTTGTTTCACCTAACTGTCTTGATGTTTAGCGAGCTTGTCCCATTTTGTATTATATATATATGTATATATCATCGTGGCACTCCGTCGGTTACGACTACGATGGTTCCAGATGTTCCGATCAACAGAACAGCCTGCTCGTGAAATTAATGTGCAAGTGGCTGAGCACTCCACAGATACGTGTACTCTTAACATAGTTCTTGGTGAAATTCAGCATCACAGAGTATATCATGGCCGGCCATTAGAAATACAGGTACAATAGATACAGGAAGAAAGAGTGAGAGAGAAAGTTGCGGTGAAAGAATACAGCAGGGTTCGTCACCACCCTCTTCCGGAGCGTCGTGGAGCTTTAGGTGTTTTCGCTCAATAAACACTCACAACACGCGGTTTGGGAATTGAAATCGCGATAATATGATCGCGAGTCCGCTGCCCGAAACACTGGGCCATTGTGCTTCCACTTATATATATATACATATATACATATACACATATAAATACATATACACACATATATAAATATATATATATATATACATGTGTATATACATATATATACATATATATGCATGCACATATATATATACATATATATATATATATATATATATATATATATATATATATATATATATACATATATATATATACATACATACAAAATTAAAATAAGCAACAGGATATCAAGAAGTGATGCAGTACGAGGGTTTCAAGCGGCTCCATTTAATTGAACAATGCAATCGTTACATCAATTTAAATGCAGGGCTATCATCAGCTGCGCAAATAAATTGAATTTTAATCAGTCAGACACATTAATATAATTTTACTCAAATACATTAACAAAGCAAGAACATGGAAGAAATCCAAGTTGTCGCTATTGTAGCTAAGAATATACTACAATTCCAAGAAAGGCATGAAGCTTACTGGGTCATAGCTTGTAGTTCATTTCTAATTTGTCTTTTTATCAACTACTAAATCTAAAACTAGAGGCATATGTCTCTTTGGAATGAAGAGCAAGAGTGAGTTGATAACACCCGGCTAGGTATGGTTATAAATATTGTCAAGATATTAGGAGTAGTAAATCGGGCATAAAGTAACTGTCTATAAAGGAGTCTAGGTAGGAGAAGACCCGAAATCATGATATTAATTACCAGTTAAAGGGGCAAGATGCTAATAAAACGTATGATGTTAATACAGAGGAAATTTTATCATGGGGTAATATGGGTGATTGTTTATAAACAATATATATATATACATATATACATACACACACACACACTTACACAAACACACACACACACATATATATATAATATATATATATATATATATATATATATATACACGAGGAGATGCCGAAAAGTTTCTTGCTGTCAGTAAAAGAAAATATATATATATGTATTTTGATTTTATTCAACATATTCCCCTCTCAGATTCACACACTTATAGCAGCGGTCCTTCAGTTTTCCTGAGCCCTGCAAAAGAAGACGGAAGGTTGGGCCT
>NC_042997.1:145382164-145394664 GCF_006345805.1 Octopus sinensis | reverse complement strand
GCCCTTTTCAAGCCTGTGGCGTATGTGTGCCTCCCAACTGGACGGGACGCCAGTCCATCTCAGCGTTACTCAAGAAACAGGAAGAAAGAGTGAGAGAAAGTTGGAGCGAAAGAGTACAACTGGGGTCGCCACCACCCCCTGCCGGAGCATCGTGGAGCTTTCGTGGTGCTTTCGTTCAATAAACATACACCAGTTTGTTTCTGTTCTAATAGCAAAAGTTCCTCGTTAGATAAACTTTTTCCCTGGGTCACTAGCTACTCATTTGCATCAGCCTCGTTGACCTTACGTCGTTTACAAGTGACAATAGCTTTCCGAATTTGATGTAGACTTTCTGCTTGTGGTAAAATACTTGTAAAGTATCCAATACAATCTGGCCATTTATTTTCCCAAGCACAAATCAAGGTTGAAGGTTTCATTTCATCCCATGACTCAGCTATGTTATCCACATCATCCATTAAATTGAATTTCTTTTTTAAAATCCCCCTAGTAATTGCTTTCATATGTTGCTTCAAAGTCCTTGTATAACACGATTTGAAATTAATTATCACAACTTGATCTTTAGGTTAGGACTTGCATTCTTAGGCATATATTCTACTTTCACATTTGAGTTCACTAGGTAGCTTAGTGAATCGTCCAAAAAGAGCAATGCTCTGTTGGAAATATTACCTGGTACTCTACTTTCTACAGAAGGACAAAATGTGTGTTTGTTAGTCACTCTTCGAGAAAGACTCTTGGTCATCTGTATCGTCCATTTGAATGCCAAATCAGAGGCGAATTAAACTTTGTGTAACTTTTGAAAACCTTTAGATTTTTCAAATGATATACGAGTGGGAACTTTAATTTCATATTACCAGCGGCATTTCATCTCGGAAGAAGCATCAGGTGACCTTTTTGAAGCTTTAAATTATGATGTTGTTTTTCTTTTCTTGAGAAATAAAAGTCCCAGCAAACGTGAGCTTGCAAAAAAAAAACAAAAAAAAACGTACCCTTTCATCAACATCCTATCTATTCTCTGGCGTGTAGCACCATTGAAAATTCTTTTTTTCTTTTCTTTCAGTCGCAGGATAATTACTAGTAACATCGTATCACCACTGGCAGCTTTGCCAGTCATTTTTATGCTGAGCAAATCCAACCGCTTCTTAAACCTTTGAAATCAACCATTACTCGCCAGAAATAGTTTAACATTAGAAGCTTTACTTACCTTTGTCTGCAAATCGTCATACAAACATTTCGCTCTGTTTCTCTCTTCTACTTTTCCTGTCTTCGTAAGCTCCAGTGGTCCTCCGTTCCTCATAAGTTGCCGCCAGATTTTCTGAGAGGCTATAAAACACTGTTGTCTCTCTTAAATTTCTCTCCTGCCAACTTTTCGCTGAAGAGGAACGCTGTCCGAAACACTGTGCTGCTTTGTGCTCCCCACGGTATGTTCACTATACTCTCTTTGAGGATTTTACGAAACCCAACACACACACACACACGCACACATACACACATACACGTATATATACATATATGGCATTCTGTAGAGAGGTGGCAATCACCATAGTGTGTGTGTGTATTATATATGTAGGCGCAGGAATGGCTGTGTGGTAAGTAGCTTGCTTACCAACCACATGGTTCCAGGTTCAGTCCCATTGTGTGGCACCTTGGGCAAGTGTCTTCTACTATAACCTAGGGCCGACCAAAACCTTGTGGGTGGGTTTGGTAGACAGAAACTGAAAGAAGCCCGTCGTATATATGTATATATATGTATATATATATATATGTATATATGTGTGTGTATGTATTTGTGTGGCTGTGTTTGTCCCCCCAACATCGCTTGACAATCGATGCTGGTGTGTTTACGTCCCCGTAACTTAGCGGTTCGGCAAAAGAGACCGATAAAATAAGTACTAGGCTTACAAAGAATACGTCCTGGGGTCGATTTTCTTGAGTAAAGGCGGTGCTCCAGCATGGTCGCTGTCAAATGACTGAAACAAGTAAAAGAGTAAAAAAAGAGTAAAGAGAATGTATATGTGTGTGCATGTGCAGACAGAGCAAAAATATTTCTTGTACGATCAATATAAGTGAAAGAAGATATTCGGTTTAGAACAATAATATAACGATTTACAAGTACAGTTAAAACGAAGAGACACTCAGTAAATAAAATCATACTATTTATAATATTGTTATATTTCAAGATGGTCTGACAGAAAGACAGAACGGACTAAACAGGACAAGAGGAGACAGATGAGATAGAGAGTCGCTGAAGAGGTCACAGGATGTGTAACAGAACATTTCAGACAAAGGACAGAAAAATAAGAATAATAATAAATCTGAAGTGAAGAACGATATTGTGCGTCTGCTTATTTGGCAAGAAAAATCGACCATCCTGAAGTATATTAATATCTGTCTCAATATACGATTTCACATCAAGAATCTGCAAAACAAATACACAAACGTAATATTTATACTAATATCTATGATATATTTCATGTATTCTCAATAGACATATGGCCGTGAAAATATTCCGTAAAGCTTCATTGAGTTATATTGAAACCATTTATCTTCATGGAAGCACCATGAGGACAACTCAGTTTGAGAGATTTCAGTGCTTTTGTAGTTGTCTGTCTATTGGACAATTCCGGAGGTAAGGCTATAACCATGGCTCTTTCGTTTGCTCTACAAGACCGGCGAGATTGATGTCACTAACATTCTGCTTAAAAAGCAGCAGAAAACATACGCTGGGAGAGATTTCCTGAGAACTGACGTTCTGGAAAACAAGGACGCAGTGTAGTGTTTAGTGTGTGAGGGTCTGAGGGTTGAGTACAGCATAGGTGATGAGAGAAAGGGAGACAAGTATATTCAAAGAGCCCGAGGGGATGTTGTACGTGATGGCAGCTGGTTATGAACAGAGATCGATATAATAACAGCAGAGAAGGTACATAGAAAAGAAAGCTCGAAATAAAAAAGAAACAAAACAAAACAAAACAGAAACAAAAAAAACATCAATATTACAGGTGTAGGACTAGCTGGGTGATAAGAAGTTTGTTTCCCAACCACACGGTTCCGGTTTCAGTCCTACTGTGTGTCACCATGGGCAGGTGTCCTTCTACTATAGCCTCGGACTGACTGAAACCTTGTAAATGGATTTTGTATACGGAAACTGAAAGAAGCCTAACATGTGAGAGAGAGAGAGAGAGAGAGAGAGAGAGAGAGAGAGAGAGATCGTGCGTGTGTGTAAGTGTATGTGTGTGAGTGTGTGTACCTTTGTGTCTGAGTTTCTCCTCCGCCACCGCTTGACAAATGGTGTTGGTTTGGTTACGTTCCCGTAACTTAAACGCTTCAGCAAAAGAGTCTGATAAAATAAGTACTAGGCTTTAAAAGAATAATTATTGGGGTCGATTCGTTCGACTAAATCCCATTAAGGTGGTGTCCCAACATGGCCGCTGTTTGATAACTGAAACGAGTTAACGATAAAAGATAAAATGTGCTGCTCGTGCTAATTTAAATATGGTATAAATGGCATTAGTATAAGATCGAGGTATATTAGGGAATAATTTCTCTTGTTCTGCTAATTCTGTATTCTGCGTCTCGGTAAAATTGTTGCTATATTTGAATAAATCTTGTAAATATATATTTCTTTATTGCCCACAAGGGGCTTAACACAAAGAGGACAAACAAGGACAAACAAAGGGATTAAGTAGATTACATCGACCCCAGTGCGTAACTGGTACTTAATTTATTGACCCCGAAAGGATGAAAGGCAAAGTCGACCTCGACGGAATTTGAACTCAGAACGTAACGGCAGACGAAATAAGGCTACGCATTTTGGCCGGCGCGGTAACGTGTCTGCCAGCTCACCGCCTTCAAATCTTGTAAATATATTCGATGGGCGTAATTAACGAAGATATATTACTGATCCAAAGATAATATGACACTACCCAGCGTTTGTCACATTTAAAACCATTCTTCATTTGCTGCGTGCCAGACCATTGACAATATAGTATTAATTCTCTGAAAGGTTTGTAGTTGGTAATCTTTTTGATAATTTTTGTAATGAAAATTTCTGTGGAACAATGATTGTTGAAATGGTCGGGTATTTTAATTTTTAAACGTAAGTTTCAACTCTTCTGGATCATTCTGTTGAAATTCTGCAGGAACGAACATGTTGAAGTCATATCGCACGTGAGATTTCTTTTGTTGTTCCAACACCATCAGCGTCTTTGACTTTTCCAAGTATGTTTTTCAAGATGTAGTTTAGCAAATACTTCAGCATCAAATTAAATGCTGTGAAAATGCAGCCTGGCTGGTCCTGCAATAATTTCAATAATTTCAAACCGATGTTCCTTTTAATTGCTTTGCAATGCGTTTGTACAGAAATTTGCTTGTATACTCTTTACTCTTTTACTCTTTTACTTGTTTCAATCATTTGACTGCGACCATGCTGGAGCACCGCCTTTAGTCGAGCAAATCGACCCCAGGACTTATTCTTTGTAAGCCTAGTGCTTATTCTATCGGTGTCTTTTGCCGAACCGCTAAGTTACGGAGACGTAAACTCACCAGCATCGGTTGTCAAGCTATGTTGGTGGGACACAGACACACAAACATACACACACACACACACACACCACACACACACACACACACACACAACACACACACACACATATATATATATATATATATACATACATACGACGGGTTTCTTTCAGTTTCCGTCTACCAAATCCACTCACAGGCTTTTGTTGGCCCAAGGCTATAGTAGAAGACACTTGCCCAAGGTGCCATGCAGTCAGACTGAAACCAGAACCATGTGGTTGATAAGCAAGCTACTTACCACACAGTCACTCCTACGCCTATACAAATTTTTACCTTTCTTAGCAATGAATTTGCGATTCCATGAGAGTAACCGCCACTCAAAAGCCATATTGACCACCTAAGATAATGAAATTACACGATTAATTTCATCGATAAAATGATTCGCTTTCATTATGAAAATCTTATGTGCGCGCGCGCAAGCACAAACATTAGAAGGACCACTTTTGAATAATATCGGGTCGATCATTGTTTGTGAAACTGGACAACAAACTCTTTCGTACCAGCACAATACAAGTACACATTTCAGTTTGGAAAATACCAGAGGAAGAATTAAATACATTCATTTATTTTTTTCCGTTGGAGGTCTGGACCAATCAAGAAGCTGTTACCGTAGTAGTGCGAGATATTACGGTGAAGGTTGGGTACAAAGACTTTTGAAGAAATTTAAAGAGTTTGATCTACAGAGTATAAATATGTTAAACAGGAATAGTTTAACAATATGCTAACTGGAAACACTTTACAATAAGACTAAAGAGCTGAGCCCGGGTAACAGTATTTGAATTCAACGGTCTAATAAACATCATTCATTTGAATCGTTTGCTCATCATCTTGATAAACCAGAGTTGCAAATGAAAGTTATTTGTGCAAAGACAATTCCTGCAGTAGACTACAACAGTGATCATCAACTAGTTATGGAAATATCTGAGTCAAATTGAATAAGAGAACAAGAAACATGATGCTTGATAAGTCATTGCTCAGAAGTGACGCTGAAATTCACAGGAATGCAATTGTGGAGGTGAAAAATGTATTTAAATGCGCTGGCAGATGTTCAGGCAACATCGAAAGTAGTCACGTCACAAACTAAAATGAACAGCAGAAGAAAACCGGATGACAGAAGAGATATTACAGTTAATGAGGGAAATAAGAAAATCGGAAACGAAAAGAAAGGATTACTAAGAAATTGAATTAGCTTATTACAATGGATTGTAATGGGTATAAATGGTGAAGAAGTTCACTAACCATCGGCGTTTTATCAGATTCAATTCCCCTGCGTAGCAATCGGGGCAAGTGTTTTCTATAATAACCTGGAGTCGGATGAAGCCTCCCAAATAAAATTGGGCTGATGGAAAATGTATAGGTGATGTGGAAATTCGTCGTAGAGGTGGTGCGTCGTTCTTTTTTCTTGTGGGGTAGATGTAATCCGTCACCCATTTCAACACCACCACCTGGTTCTTAGGTATCTTAAGTAAGAGTCTTCTCTCGCAAAGATTATCCCTTCCTCCCTCTAGTCACGGACGCCTTGAAAAAAATGTCATAAGTGTTGCTTTGTTTTTTCTTTGACAATGCCATAAAAAATGGGTACCAAAACAAAAGATGACTAAAGAATTAGTGTTATGCAATAAGCATATATCTAACCAATGAGATATCTACCCATCAACAAATATATATATGAATACATACATATATATATATCACCTTGATCACCTTGACCGACCAGTCCGTCGGGCGTCCATTTGACACCGCTGGTCACAGCACCGCTGCCCACTCCTCTCTGGATCGCGCCTTTCTCATCCACGTGATCCCAATCGTCCTCCTGAAATCGTTACTCCACCGTCGTGGAGACCTTCCGGGTGGTCGTTTCCTCTCGCGCGGGTACCATTCGACAACTGCGCGGCTCCACCGATTATCATGTATGTTTGTATGTTTATGTGTACACATACATAAATATGCATGCATACATAAATATATACATACATATATACATACATACATGTATGTATGTATGTATGTATGTATGTATGTATGTATGTATGTATGTATGTATGTATGTATGTATGTATGTATTGATAGCGAAGATAAAGTGTACTGTAAGCTTTATACTACATTTTAAAGTCTCCCATCTAAACTTTAATTTTAAATATTAGAAACCATGTGGCTAGAAATTTGCTAAATTTAGATAGAGAAATACTATAGAAAGGAACTACATCTCACGAGCCAATGAGGGATTAGTAACTAGAAATACCGGCCAAATCTCTCTCAAATGACACCCTATTGTATAGGTTTCATTGGATAATGTAATTCTACTACCTTTAAATATAGTAATGTAGGTACAACTGGAATGTTTTTTCTCAAATGTGCATTTGATTAAAGTTTTTCTGAGGCAGCCACTACCACCACCACGAAATAACATCAACAACAACAGTAACAACACTAGAAACATCAGCAGCAGCAACAAAAGCAACATCATCAGTAGTTACACAGCTTTCTTGGAGAGGGGATTGATTAGCTAAATTTACAAGCATGACAGGTACAAAGATAACATAGCCAAGAATATCGAGGATTCCAACAGTAATGAATGAAAAAGTAAGAAACACCGAAACGTGTTCGATAAAGGGAGGAAACAGAACCCGATGACATAACAATAGAGAAATTAAGAGCGTCATAATTGGTAAATTTTAACTGTTGTAGTCTCTGTGGCTGGAGAAGAAGTGTCTGTCGGAGTGTACGTTCCAAAAGAGATGGAAGCATGTTGCACGAGTGTTGGGCGTGCAAGGAACCGTGTGAATAGACCGGTCAAAAAGAAAATATAAAAAGGTACCAGCGGTAGATCGGGACTTGTGGGGTCGGAGCGTGACCTGATCATCGCTTCATTTGTATTGTCTTTTGTATTATTTATTTCATTCGACTTTTATATATTGTATTAAATTTTAAAACCATATTATATGTAAACTCATACCGTTTCACTGATCCCATCAATTGTTTTGTCCAATTCTATCTTTGGCCCCTAGTGGGTAATAAAGAAATTGAAAAGGGCCCCAAAATAACTACAAAAGATATTTGCAACAATGGAGATGTTCACAAAAATCCTCCAAACTCTATATAGAATGCGAGTCATATTGTTCAATACGTCTCAAATATCTCGTGACTACAATTCTCTTGAGAATTATAATGTTGAGGGCAAAAGAGACAAAGTTAAATCTGAAATTTAAGTCCCACATTGCAGATTTGTTGAAGTCAATAATACCACCGACGCCATTTGCATTTTGGGAAAATTAACAGAATTAACAGTAGAAGTAAAAAATAAAAGAAGTTAATGTATGTTTTATCGACTGACACATGAGGTGATCACGCGTTTATTGGAAGTTATGTATTTTCTCGTAACTTATTCCCTAATTCCCATTTAATAAAGTGTAGATTTATTTCATACCATTGATCATTTAGTTACTTTTAGTCAGGGAGACGGAACAAAGATAGATGGGACGTTCTCGAACCTTTTCAGGATTTCACTGACTGGTGGAACCAAGGATGGGAGTTTCCTTAAATCAGAAACTTAACCCGAATGTAACAGAGTGGACTCTGCTAAAGGAAACGAAATATCATGTGTGGCGCTAAAACAGAATGACAGATTAAGTGTAGCACCCAAGAACAGAAACAATTCTCGGATGAATTTCCAAACAATCGATAGTTTTCGTCTACCCAATTTCACATATGAGGTTTTTGTCCGACTCGAGGTCATGGTAAAAGACACACGTCCAAGATGGCGACTATTACATCGCATGGTTATCAATTCACTCAGTTTTTATTAATCCTTTTGTTTTTCTTTTCGATTTTGTATTTTTCGCCATTTGTTTTTATATTTCTTCCGTCGTTCATTACTGTATTTCTGTTCATTTCTGAACATCTGCCAGCTCGTTGTAATACATTTTTCTCCGCCACGCTGTGGCATTATTGTAATGTTTAGCGTAATTTCTGAGCAATGGCCTATCTATCTGCATGTTTTTTGTTCTCTTATTCAATTTGAGTCAACTATCTCCATAATTGGTGGATGTTAATTTTCGTAGCCTGCTCCCGGAATTGTCTTCGAAATTAACGAAAAAGGCCAAAGAATAACTACAAACATATTAGGAACAAATAGTAGACACTAAAAGTTGGCAATAAGATTTCAAGATATAAATACTAAGGCATATTCTGTTGTGTCTGGGGAGATTCATTTTTTTTTTGTGCCTTATAATGTAACAGACGCACCAGTAAAATTTCCACTTATTTCTTATTTTTATTTTCCTAAACTTTTCGTTGCATCTTGCAACCTTTTCAATAGTCTTGACTCTCAAAATCCAGAAACAAAATACTAAGGCAAACAACACGAGAAGTTCGCCAAGGACATGTACAATATCCAGGTCTTTTCTGGATATACAATGAGATGTACAGAGGAACTGAAGTTTGAGCTAGGAGAAGCTGTATCAATAATTTTCAACAATTTCCTTCTCGCAGATGATATTCTTTTCATAGTGGAATATGTGAAAGATCTCCATTCTCTATTAACACGAGTGAAGGAAAGAAGAATCTGGATTTTATCTACGTGTAATCTGTAAGACAATAGCAATACCTATCTCAAGAACGAAACAACCAAACTTAAAAGTACAAGAAAATCAACCAATTACTTCATTTGGAAAATGTTAAGCAAAGATAAAAAGTAAAAATCAATCCAAAACAATGTTCTAAAATATGAGAAATATAAGTTTGCCTCTAAAATTATGTGAGCGAACATTCGCAAATATATAATTGAGCAAATGCTAAATGTATAGATTTGACATATGTGCAGTTAGAAAACAAACGGAAAGGTCATTGCTGTCAACAAAGTATGAATAGAGAGAAAAAAATCCATCGATAGCAAACAATAGCGAATGAAGTTACTTTATATTAAGTGAACAATAATGGTTTCTAATTTAGGCACAAGGCCAGCAAATTTGAAGGGAAGGGTTAGTCGACACAAGGATTCCACTATTTGACTGGTCGAGCTTTCAATCGACCCTGGAGAGATAGCAGGCAAAGTTGACTTTATTGGGATGGGTTTGAACTCAGAATATAAAAAACCGGAAGACCGCTCTAATGATTCTGCCAGATCGCCGCCATTACCATGAGAATAATGAAAAAAGAAAATTTTGAAAATGAAATACGAAAATGACCTGTTGTGACAAGAAAATTCCTGTTGTGAAACAGAGGCTTTATTTTGGATAAACAAGCATATTGAGTGACACGAGAGAAATTGTAGCTTCAGACTGCTTCTTGCTACTGAAGACCACGTGCAATGGAAGAACAAACATGATCACTTACGTCTGTATAGCTTATAATCATGATGGTGGTTATGCATTAAACCGATATATTTCATTGCAAAGGAGGAGAGTAACAGAGAAGACTTGCGTGTATCCACTATCCTCTGTAGCATGTTTTCAATATTTATTGAATTGAATGAAACGAAGTGTTAACTTTGATGTTCCTGCTGTTGATGACTTACCCAGGTCATCCCTCACCATGTAGATCTGTGAAGAATAGCGTCCCAACCGTGAAGAAATCGTCTTTTTGAATAGTTATGGCTACACTGTCCAATGTATCCTTCCTTTTTAAGATTTCAAGAGCGTGACTTGAGGGAACTCTGGCTGCTATTTCTAACAGATTAAGCGATCTTATAAAGTAGGCAAAGGGCAGTTTTTAGTATCATTGGCGAATTGCGAGTGCATAGCATTAAATAGGGATACATCTGTGCTAAAAAATTACAATTAACCTTTAATTCAAAATTTTATAGAGATGAAATTTATATTAAATTGCTGCTTTGTGCTTAAAAATTATTCTTTTCCATCTTTTGAATGAGTTTTTCGAAACTTTATCATTTGGTTGTCTGAAAATAGAAATCGGGTGAGTGAGAGGCATCTCCACCCTCGGCAGAGAGGCTCCTATATCAGCTTATTTGTGGGGGTATAAATTAAATGTAGAAGCATAGAAATAAATGGTTTTGCATTTAAATCTCACCAGGAAATCAGGCTTACGTGACAGTGATGGAAAATACCATAAAGTAACTCGGTCACCTCTTTAGCGTCTCTGTGCCATTTCGGTATCGCCATTATGGAAAATAGTTAGGGAATGAGGTTAGGTTGTCTAGATCTAATAATAATTCAGCTTGAAACTACAAATGTAATTAATCTTTGACTAATTAACTCTGGCATAAATACTCGAGAAATTTTTATTAGAAATATATTTGGAAGTATTGGTCTTTAAGAAAAATGGTCTTTACAAAATTATGTTTCTTGTGTGTGTTTGTGTGCGTGTGTGTGTGCGTGCGTGCGTGTGTGTGTGTGTGTGTGTGTGTGTGTGTGTGTGTGTGTGTGTGCGGTCGAGTTATACACATTTCGCTTCTGGCTACGTAGATAATTTCGTATTTGACAAATTACTTATTAAATTATAATCATGAATGAGGTTTTATTAAAATCTCTCAAATTTACAGAATTCTGATAAATGTCGTTCTTACATTAATTGTGAGTAACAATTAATACATTTTCTTTGTACTTTCATTTCGAATTGCAAGATAGATAATACAAAAAGGTACTCATTGTTTCTGAACGGGTTTGAACTAACTTAACTGAACTAGTTCAAAGTTGCTAAGTTATTTTAAAACTATTTCAACATTAGCAAATGATTTATAAACAGTACCGCCATAATGGTTTGCATAATTAATTATATAGACTCTTTTTCATTATCTATCTATATACATAAAGCTGAAGTTGTCTGTGTATGGCAGGTTTTGTAGCCTTTAACTAACACTATCGCCTCTGAAACCCTGCTACGCAAGTTGGCCAAAATTAAGAGTATGATAGAAGGTTTGCTCTTCCTTCTGTAGAAGAAAAAATTCAAATCGGACCATGTTAAGACCAAATAATATTTACATCAAAGAGGTGCTTTTTTTGTATGAAAATCCCTATGTTTTACGAATTTTTGACTGCTGTGTCGCCATTTTTCGGTGTATTTCAACCAGAAAAATGTTCACTTAAAGAGAATAACAAGCTACATAATGTGAAATTTTTACTTTTAAAAAATTCCAATTCTAAAGGGTCGAAAAGAAAACAAACCCGAGCAACGCCAGGCAATACTGCTAGTATAGGATAAAAATGGCAAGCTGGCTGAAGCGTTAGCACGCCAGACGAAAATTCTTAACGGCATACTTCTGGTTTCATGTTTTCATCCTTTCGAGTGGAGCTATAAAATAAAGTACTAGCCAAGTACTAGAGTGGATATAGTCGATTAATTCCTCCCAATCCCTTGGAATTGGTGTCGTTGTACCAAAATTCTAGACCAACCATTATTTAGGGGAAATGTATGGACCATTGGTTCGTAACTATAGACGAAGAATAACATCACCCTTCAGCGAGCGCGGGTATTTGAAGAGAATCGTGCTCTTTTTGTTTTGTTTTCAGAAACATGTTTAATCCAAATATAATGCTTATATTTTTGACAAATTTCCAACACTCTTTTACGGGGTTAAAACATGAAAAAGGTGATTATACCATAGAATAAGAGAAGGACAGAATTATATCAGTGATAGAACAAAATAATTATAGTCTTTTTAAACTGAAGTAATGTTACTATTGATAGATTTTTCCTGTTTCATACCTGGTTGGGAAACAGTTCAACATAGGTGCAGGTGTGGCTGTGAAGTAAGAAGTTTGCTTCACCCTACCATCACATGGTTCCGGGTTCAGTCCCATCGTGTAAATCTTTGAGTAAGTGTCTGCTACTATAGCCTCTGGTCGACCAAAGCCTTGTGAGTGGATTTGGTTGACGGAAACTGAAAGAAGCGCGTCGTATACATGTATGTGTATGTACGTGTGTGTGTGTGTGTATGTGTGCGTGTGCGTGCGTGTGTGTATGTA
>NC_042997.1:145352164-145372164 GCF_006345805.1 Octopus sinensis | reverse complement strand
AGCATCATAGCCATGTGTTGAGAGAAATTCTTTGGAGTTTGAATAATTTACCTCTGGAAACATGAGTGCTTCGTTTAACATCTTTACACAACCCTTATTCAAGGACCATTTGAGCGGGATTGGCTACACGACCCGCAGAAAATTCTAACTGGGCGTCACGTGCAAGGTCATTACCATGACGCGCACATATGGTTGTGATGTCTGTGTCTGTTGTTCTATTATCAGACGAGTAGTCAGGATGGGTATACTGGGCTTCCTATATTTTACCCCAGTGTCACTTTGATGGCATGCGCTGCTCTCAAAAGATGATAATAATAATAGTGCATAAACGAGAAAACAACACCAGTAATAATTGGAGCGTTGGGCATGATAAAAAAACATATGAACAAGGACGAAAGACAAACTCGACCTCGTCGGAATCTCACCTCAGAACTTAAAGGTCGACTTTGCCACTCATCCTTCTCGGGTCCATAAAAAAGTTCCAGTTAAGCACTGGAAGTCGATGTAATCGACTTACTCTCTCCCACCGAAATTACTGGCCGCGCACCAAAATTTGAAACCAACATATCTATCTGTTTGCATGTATGTATGCATATGGATACGCATGCATCTCTGTCTCTCTCTCTGTCTCTCTCTTTTTCTATCAGCATGTACGCGAAGGGGTGCTGAAAATTCCTGGCTTTAAGGGTATCGTGAAAGCCCAACCTTCCGAGTTCTTTTACAGGGCTTAGAAAAACTGGAGGACTGCTGCAATAAGTGTGTGAATCTGAGAGGGGAATATGTTCAATAAAATCATAATTAACTGATCCTCCTGTATTTTGTTTTACCCAAAGCCAGGAACTTTTCAGTATCCCTCGTATGTATATATATATATATACTAGCAGCATAGCCCGGCGTTGCCCGGGTATGTAAGAGCCCCTAGTAGGCAACGGCTAATCCGAATCTAGTTCTTTCCTTCTAGGGAACGAAGACGCATGTGTAGGTTGCAAACGTCTTCTCTTCACTCGAACACTTCTACGTATACGATGTTCCTAGCTGTCTCCCGACAGAAAATGTGTTGCATATAAAAAGCTTAGATTCTCGACCCCATGTCGAATTTATCGATTCTTTTCAAAACTGGGGGAACTTTTCAAAATTTTCGCTGCGTTAGTTTGGAATTATGACATTGGGCTATGTGTGTGTCAAGTTTCATCAGAATCGGTTGAAAGCTGTGGTCAGGGTGAGGGTACAACCTGACAGACACACAGACACACAGACAGACAAACTGCCGTTTATATATAGAGAGATATATATATTCAAAGAGCAAGACCACTAGGTAGTCGGCCGTATGCTAGAAATAGATCATCTACGATCAAACTACAAACAAAAAGAATGTGCTCTATGGTAGGCTACTGGTTTGTTTTAAATTGATATTAATTAAATTAATATTAAATTTGTCCCCCTCATTGTTTAAATATATATATATATATATATATATATATATATACACATATATATTCTTTTACTTGCTTCAGCCATTTGACTGCGGCCATGCTGGAGCACCGCCTTGAAGGGTTTGTTTGCAGTTAAATGAATCGAATCGCTAGACTATGGGAACGTAAGTACACCAACATGGGTTGTGAGGCAGCGACAGGGCTTCAGTCAGTTTCCGTCTCCCAAATTCACTCACAAAACTTTGGTCTGTCTGAGGCTAAAGTAGAAGACTCTTGCCAAAGGTGCCACTCAGTGGTACTGAACCCAGAACCTGGCTGGGAAACAAGCTTCTTACCAAGCTACGCCTGCAACTATACCTATCTATCTATCTATCTATCTATCTATATATATATATATATTATATATATATATATATATATATATATATACATACATACATGCATGCATACATACATGCATACATACATACATAATACATTCATACATACATACACACATACATACATACATACATACATACATACATACATACATACATACATACATACATACATACATACATACATACAATCGCGCCCCAAATAATTCAGTACGGCTGCACTTTGCGTTACCGCCTAACATGAAAGACGGGAGTCATGGAAGCCTGGTGAGAGGTGACAAGAACGATGAAGCAGGGAGTCTGATTTCTCTCTCGAAATAGGTGAGAAATGAAATATTCCATATCAATATTGAAGGGATTATATGTCCTTGCATCGTTGGTGACGGCAGAAGAGATTGCAGCAGCTGCAAATTTTTTTTACTGCAGTTGCAAATGCGTTGATATGCACAGCAAGCAGAACAGCATATATAACAACTAGGGAGCGCTTTAACTAGTCGTTCAACCTGCTAGAAGTAACAGCTAAATCTCTTTATACTTATTTCCTTGTATCTTCTTATATTCCTCTACTCTCTTAAAATAAACAGTAAGACATTGGATCATGTAGACTTCCTTTATCTTGCATATTTTCTTGTTCCAGTCAGCGAACTGTGGCCACGCTGGAGCATTGCCTTAAAGGGTTTAGTCGAACAAATCGCTCGCATTACTCGTTTTCTTTTAAAGTTTCGTACTTATTTTATCGGCCTTTTTGCTGAACCACAAGGGTATAGGGACGTGAAGAAACCAACACCGGTTTCAAGCAGTGGTGCGGGGCAACAAACACAAGCTCAAAGACACACACACACATATATATATGTGTGTATGTGTGTGTGTGCGTGCGCTTGTATGTATGCATAAGGCAGGCTTCCACATAGTTTCCGTCCAAAATATTTACTCATGTATCATTGAGGTTATAGCATAAGACAATAGCCCGAAGTGTAGTGGAGTGGAACTGAACCCGAAACTACATGGTTGCAAAGTGACATTCTTATTCACACTGTTGACGTTTGTTCCTTCTCGAGCCATGCCCTCATAAGGGCCGGTTTCCCGGTTTCCTTGGCGTATAGGTTCCCTACCTGGACGGGACGCCGGTCCGTCGCAGGTGAGCTGCTAGATGTAGGAGGGAAGAGTGAGAGGAAGTTGTGGTAATGTAGACCCAGATGCACTATGTTGGAAAATAAGACAGAATAGTCATGACTGGAACGCCTTTTGTCAGAGGAATTGAACAATGTGAACAACAACATCACCAGCACCCCTGTCTCTGACTCCAACTGTCGTAATAGAAGTTTTCATACGCAAGTTTCGGACATGTTCAGTAATATTTCTTTCCAATTTTAGCACAAGACCAGCTATTTAGAGGGGAGGGGAAATCGATTGCATTGATACAAGGACATGACTAGGTCGAGGCACGTGGCTTAGTGGTTAAGGTGTTGGACTCATAATCGTAAGATTGCAGTTTCGATTCCTGGACTGAGCGACGAGTTGTGTTCTTGAGCAAAACATTTCATTTCACGTTGCTCCAGTCCACTCTGCTGGTAAACATGAGCAACCCCGTGAAGGATCGAGGTCCCGTTCAAGGAAGAAATACATGCGCCACGGAAACTGAGAAACCGGTCTTATCAGTTTATATGACTCAAGAAGGCTCTTTCCCCTTTATCCTAGTACTTAAACAGTACTTATGTTATCGACCTCCGAAAGGACGAAAGGTAAAGTTGACCTCGGCCGCATTTGAACTCAAAACATAAAGAATCACTAAATATTTTATTCGGTGCAGTAACGATTCTGCCAGCTCGTCGCCGTTATATTCAGCAATAATAAACATCTTTCAGCTTTCAGATCAATATTGATCTGAAAAGAAATATTTTTGGTTCTTTTCTCATTCAACTTCCTTCTGACTTGTTTCGCTTCATATTGTGTCTGCGAAGCTTTACATTATTCTCTCACTTTATTATATTTTTAATTACATTTCATAATAATGTATTTGATATTCATTGCCTTTTTGGTTGATCCGTTATTGCTATATAAAGCGACGACAAGGTGGCGAGCTGGCAGAAACGTTAGCACGCCGGGCGAAATGCTTTGCGGTATTTCGTCTGCCGTTACGTTGTGAGTTCAAATTCCGCCGAGGTCGACTTTACCTTTCATCCTTTCGCGGTCGATAAATTAAGCACCAGTTACGCACTGGGGTCGATGTAATCGACTTAATCCCTTTGTCTGTCCTTGTTTGTCCCATCTATGTTTAGCCCCTTGTGGGTAATAAAGAAATAAGTATTTCGTCTGTCGTTACGTTCTGAATTCAAATTCCGCCGAGGTCGACTTTGCCTTTCATCCTTTCAGGGTCGATAAATAAAGTACCAGTTACGTACTGGGGTCGATGTAACCGACTCAATCCTTTTATCTGTCATATCTTTGTCCCTTCTATGTTTAGCCCATTGTGGATAATAAAGAAATATATATAAAGTGACAATTTGGTTAAGTGGTTAGACCGTCGGAAAGATTGCTTTATGGAATTCGTTTTAGATTTCTGTGATCAAATCTCACCAATGTCAGCTTTACTTTTTAGCTTTGCAGAATCGATAAATAATGTACCAGACCTGTAAAACATTCGATTCTTTTTCTTTCTTCCTTTCAGTCTTTCTTTACATGGATTCCACCGGCTCCAAAAATACCAAAGACACGTCGAGTATCGCGACGAAACTCAACTCGAATAAGGCAGCGAGCTGGTAGAAACGTTAGCACGCCGGGCGAGATGCTTAGGTGTATTTCGTCTGTTTTAGCGTTCTGAGTTCAAATTCCGCCGATGTCGACTTTGCATTTCATCCTTTCGGGGTCGATAAATTAAGTACCAGTTACGCACTGGGGTCGATGTAATCGACTTAATCCGTTTGTCTGTCCTTGTTTGTCCTCTCTCTGTTTAGCCCCTTGTAGGCAATAAAGAAATAAGAAACTCAACTCGAACTTCGTCAGAGGCTAAGGACCCAAAACAAGACACGATAGTTATCCTTAGCGGTTATGTTTTCAGTTCATATATGCTCATGGTTTCCTTCATTTACTCTCGTTTTTCTGCATATTTCTTGAAATAATTTTCAAAATTTTCTATTTCGTAAACAGTTTTATTTTATAAATTTCATAATAATTTGTGTGAGGCCCCGCCTTCCGAAGATGAAGCCCCTCTTTCCTTAAATGCATAGTAAATACAGCATGTTTAGCTTAAACTTAAAATGATATCTTATATATCCTGTCATACGTGGCCTTGTTTTCCTGCCAATGTTTCTTAGCTAACTTAATTTTAAATTCATCACATTTAAACTGTATCTAATTACTAAGATAACATCTAATGTATTATTAATTATCAGTTTACTTACGTTTTTTTAAACATTTGCATTTAGTCTGGTGTCCGACATTATTATGAGTCATTTATAATATATCGGTTTTTCATCTTTCTTCTCTCTATATTACCTACTTCATTTTTTCATAAGTATCCTTAGTACATTAATTTATAATCTTGATGTCTCTGTTTTCGTGCTTTTTCTTTAAGCCAGGTGACTTTGGTACATTTCTCAAGTTCTGTGTTTACGCAAATGGTTTCACTGAATTGTTAAGCTGTTCTGTATCAGGCTTCCAGTTGGCCCGTCGTTGTTTGCATTGAGACATCATAGATGTGTTATATTCGATGAACTTTCAAAGTAGAAAGAACAGCAGTTGTAACAACTAGGAAGTCCGTTAACAGGTCGTTCAACCTGCTAGAAATAACAGCTAAATGTCCTTGTATTCATTTCGTTGTACGTATTCCCCTACCCTCTTAAAATAAGCAATAATAGATTGGATCATGAATACTTCATCATACATCTTTTACGTGTTCCAGTCTTCCCAATTTCACTCGTATGGCGCTTGGATAAATCTGAGAACATAGTGGAAGATACTTATCTATTGTAAATGTGGTTGTAAGTAGTCTGGTGTGTTGATCTGTTAGAAATGCTAGTACGAGATAATAAAGGTGCGGGGACAACGATTAAGCGTGAAAACTTCTTCATATTATAGAGACTTAGCTTCTGTTTGTATTCTCTTTACTCTTTGTATTCTCTTTACTATTATTACATAGCTATACACTTTTCTTGGCGTTCGTGACATAACGTAGAGGAGCGTGGCATAGTGTTTAGGCTGGTGGATTCACGATCGTAATTGAGCAAAACACTTCATTTCACGTTGCTCCAGTTCCCTCAGCGGGCAAAAATGAGTAATCCTACGACGGACTGGCGTCCCGTCCAGGAGGAGAATTTATACGTCATGGAAACCGGCCCTTATGAGCCTATTTTAACACGAGAAGGAACATCACTTCCTTTTTTTTTTACTTACTGACATAACTGCTTAAAATTGCTGCCGTTGCATTTCTTTTTTAATGGCTACAATATCTAAGTCACTAGGGGTCTTACAAGATATAGCTTCCAATCTCTAAGATACTTGGGTCTACAACAAGTCAATTAATTCTATGTTTAATTTGTTGTTGTTCTGTTGTATTTTGTTAATGCAAAGTTTTGATCCTAACATTCGTATGTTTCCCTGGGTAAGATTTTTTATGTTTTTCCTGGTATTTGAAGATGAGGTCAGAGAGTATATGTGTCAATGCTTTGTTATTAAAACAGCTGATCGGCCTACAGTTGTTGCTGACAGACAGCTGATCGGCTTATAGTTGTTGTGTAACGCAAGGTCAGCCTTGAGCGAGCAGACAGATGTGTTGCTTAAAGAACATCATGTTAATCGGTCTATAGTTTTTGAGTCAGTGGTGTACACACACACACACACACACACACACACACATTAGTATGAAAGTAATCTTGTGTTGTAATAGCCAGTCCGATGTTGTTCATAGTCAACCTAGCAGGTTATCGACAGCCTTTACAAGGGTCTTTTGTGCACATAAAAGATATTTCAGCCAAACGTTTGACTTTGCTGTCTGTCCATTACATGCATTTTTTCAATTATTATTATTATTATTATTATTATTATTATTATTATTATTATTATTATTATTATTATTATTATTATATTATTATTATTTTCTGTAACTTTCTCATTTGATATATCTCACCAGGCTGGCTTTTGTCGAGAGTCTCCTTTGTAATTCATTCTGCCCCTTTGTTGTGACTGACAGCTTTCTCATACGTCTATCCAATATTTTCTCTATTTCTAGATTCGTAAGTGATACTTTCTCTGACTTACTTAATCTTCTATATAATGCACTGAGTTTCTCTAAAATGTTTTGTATTTAAAGAAACATTCTCTTATTTCTCTTTTTTTTCCTCTTTCTAAATATATATATATATTTAAACATTCGAGTTCTCTAAATATCATTCTAGGTTTCTTTATTTTAGTTTTCGAGTTTTCTGACGAATTTCTTTTCTTTCTCTCTACCTCTCTTTACATTTTTCTTTTATTATATTGCTGTTATAGCTTGGTGAGAGAAGTGTTCACTTATCCACCCATTATTCTTTACTACTATCACAGAAACTGACTGGGTAACTGAGCCGATTCATTGTTTCAATGATAGTTATATCACTTACTCATTCTGAAATTTCCCCAAGCCCCGTAATACCCATTGTTAATGTTTCTTGATGCTTCAAATACGACGCTCTTATGGGAAGGAAACAACAAAATTGAGAGCTTTAAGGATCCTTTTGAAACTGCACGACGGATTCGTGGTGACGTCGGCCCGTCGAATAAAATACCTGGCGGTATTTATTTCGGATCTTTTCGGTTTGAACGGCAGTTTTTTCTAGCGGTGTCATATGAAATTGTCACCCATAATTATGACCCCTAGTATCGATCTATTGCATTTCAATCTGTTTTAGGATTAGGGTTAGTTAGGGTTAGGGGTGAGGGGAAGGCTATCTTTCTTTTCTTCACAAATGTAAATAAACCCAATCTGTTTCTTAAACGAGGGACATATTCATATGGCACAGAATATTTTTTAACTCAATAGACGTCATTGATTGGTTGAAATTGCAGAAATTGAAGAAAAAAACAACAACAAATATCTTACAAATTATAGAATTTTCTCAATAAAGCCAAGAGAAAAAGATGTTTTATAAACAAATTCTACCAGTATACGAAGTTTAAAAGTGTTTAGTTACGTGAAAATTATTTTAAAAAACTGCCGTTCAAACCGAAAAGATCCTTTATTTCGGCTCTTTGCTTTTTAAGCTCAAATCTCGCGGAGGTTAGCTTTGCTTTCATTTTTCTGGGACTGGTAAATAAAACACCAATTTAGGTAAGCGGATTAACGGAATCGTGAAAGTGCCAAATGTGACGCCTTTTGGTGTTTCTTCGGATATTTGAATTCTGAGTTCAATTGTTATTGGGTGGTAGATTTGATTCCCGACCTTGGGGGACTCAAAAATTCGGATTGACTTAATAACCGGCTTATATATATTTTACAAACCATAAAGCACCATATATTAGAACTTTTGTTGACATTCTGGTATTACTGGTATTTCCATGTTACTGTTTGATAGCCGACGACAACGGTAAGGATGGGAGTTAGTGTCACGTGACTTTAAGAGCAGCCGACATATTGTTATAGTATGTAAAATTTTTCAGTTGTCTATTACTAAACATGAAAATTAAGAAACCCTACCACAAACAATCATTTTAACTTTCTTCCCAAACTTGTTTTCCTTTTCAATTCAAAGGAATCATTGAATTATTAACAATTACCGAATCTAAACAACTTATAGACACTACACTATTTCTAAACAAGTACATCATATTTACAATGCTTGGACCATCTCATCGAAGGGAACGTTACTCAAATGTATGTGGAAAGCCTTTATTTTTTGTTCAGTTATGCGTTCTATGAAACAACAAAAATGGAAGAACCCAGTCAAAAAAGGCAACGGAGATTAGCACAAGAAAGAAAATTAAATCAGAGACAACGAAAATTTGATCATCTTCAATTGTAAATATTGTTCGTATGCCACATTTCCTGATATTACAACTGATGGCAAGCCAAAAGTTATATATATATATATATATATATATATATATATATATATATATATATATATATATATATATATATATAGCACCAAGTAAGTTAGGGGTTGTGGATCCAACCCACTAAGTGATAATACTTATCCAATATACTGTTGGTATACTACCCAAATTATTAATACACAAGTGTTTTTAATTGCAATGCAATAAAGTGAAGGTAAAGAAATGTTTTACCATTAATTTAAATTACAAATAAGAAAATGGAGAAACATATTAGTTGGTTTATATATAAACCAACTAATGTGGTTTATATATAAAGATATATATAAAGATATAGAGAAGGGGGGAAGAGCAGTTAAAAAAAGCAAACTCCATGCGTGTTGAATGGCCGTTGTTTTTAAATAAAACAAGGGTATTTCTCCTTGGTACGAAAATGGTGTAAGGCGAGCGAGATAAATGAAGTCTATCCTCAGGTCAGCGTGGTTAATACAAAACTAGTTTCACGTTTAATGTACAAACTAAATAAATCAATTTAAAAAGTAATCTAAATAAAATAAGTACATACCACACTCTTCATTTGTATACTTCGTATTTTTTTAAAAAATCTGCATAACTTTAAGATATATTTACCTTCAGTTATTCACATCAAATCTTAATTCAAGGTATACAATATTTTAAAATAGTAAAAGAGGGAAAAGTCATCCTTCTTCGTTCATATTCGAACACGCTTCTAACCGGTGGCTGGGCCAATATATGTATATATATATATATATATTGCTTGTTTCAGTCATTTAACTGCAGCCATACTGGAGCACCACCTTGAAAGGTTTTAGCCGAAGAAATCTGCTCCAGGACTTATATTTTAAGCCTTGTACTTATTCTATCAGTCTCTTTTACTGAACCACTAACTTACGGGGACGTAAACAAACTGGCATTGGTTGTCAAGCGGTGATGGGGGTACAAACACAGATACACACAAACATATAGACACAACCCCCCCCCCACGCACAACAGGCTTTTATCAGTTTCTGTCTACCAAATTCACTCACAAGGTTTTGGGCGGCTCGAAACTATAGTAGGAGACTCTTGCCTAAAGTGCCAGGCAGTGGGACTGAACCTGGAACCATATGGGTGGGAAGTAAGCTTCTTACTACGCAGCCACGGCAACGCCATTGATATATTATTTTTGTATACTTTTACTTGTTTCAGTCATTTGACTGCAGCCATGCTGGAGCACCGCCTTTAGTCGAAAAAATCGATCCCGGGATTTATATTTGTAAGCCTAGTACTTATTCTCGCGGTCTCTTTACCGAACTGAAAAAATACGGAGATATAGATAGACCAGCATCGGTTGTCAAGCGATGTTGGGGGCTCAAACACAGACACACAAACATATATGTATACGACGGGCTTCTTTCAGTTTCCGTCTACCAAATCCACTCACAAGGCCTTGGTCGGCCCGTGGCTACAGTCGAAGACACTTACCCAAGGTGCCACGCACTGAGATTGAACCCGGAACCATGTGGTTGGTAAGCAAGCTATTTACCGCACACCCACTCCTGCGCCTATATTAAAGGCAAAGCTGACCTCGGCGGAGTTTGAACTCAGAACGTAAAGACAGACACATTTTGCCCGGCGCGCTAACGTTTCTGCCAGCTCACCTTATTTATATATATATATATATATATATATATATTATATATATATATATTATATATATATATATAGTATATATTATATATGTGTGTGTGTGTGTGTGTATGTATATATATATATATTAATATATATATATACACACACCACACACACATATTTACATATATATATATATATATATATATATTTGTGTGTGTGGGTGTATCTTTGCGTGGGCGTGTGTGTGAAAGAATTTAATTTTCACATCAAAAGTATTCTATAACTTTAATCGAATAGAAGAAAAAACATCGATAAGTAATTATTTTCTGCACATTGATAATTACGACGACGTTAAAAGATTACAGGCCTGTCATAATTGCCAATAATTTCAAATGTGTCCCTGTTAATGTATATTTTAAGTAGAGATTAAATTTATTCTATATTTGCTGCGTGACGAACCAACAAAGGATCACCTAGAAATAGCAGCCAAATATCACTCAAATTCTCTTGTTTTATCGACTTCAACAAGTGAGGCTTATTGGATAACGTGTTCCTATAAATTACACTAAAAGAACTGGATAGTGACGGTTGAAATGCTTTTGAGAAGAGGTTTGCTCTTTCACTCCTGACATCGAGCTAACCAAATCCTTTTCTACCCTAGAAACAAGGCCCGAAATTTTGGGGGAGGGGACCAGTCGATTAGATTGACACCAGTAAACAGCTGGTACTTAATTTATCGACCCCGAAAGAATGAAAAGCAAATTCGACCTCGACGGAATTTGAACTCAGAACACAAAGACAGATGAAATGCCGTTAATTATTTTCGCCCGGCGTGCTAACGCTTCTACCAGCTCGCCGCCTTCGGGTTAACCAAATTCCAGCCCCACCACCGCCGCCCCCGCCGTCGCTGCCACCACCACCATCGTCACCCCACCTCCACTACCGTCACCGCCGCCGCCACTACAATCACCAGAACAGTAATAATAATAACAATTAGGCCATCAACTACAACTACTGCCAATACCACAATCACCACCACCACCACCACCACCACCACAACAACAACAACAACAACCACAACTATCGTTACAACAACACGTATTACCATCATCACCAAGATGATCATGATAATGGTGATGATAATGTCGACCATGATAATCATCATCATCATCATCATTACTGCTACCACCACTAATGCTGCGATATCAACCGCCACAAGGAGCACCGCCACCACCACCACCACTAACATCACCACCATAACCACCACTACTACCACCACCACGACTACAACCACCACCACAATCACCATTACCATCATCATGGCCACAACTACCACCCCCACTAATACCATAACCACCAATATCACAACCCCCACTAGCACTACATCACAATCACAACTGCAGTCACCATTGCCGCCAGTACCACCACCTACAGAACAACCACCGCTACTACGACCACCACCGCCACCACAACCATCATCTCTACAACCACAATAACTATGGATACCATCAGCAGCACTAACGATAACACATTTACAACCACCACCGCCACCACAACCACCACAACCCCCGCCACCACCACAACCACCGCCACCACCATCACCACCACGACTACCACTACCGCAAGAACCATCGCTATCAGCGGTGTCCACCACTAACGTCTCAACCAGAACAACCATCGACATTAGGGGTCTCAACACCATTGTCAAACCACCGTCACGACCATTACTTGTTGGTCGCGAGACATGAGTATATGCACACACACACATACACAAACAGAAACACATACATACATACATACATACATACATACATACATACATACATACATACATACATGGTCTGCAATTGTATTTGTATTCGTATTCATATGTTATGAACAGTAAAGTGTCTTAGATACCCCATCTTAATTTCAGTCCTCTTGTCATTAATGGCTGCTGGCAATCCTTCAAATATTCACACTGTTGTTCTACTTCTTTTGTGTTTCATGTTCTTCTTTCAGAGTCTCATTCTTACCTCTTGAGTTTTTGTTATTCATTTGATTTCCTACTTCTTCGAGATCTCTTCCTTCCCTTCCACATATACAACACACCTTCTAATCCTCCTATCCTTCTATCTTCTCCATTCTATCTCTATGTGGGTGTGGTTATATATATAATATATATATATATATATATATATATATATATATATAGAGAGAGAGAGAGAGAGAGAGGAGAGAGAGAGATTGATAGATAGATAGATAGTTAGATAGATAGAAAGATAGATAGATATACAAGTATATATATATATATATATATATATACATACTAGCTGACGTACCCGGTAATTCCCGAGAAAGCGGGGCTTATCCCTTAGTTCCGTTCTCATAATTGTTTAGCTAATCCAATAACAACAATACAAAGCATGTAGCCCTTAAAACGGTTTTTGTGCATTTACAGAGAATACCGAACTGTCTTACACAGGATCTTGTTTTTAGGAATTTCCAATATGTTATGTATACTCAAATTGTGAAGTCAGTTATGTAATAACATGAAATTAGTTACCCGATAGTAAGAATTCAAATAAAGTAACTCCCGAAAAGGGCTTTAGTGCGTTCCTTGAGTATATAGAACATAGGAGGAAATACTAATAAGGTATGCATACATAAATCATGAAGCATGTTAAGTAATAACAGGCTAATCAGATATGAGATAATAACGATTCAAAGTAAATAACTTTGAAAAGGGATTTTGTGTGTTCTCAGAGAATATTACCCTCAAGGGCGCTAGTGTTGGTATATTCGTGAATAAGTCACTAACCGAAGTAAGTGGATCTATCGTTTAGGAAAATACCATTTACTTGTTTAAGAGCTGTACTGGAGAAATTGCGAAAATAACTCTAACAGTTCAAATACTAAGAAATAAGCATACTCAATTTCATTTTTACCTAATAATTTAGGAAAATGTATGTGTTATTTCTCTTGGCTATATATATAAGGAGCCCTTCCAGGGGCCCTATTATCGATTTTTTTCAACAATCTGAGTATACCATGAGGTTTCCAGACATGAGCCCTACTCACGTGTTAAGTTTAATCAAAATCGATAAAACAATGCAGGAGGAGTTAACTAACAACTCCACAAACACACCCACAAACAGAATTTCTCACATATGTAGTAAATTATATATATATATATATATATATATATATTATATTATATATATATATATATATATATACATATATATATATTATATAATGTGTGTGTGTGTGTGTGTGGTGTGTGTGTGTGTCTACGTTTGTATATATATATATATATATATATATACAGTTAATAGTTATAGTGTATGTATATATTCAAATTTTATTAGAATCAGATGTATAATATAAACATTATCAAATTTAGACGAAAACGAATCGCCCCGGAAGTGAATAAGGTCGACAAATATCGCTTTTTCGCAGTTAGTTCTGCTCATTGGTGCCGTGTACTCCATTCATCCTCGAAATGAATGCGTATCACCGACCCGAAGTATATACAAATAGCGTAAAATCTATTTGCTAGTGTGAAAAAGTGTCGCACAACTAAAACAAAATTCTAATTTTTTGTTAGAAGTAGCTCCATATTATAAACATTAACAAGCCTGTCACATGAGACGTTGGAATGAGTACGACGGAGAAGAGTATCAACGTCCCATGTGGCAGGCCTGATAATTGCTGAGAATTCTCGGCATGAAACTAATGACAATCTTGTCAACCAACAAAAAAGTATGTGTGTCTGTGTGTGTGTGCTTATATTTCTGATTGTTCAACCAGCCATCCATCCAGCCTTTTAGCCCTATATCTATATCTATCTATCTATCTATCTATCTATCTATCTATCTATCTATTATATATATATATATATATATATATATATATATATATATATATATATATATATATATGTCTATCTGTTTGTATATCTATCTATCTATCGATCTATCTATCTATCTATCTATCTATCTATATATATATATATATATATATATATATATATATATATATGCTATCTGTTTGTATATCTATCTATCTATCTATCTATCTATCTATCTATCTATTCTATCTATCTATCTATCCTGTCTGTCTGCCTCTCTCTCTATCAATCTATCTATTTGTCTATCTATCAATCTACTTACCTACCAATCAGTTTGTCTATTTCTCTCCGTGTCCAGTCATTTATCTTGCTAGCAAGATAACTCTCTTGCTATTTATATAAATTCTCACTGGAATTTCTCACTCAATTACTTTCTCTGTAAAACTCATTTTCGATCTCTTTATGCTTTCTATTAATCTCTTTTGTTCTCTCCTGCTCACAATTTTCCTTTATTCTTTCACAATTTACACACTCCTCTTTATTTTTTCTCCCTCCCCTCTCTCCTCTCTCTCTCTCTCTCTCTCTCTCTCTCTCTCTCTCTCTCTCTCTCTCTTCTGTAGCTATCTTTTCTCTCCTTCACTATCCCTTTCTCAATTTTACAAATCATTTCCTGTAACTATCTCAAACTATTAGAATATTGACGTTTTCTAGCAATGCCATTTTCAGAACTTCCCATATGGAAGATCTTAGCTTGCAGTTCTTTGACATTACCTTCTCTACATCCTATTTCAGTGTTCCAACTGTACCTATAATTACCACCAAAACTATTCTTGTGTCCACATTCCACATTCTAGATATATTTATTTCCAGGTCTGTGTTTGATTATTTATTCAATCTCTTTTTACTACAATGTTGTCTGTTGGATAATATTGTTTGTCAGACAATCTAAATGCACAACACCTCACAACCTAGTCCTTTATTATGAAATCAGAACAGTTTGTTCCTATCGTCTAATTTCTATGCATTTATATGTCTCAAAGAATCGCACCGTTTTCGTTCTCTACAACTGTCTGTAGAGTCAGTTCATACAATTTCTATGCGTCTTTATTTCTTTAGATATTTCTTTAAATATTCTCCTAATTATCTCAGCCGTCGGTTTTCTTTTCAGTGATTCTGTAATTTGTTGCAATTTGGTTTATATAGTGAGTTCTGGAATTGTCCCCCGAGAGATTTACATTACCATGTTGTGTTTATTTTTCCTGAATATTAATTAAATCGTAAATTAAAGGCCCTACCGCCATGAGAAAGATATTACATAATAATTTTTATAACCATATTTAACATTTATTTATAAAACAGAAAATCTGAGACTCGGTGTCTATATCGAAAAGTAGTTAAATTTTTAAAAATAAAATGTATATCTAAAAAGTGATCCTGTTAACAGAGGCAAACAATGTAACGCAAGGTGGCATATCTTCACCTTGTAAATGTATCTAAACGATAAACGGGAATATCCTACGATATTTTCCATTGGCAAATAAATTGTCAACGCGACTCACAGTCAAATCACTGTACCACAGTGAATTAGCAACTTGGAATTAGCAAGAGAGAGAGAGAGAGAGGACTGACTTCAAACTGTCATTAAATTGATCGACCCCCAAAATAAGGTTGGAAATTGATATCGGCAGGATTAGAACTCGGGTAGAATTGAATCAAAATTAATACTGCAGGGTAATTCGGACACACACATATATACAGAATGTATATATATATATATATATATATATATATTATACAGAATAAGAATATATATATATATATGCAGAATACAGAATATATATATATGTATATTATATATATTATATATATCTATATCTATATATATATATATAATATATATAGATATATAATATATATATATATATATAATATATTATATATATTCTATATATATATATATATATATATATATATATATATATTATTATATAATTATATATATATATATATTATATAGAGGAAAAAGCAACAAGAATGGATCAAATTATCGGTACAATTGTTTCGTACGAGGACATCTTTAATAAGCTACAAAAATTGCAGTAAATGTAGGTGACTCGTACTCATCAGCCGAAAAAAACATCAGAGATTCCCAAACATCAAAAGGGGTAGATACAAATGAGGGTGTGAGTTTAACTGCATTGAAGAAAGTTCGATTCCTGGAGATCCGATGAAAGGTCTTGAACTTATAGAATATGTGCTTGTCCATATATAGTTCATAGTGAAATGTTAATCAAGCTATGTGAAGAAATTTTGGATACAATCGTGCGAAATTTCTGAGAACTGCTGTATTATAATCCGAGTAAGAAGCAAAGTGACAGTCTTTTCGTGTAGAGGAACAGATTGTTATTGAAATTTACAAGAATTGTAAGACTGTCACTTTGCTTCTTACTCGGATTATAATACATATATGTATGTACATACATATATTCTGGCGTTTTGCTGAAATTTTTCTTGAGAACACACTTTTCGTGGCAAGGCGATTTGACGTCTGTCTTTAGCATATTAGGAGTCGAGCTTGGTGGTCATTCCTCTAATTTTGTACGTAATGTAATTTTTCATCTTTAGAATTTTTTTAATATGCTAACCCACTGGTTTTAATTTATTAAGATCAATTTCTACCCTCATTATTTAATTTATATATATATAGGCGTAGGAGTGGTAAGTAGCTTGCTTTCCAACCACATGGTTCCGGGTTCAGTCCCACTGCGTGGCACCTTGTGAGTGGATTTGGAAGACGGAAACTGAAAGAAGCCCGTCGTATATATGTATATCTATATGTGTGTGTGTGTATGTTTGTGTGTCTGTGTTTGTCCTCCCCACCATCGCTTGACAACCGATGCTGGTGTGTTTACGTCCCCGTAACTTAGCGGTTCGGCAAAAGAGACCGATAGAATAAGTACTAGGCTTACAAAGAATAAGTCCTCGGGTCGATTTGCTCGACTAAAGGTGGAGCTCCAGGATGGCCACGGTCAAATGACTGAAACAAGTAAAATAGCATATATATATACATATATATATAACTTAGATATGTTTGGAGCAAAGATTAGCCTTGGGCAAATCTAACTTAACAGTACCACCTCATAGGATCTGTTTATTATTTTAAATCAAAATATTGTGATATCATGGCCCATTCATGTTGATGGTTATAAAATTGTGTAACATGTTGTGGACGGTACGTTTATAAATTACGTCAGACCTTCTGCAACAGGTTTGTAGAGAGCAGATGGTCCCAAGGTGGCAGTCACATGGTAGTACGTTGTTGGGATTATTCTCAGGAATGGAGGAGGTAACACTGTCTAAGGAGAGGTTAGAGTTTGGGGTAGATTGGTCTATGTTATTACCATTATTATTACTACCATTATTACTATTTCTATCATTGTTATTTATCCTATCTGTAATAATGGTGAAAATTGGGGTAGTAGTATTCTGGTTAGTGTTAAAGGGATTGGTTGGGTTTTCGTCGTGATCTAAAGTATGGGGTTCGATTTTGGAGCTATGTATATGTTGGGCTCCCGTGTATTCAGAGTTGTTACGGTGTAAGTTTTGATAATAGAGAGAAAGTTTTCGTTTATTAGAGGCTGTTATGATAGATTCAAAATTGGGTAGGGAGACGCAGGATAGCTTTAGGTGGATATATTAAAGATAGAGTAATATGTATGTTGACGAGGGAAGTTGGAGTCTTATATATATACATATATATATATATATAGTATGTATATATATATATATATATAATATATATATATATATATATATATATATATATATATATATATATATATATATATATATATATATATTGAGCGTGTTTTCAAATCAAGATGTCTGAGGAAGTGAACGAACCAAAATATTATCTTAGTTCGAACCAAAATTTCAGGCCTTGTGCCTTTAGTAGAAAGGATTGCTGAGGCGGCGTGCTAACAGAAACGTTAAGTTTACCGGGCAAAAGGCTTAGAAGCATTTCGTCCATCTTTACGTTCTGAGTTGAAATTCATCATCATCATCACCAAGGCGGTGAGCAGACAGAATCGTTGGCAAAATACTTAGCACTATCTCGTTCGTTTTTGCGTTCTGAGTTCAAATTCCGCTGAGGTCTATTTTTCCTTTCATTCTTTCGAGCTCGATATAAAATAAGTACCCGCTGATCACTGGAGTAAATCTAATTGACTTATCCCAACTCCCACCAAAATTGCTGATCTTGTGCGTAAATTTTAAACTGACATTATCACATTTTTCGTCAACCAAATTCCCTGACAAGTCATTAGTCGGTCTGGAGATATAATAGAATACTTTTGGTTAAGGTGCTGTGCAGTGGAACTGAACCCGAAACCATGTGGTTGCAAAGTAAGTTTCTAAACCACACAGCCATGCTTGTGCTTATATAGATTTTCTTTCCTTTTAATAATGTGTCTGTCTCGTCTTAATGTACGTAAGCGACCAGTCACACAGTAAACTATTTCTCGTGATTGAAGACTTCGTCCTTCTTTCTGGTTTGATATATAAATACGGTCGTTTCCCCTTTAAAGAGATCTTGTCTAAATTTTGTTAACAGTTTTCTGGTTTTGATGTCGAATTATTTGATCTTTTGCAACTTCCAGCTGATCACGCTGAAGCTGTAGTTTACTGATAAGATTGCATACATCTCATATTTTGACTTGAGTTCACTCAGCATCTTCTAGTCTGTCGGATTAACTCTTTCATTTTATTATATTGTATTTGTTCGCCATCATTAATCTCTAGATATTTCATGCACCAATTCTGTTTATAATGCGTATTACGCTTTATTGCTTTAACTCGTAACCGGGTCTGTGTTTTCGCTATTTTGTGACGTCGTTGTATCTTTTGTGACGTGGTTTTTAGTTGTGCTATGTCAAGTGTTCGATTCTAGCGTGGCCTTATTGAAGTCGTTTGTAACGTAATTGAGGTTTTATTGGTTTTCTGTTGTAACGTGAATATGTTTCTTTTGTAAGATTGTTATGCTTTGATTGCATTCTGTTATGACGTTGTTGAGGTTTTGTCACATTATATTCTAATTGTGTGTTTTTGTTATTCTTCTTCTGTTTTGTTGTAACGTAGATATGGTTTTGTCGTTTTCTTTTGTTATTTAGTTGTTTGTTATGTTCTACTGCTACGTGGGTATTTTCGTGTTTGTTCTGCAGTAACATCGTTATGCTCTGCTGCTTTCTGTTTTAACGTTCTTCCAGTTGTATCGTATTCTGTCGTTCACTAGCGTAGTTAGAGTGTGTGTCGCCCGGTGCAGCCCTTCCGTTTACCCCCACCCCCGAACATCACAAAAAAAAAAGACACATATTGCCTACAGCAAACCCAAAAGTGGTGACCCTTTAAAACTGCTGCCCTGGCCGGACCGCTCCGACCGCCCCCCAGCTATGCTAGTGTTGTCATAACACCGTTATTTTGTTGCAATGTGGTTGCTCTTTGTTGCCTTCTTATTTCTTTATTGCCCACAAAGGGTAAACATAGAGGGGACAAACAAGGACAGACAAAGGGATTAAGTCGATTACATCGACCCCAGTGCGTAACTGGTACTTAATTTATCGACTCCGAAAGGATGAAAGGCAAAGTCGATCTCGACGGAATTTGAACTCATAACGTAACGGCGGACGAAATACCTAT
>NC_042997.1:145327164-145347164 GCF_006345805.1 Octopus sinensis | reverse complement strand
TTCATGTAAAGAGTTCAGGCCACTTGAGGTCCAGGGAGGCTTTGAACAAAGCGGTCGTCGGCATCTTCACCATCTCGTCTGGCAGCTTGTTCCACGGATCCGCAACCCGGACGGAGAAAGCTCCTCTCCTTCGATTGAGATGAAATCGTCGCAGGTAGAGCTTTTCGGAATGACCCCGCAGCCGACGCTGTAGTAATTGAGTAGTAATTGAGAAACTATAGTAGTAATTGAGTAGTAGTAATTGAGTAGTAATTGAGAAACTATAGTAGTGAACAAGTAAATAATGAGATAGGGATTATTGTAGTAATAGTGAAATTATAATAGTGAACAAGTAAATAATTACCCAGATTGATAATTATTCAGAATGATTAACAAGTGGCGTTGTGAAACCGTCGAGTCGTCGGTGACTAAACCGGCAACCCCACTAAGCTTGCTTGGTGAGGAGGGTGGATATTCGAAACCCTGCGGGATTAAAAACAAAACTTGGCAAAGGGCAGAGGGACTCAGAATAATCAATGGCTATTCCGAAAACGGGTAGACAGAACTCCTGAGCCTTGGCTGGCAGTCTGTCGAGGAAAAGGAACACTGAATTAAACTGGGGCAGATAGGACTCCTTAGTCACATTGGTGACAACCTGTCAGTGACTAACGGTTCCATGCCTGGGATGAAGGCGAATGAACCGCGAATCGGGACTTAACTCCGGAGCAATATTTGGATGAAGAAAAATAATGACAGGATTTAGGATACACTATCCAAAACCTGACATATAATGCTATGTATACAACGTATCGAAGATGGTAGAGGCCTTATACAGCTAGAAGACCATTACAAAATAACCACTATAGGACTACAAAAATACCTGCTTCAGAAGCAAGGAAAACTAATACAAATAGCCACAAAACACAAACAAATAAACTGTTTTCTGTCTTTACGGAAACTGAAAAATATAAAAAAGAAGTCATTGTACCTAACAACTATGAAGAAAAAGAAGAAACAACAAAAGCAGTAAAACAACTAAATCCAAAATAAGACTGGAACAGCAACGTATAACGATAAAGCAATGGCAAGAAAAGCCCCTACATGACAAATATTGGGTTAAACTAAACAGAAAACAAAAATCCCAACAATGGCTAAGAAGCTCAGGATTCAAACCAGAGACTGAAGGATTTCTAATTGCAGCACAAGATCAAAGCCTTCCCAACATAAATGACTAAAAACACGTAATGAAAAGAAATACAAGTAACTGCAGAATATGTGGTGATGGAGAAGAAGCAATAAATCATATTGTCTCTGGCTGCCAACTCCTGGTTAAGAAGGAATATATTTACAGACATGACAGATTTGGGACCTGTATACACTGGAAGCTATTCCAACACTATGGAATAACAACAGAAAAAAGATGGTATAGGCACACGCCAGAAAAGGTCACAGAAAATGAGAAAGCAACCATACTCTGGGATATGCCAATACACACACATACAGAAATTAAGGTCAATAGGCCGGATATAGTTATCAGAGATCACAAATAAAAAAATGTTTTCTAATTGATATATCAATACTAACAGATGACAACGTTTCTCTAAAATAAACGGAGAAGCTTTCAAAATACAAAGTTCTGGGAATAGAAGTAACTTGCATGTGGAGGTTAAAAACAGAAACAATTCCTATTATGGTAGGCACATTCAGAAAAATACATAACAAAAACATCAGGACTTACAAGTATATATAACATGCCGAAATAAGACTACTGAATAATAATAATAATAATAATAATATAATAATAATAATAATAATAATAATAATAATAATGATGATGATGATGATGATGATGATAATCCTTTCTATTATAGGCAAAAGGCCCGAAATTTGAGGGAGGGGGCCAGTCGATTAGATCAACCCAGTACGTAACTGGTACTTAATTTATCGACCCCGAAAGGATGAAAGGCAAAGTCGACCTTGGCGGAATTTGAACTCAGAACGTAGCGGCAGGCGAAATACCTATTTCTTTACTACTCACAATGGGCTAAACACAGAGAGACAAACAAGGACAGACAAACGGATTAAGTCGATTATATTAACCCCAGTGCGTAACTGGTATTTATCTAATCGACCCCGAAAGGATGAAAAGCAAAGTCGACCTTGGCGGAATTTGAACTCAGAACGTAGCGGCAGACGAAATACCTATTTCTTTACTACCCACAAGGGGCTAAACACAGAGAGAACAAACAAGGACAGACATAGGTATTAAGTCGATTACATCGACCCCAGTGCGTAACTGGTACTTAATTTATCGACCCCGAAAGGATGAAAGGCAAAGTCGACCTCGGCGGAACTTGAACTCACAACGTAATGCAGAAGAAATACCGCTAAGCATTTCGCCCGGCGCGCTAACGTTTCTGCCAGCTCGCCGCCTTTATTTTTTAAAGACAGACGAAATACCTATTTCTTTACTACCCACAAGGGGCTACACACGGAGGGGACAAACCAGGACAGACGCACGGATTAAGTCGATTATATCGACCCCAGTGCGTAACTGGTACTTATTTAATCGACCCCGAAAGGATGAAAGGCAAAGTTGACCTCGGTGGAATTTGAACTCAGAACGTAACGGCAGTCGAAATACTGCAAAGCATTTCGCCCGGTGTGCTAACGTTTCTGCCAGCGCGCCACTTTAGACGAAATACGACAGACGAAATACCGTTAAGTATATCGCCCGGCGTGCTAAAGATTCTGCCAGTTCGCTGTATCAAGCAGTGGCTGTCATGTCTTATGATCTTAACTGATTGGAAGTGTTATTATGTACGTCTTTTGCCTTCATGTAAAAGAGGATTACAACAAATATTAAGCTCAATACCACAGATTTGCTTGTCACTTGCTTGACCTTAACCAGTTGAGCATGTCCCTATGTGGCTGACGATATGTGCATCTCTGATCGTGAGCAGGCGTAGTCGGGGAGCATTATAGCCATGTGTGTGTTGAGAGGAATTCTTTGGGGTTTCAATAATTCATTCCTGAAAACATGTTTTGTTCATCCTCAAACAATCCTTATTCATGGACCTTTTAAGCAGAATGTGCTACTCGACCTAAAGAAAATTCTAACTGGGCCCTACCTGCAAGGTCATGCGTTGTTTAACTTGATATGAGGTTAGTATGGTTGTGATGCATGTGCCTCGTGTACCTTTATCAGACGGGTATTCATGATGGGTATACTGAGTTTCGTATATTTTGTACCCCAATGTTACTTTGATAGCATGCCCTGCTCCATCCGTAATAGTAACAATACTCTACCAAAATATAATACTTAAAAAGTCTAAATGAATAAGGAAAGTAAATGGATCTTTAGTCAATTTCGGCCATCACTTCAGCTGTTCGATCAACTTGCTTACTCATTGAATTATAGTGCAAGTGGTTGAGTATTCCGTGTAGCCTTAACGTATTTTTCAAGTCGGTCGGATTAGCATGACACAATCTGTGACAAGGCTTGATCTTTGAATTGCACGCTAAATTCACTTGCCAATGTCTCTCCTCCCACTTCCGTTTACAAGGCTTGGATTCACGTGAAACTATGATCAAAGACACTTGTCCAAAGTGCACTGTTATGGGATTCGAACCCTTGATATCATACTTGCTAAGCTAATTTGTTTAAATACACCACCATTCTTGTAATGAAGGCAAAGAAACAATCACATCATTTTCAGTAAAGTAGTCTTTACAAAGATAGTATATATATATATATCCACAGATACGATCGAATCTGCATTTATCTTCATAGGGCAATATACAAAAACTTCACACGTAAATGGAGAATGTAGTAAGTGCTAAAAGCTTATATGGCAATTACATTGCTACAATACTATGTTGTATGCCCGACCAGACAGAAGAATCAAAGCGTAAATCACAGATACGGCATTGCAAACTAAAAGTAAAAAGATCTAAGCACTCTGATAAACCTTTCGTTCAGATGACCCGTACCCGAGTCGAAAAGCTACCCAGAAGCGCTCAAAATAGAAATATTCAAGATGTGAGTGATGAGATTAAAAATAGTACTAATAAGAATTACTGTACTGATTACAAGCTAAAGAGGGAGCCTCTGAACAGTCGCGTAGCATGATAGCAATAGCAAAGGAATCTTACTCAAATTATATCGTGACAAAAGTGACGATGCTACAAGTGTGGAAACATTAATCACCTCAAGACTTTCGGCCCCAAATAGCAAAAGAAAATGACTACTAAAAGAAGGTTTCAACTACTGCTAACACCACCATATCAACATCATCCACAACATCATCCACATAGGTGTAGGAGTGGCTGTGTGGTAAGTAACTTGCTTACGAACCACATGGCTCTGGGTTCAGTCCCACTGCGTGGCACCTTGGGCAAGTGTCTTCTGCTATAGCCCCGGGCCGACCAATGCCTTGTGAGTGGATTTGGTAGACGGAAACTGAAAGAAGCCTGTCGTATATATGTATATATATGTGTATGTATGTGTATGTGTTTGTGTGTCTGTGTTTGTCCCCCTAGCATTGCTTGACAACCGATGCTGGTGTGTTTACGTCCCCGTCACTTAGCGGTTCGGCAAAAGAGACCGATAGAATAAGTACTGGGCTTACAAAAGAATAAGTCCCGGGGTCGATTTGCTCGATTAAAAGGCGGTGCTCCAGCATGGCCGCAGTCACTTGACTGAAACAAATAAAAGAGTAAAAGAGAGAAAGAGTAGTACAAACGACTTCAATATAATAACAGCATGCAACTGTAGTAACATTTATTGCAATATCAGCTTCAGGATTTGAAGCACTACCTACAGTATCAACAACAACGACAACAAGAGTGAAAAGGAAGCAAAAATAATAAAAAAAAAAAAACGTTGCCTTCAAGAGTCGCAGTATCACCAAGAACCGCAGCAACTAAAAGCCCATTAGCAACAGCAAAACAAAACGTAAATACCCCTCTCATCACCACCGCCATGATATGCCCCTTCCCGCTTGGAACCACCCAGGCATATGTAGCCAAGGTCATGGAGAAGAGAGCAAATGATAACAAGTAACAAACAGAAAAATGGCTAACGGAAAAAATCACGCCTACGAGAAAAAAGATGGAGCCGCAAACGGACGAAAGAAATACTTAACAACGGCGCCATTCCCAACAGCAGTAACACTAATATCACCAACACTTTTGTCACCATCCCAACCCTCACGGACAAGGCCATCATGACATGCACTAGAAAAAAGCGAATATGCACCCAAACTAAAACAACTGCAAGTAATATTATAAATTACGTCGCCATAAATTCAAAGAACAGAGAGCTAATGAAATATAATTGAAACAAACTAATGAGACATTATTCAGAACGATTTCATTACACCATCAATCATCATCACACCAACCCACAACAATCATTGAAACAACACGATCTCTAAAGACACGGAAGTACTGTCAGCCACACAGAGCAACGAAGCTACTGTTGCACACTTGTCCAGTGCGTAAGCATTGCTAACTTGTGGAGTTATGTCGAACACCTGCTGTCACGTATAGAACGAACCCAGCTGTCAGCTTAGTCCCCCATGAAGATCGTCCTGCCTCTTTCATTTAGCCGGCAAGGTCAGGCATTATCTATCTTTCTGGTGGTCTTATCGAAAAAATGTTTCGTGATGGACCAGACCAGAATGGTTGAAGGCAAACACGTTCCTTTTTGGGCAGGCCCTCATCACCTTGAAGTTTCACTTGAAAAGGAAAGTGAAAGTGGTAAGGGAAGTGCTATCTTCTAGCAAAATTGTCGAAATGTTGAAGAGAGTGAGGAGCAAGCTCCTAGTGATCGGGCTTTCTTTGTGCATACGTCTGTTAACTGAGGATGAAAATAGGGAGAGGGTACTTGTCCTAGTGGTCATGAGTACTGGGGTCGATGTAATCGACTATCTTTCTCCTCCCAATTTCAGGTATTGTGCCTATAGTAGAAAGAATTATTGTTATCATCATCATCCTCCTCCTCATCATCATCATTAAGGTGGCGAGCTGGCAGAATCGTTAGCATGCCGGGTAAAATGCTTAGCAGCATTTCGTCCGTCCTTACGTTCTGAGTTCAAATTCACCCGAGGTCGAGCTTGTCTTTCATCCTGCTGAGGTCGATAAATTAAGTACCAGTGAAACATTGGGGTCAATTTAATCGACTTATCCCCTTCTCCAAAATGGCTGCCCTTGTGGCAAAATTTGAAACGATTACATTATATAAAGGCGGCGAGCTGGCAGACTCGTTAGCACGCTGGGCAAAATGTTTTGCAGCATTTTATCCGTCTTTACGTTCTGAGTTCAAATTTCGCCGAGGTCGACTTTGCCTTTCATTCTTTCGGGGTTGATAAATTAAGTACCAGTGACATTCTGGGGTCGATGTAATCGACTCGTCTCCTCCCCTAAAACTTCAGGCTTTGTGCTTATAATAGAAAGGGTTATTATTATTAAGTGTTATTTAGGCTCAAGGCCAGCAATTTTAACTTAGATGGGGTTAGTCGATCCATGTCATTACGATCCATGTCATTACTTGAGTGTTACACTTTATTTTACCGACCCAGAAAGAATGAAAACTAAAGCTGACCCCAGCAAGAGTTGAATTTACAACGTAAAAAGCCGGGACAAATATCGCAAGGTATTTTATCCGAATAACGACGACCACGATAATAATAATAACAATCCTTTCTATTATAGGTACAAGGCCTGAAATAGGGAGGGAGATAGTCGATTAGATCGATCTTAGTACGCAACTGGTACTTAATTTATTAACCCCGAAAGGATGAAAGGCAAAGTCGACCTCGGCGGAATTTGAACTCATAATGTAACGGCAGACGAAATACCTATTTCTTTACCACCCACAAGTGGCTAAACACAGAGGGGACAAACAAGGACATACAAACGGATTAAGTCGATTATATCGACCCCAGTGCGTAACTGGTACTTAATTTATTGACCCCGAAAGGATGAAAGGCAAAGCCGACCTCGGTGGAATTTGAACTCAGAACGTAACGGCGGACGAAATACCGCTAAGCATTTCGCCCGGCGTGCTAACGTTTCTGCCAGCTTGCCGCCTTCACGATAATAATGATGATGATGATGAATGTATCACAACAACGAAAGGGAAATTTGTTCAAACTAAGACAGCATGCAGCAGCTGAGAACTCGATATAAAAAGTAAACGGGGGAAAAAAAAATGGACAGAAGATAAATAAGCCTTCATCATTAATGACATCTACATGACAAATTAGGTGAAACTATCTACATAATTGTATTTCGGTGAAATATTTATTTCAAAATTCAGAATGAAAAGAAATTAACTCAGTAAACATTCTGAGCAACGAGAAGTTAATATTCATCATACATACTAAATCAGAGAATAAGTTTAACTTTTTCCCTTTATGAGATTTGATTCGAAGATGTCGGTCGTGTCCATTGTCTACGCGGGTCTTTTCAGTGGAATGAGGATTGATGCTGTTAATATTTCTCTTTATCTCTTGTTAATTGATGACTGCGAGGGAAATACATAAGCAAGCAGAAAATTCACGGAGTAGTGCAGATGTTCTGGGATTGTTCCGGAATCTGTGGTGGGCACATAGAATGAGTGATGGGAGAAAGAGAGAGACAGTTGAATCAGGAATGTCAGAGCATTGATAGTGGTGGTGGTGATGATGGTGGTGGTAGCTTAGAACCTGCCGTAAGGCAGAGAGCTGGCAGGAGCGTTAGCACGCCGGGCGAAATGCTTAACAGTATTTCGTCTGTCTTTATGTTTTGAGTTCAAATTCCGCCGAGGTCGACTTTGCCTTTCATCCTTTCGGGGTCGATAAATTATGTACCAGTTGCGTACTGGAGACAATCTCATCGACTGGCCCCCTCCCCCAAAATTTCGGACCTTGTGCCTAGAGTAGAAAAGAATATTTCTTAAAGGCGGCGAGCTGGCAGAAACGTTAGCACGCCGGGCGAAATGCTTAACAGTATTTCGTTTGTCTTTACGTTCCGAGTTCAAATTCTGCGGAGGTCGTCTTTGCCTTTCATCCTTTCGGGGTCGATAAATTAAGTACCTGTTGCGTACTGGGGTCAATCTAATCGACTGGCCCCCTCCCCACAAATTTCGGGCCTTATGCCTAGTGTAAAAAAGAGTATAGAACCTGCCCGTTTCCAAAGAGCAGAAGTCGCAGTTGAAGAAACAATAGTTAAGAGGTAAAAAAAAAAGCGGACGCAGCACATCTGAAGACCAAAATTTGGAGTAGGCTATTGTTGCGCTCAGATCAAGCCTGAAAGAAAATCTATATAAAAAGTGCCGGTTTTTTAAAAATCGTTTTTCCGAATTTCAATATGTATGCTTTGTTGTCATAAAACTTGATAGTTTTCGTTATTTTTGTGCGTGTGTGTTTAATGTCCGTAAAAACACGTTCGTTCTGGTCATTCAGCCTCAGGTCAGCTATGCTCAAAAACGACTATAGTTACGCAGATAGTCGTTTAAACAACGAAACGCAACAGCGATGCATTCTCCTAGTTACACCCTGTCACCAACTATTTGAGGAGAGTACAACACACTCCGACATACATAAATCAAAAGAGGTGCAGTGTAGCATTTTTGGCATATTGAATCTTCCCTACAATTAAATCTGTTTTTATAAGCTCCTGCAGTCTAGTAGTGGCCACAACGGCGGGCTCTGTAGTGGGCACAACGGTGGGTTCGGTAGTGGTCACAACGGCGGGCTCGGTAGTGGCCACAACGGCGGACTCTGTAGTGGCCATAACGGCGGGATCGGTAGTGGCCACAACGGCAGGCTCGGTAGTGGCAACAACGGCGGGCTCTGTGGTTGCCACAACGGCAGGCTTGGCAGTGGTCACAACGGCGAGCATGGTAGTGGCCACAACGGTAGGATCTGCAGTGGCCACAACGGCGGGCTCTGTAGTGGTCACAACAGCGGACTCGGTAGTGGCCACAACGGCGGACTCGATAGTGGCCACAACGGCGGACTCGGTTAGAGTGTGAAGCTGTTGTTATTTTGTAATTATTGTCCGTGGTATGAGTCCCAGCACTGAGACCAGTGGCGATGTTACAGTTACTTTCGTGCGTAATTATTTTTCTTTTAGTCTGTGCAAAGCGGAACAGACAGTGTTGCTGTTGTGCTTGTAGTGTTCAAGGTAAGGTTGAAATTACTTTTATTTTGTAACTCCAAGGCTGAAGCTTGTTGTGACAATAAACAATGTCCTACACGTATAAAGGCCAACAATTACTTTATTTTATCTTATTTTTATTTGTTAAGAAGGCTGGTTTTTTTTAGGTGTGGTCTGAATGTAACATCATTAAGGTTATTCTTTTCAAAAACTTTTTAAGTTTGCAAAGAGCAGTACTAGGTGTGTATGACGTTACTACACTCGAGTGTTTTTGCTGGGCTTAACAATTATCATGACTTTGCACAGTTTCTATTGTCACCTTTCTTATCAACAACAACTCCAGCTAACATCGAATGCAACTAAACGTCACAATCAACGTCACAATCAATGTCACAATCAACGTCATAAACAAGCCAGACGGACGCAAGCGTACACATACATACACCAAAAGACAAAAATACTAGTTACATATGCCACCCTCGCACTTTTCGTAGCACTCATAGAAAAGTTGCAGAGGTTGTTGGGTGAAGTGATTTCTGCAAGCCTTGATGCGTTTTACTTTTTAGATTTCCATATTGCTTTTTGGATGTCTAACGGATGATGTAGGCAGAAGGCACGTATTTTCGGTTTTGTGTTTATTTGTTGTGTGACTTCTGATGCCTGATTTTCGAGAACTGTCTGATAAGGGCTTATTCTTGTTTTTGTAGCGGGGGTATGTTATTTGAGATATTTATTGTTATAAAGGGTGTGGTATGACTATTGTTGTCGTTGGGAGGGTATATAGAAACATTTGAAACGCTGTAGACATTACTGAAGAAAAAATATAGATATGAACTAGAAATTAAAAATGGCGATGTTATCACAGTAAATATCGCTCTCCTCACAGAATTCCATTCATTTTTCCCTATAGGTATGCGACTTATATTAAATTACAGTTTTGGTCTTAAAGCTTAAATCATTCTTTTTCATATGGACTTTTAGAGACTACGTTAGAGTACGATTCCAAACTTGATTAGGAGCGATATTTTGTCAAAAAGCAAGAGAATTTCCCACGACTAAGTTAGGGTATAAATATCATGTATTAAGAAAGAGTGTCAGTCGAATAATTCTTACTGTGGCGCATGGGGGCGATTTGATCGAGGTTGAAACAATTTAAGGATACTAGTCTTCTCAGAATGAACAACAAAAGGGAACACTAAGTAGAGAATTTCTACAGGACTGTCGTTCTACATGCTAGAAATAGCAAGTGTCCTTCAATTAACTTACTGGTATTTTCATAAAGAAAGAACACAGTAGAAAATGCAGACATTGATATATAATGTCTGAAAAAGACGGATGGTCATAACTGGAATATTTGTAATCATAGGTTGCTGGAAATAAATATAAAAGCAACAAAAGAGAACATGGTTTACACCTTGTTATATTTAAAAATTCAGTTTTTAGCAAGGATGACCAAAAAAAAAAAAAAAATCAAACTGCTTAGCGGTATTTCGTCTGTCTTCACGTTCTGGGTCGACTTTACTCTTCATCTTTTCGGGATCGATAAATTAAATACCTGTTACGCACTGGGATTGATGATGTAATCGACTTAATCCCTTCTCCCAAATTTGAGGCCTTGTGCTTTCAATAGAAAGAACTTGCAGATTTATTACCGTAGGCGCAGGAGTGGCCGTGTGGTAAGTAGCTTGTCCACCAACCACATGGTTCCGGGTTCAGTCCCACTGCGTGGCACCTTGGGCAAGTGTCTTCTACTATAGCCTCGGGCCGACCAAAGCCTTGTGAGTGGATTTGGTAGACGGAAACTGAAAGAAGCCCGGCGTATATATGTATATATATATATATATATATATATAATATATATATATATATATTATATATATATATATATATATATAATATATACATATATATATGCGTGTGTGTGTTTGTGTGTGTGAGTGTTTGTCGCCTAGCATTGCTTGACAACCGATGCTGGTGTGTTTATGTCCCCGTTACTTAGCGGTTCGACAAAAGAGACCGATAGAATAAGTACTGGGCTTACAAAAGAATAAGTCCCGGGGTCGAGTTGCTCGATTAAAGGCGGTGCTCCAGCATGGCCGCAGTCAAATGACTGAAACAAGTAAAAGAGCAAAAGAGAGTAAAGAGTACCGAAAAAATATACTTAGCAGCATTTCTTCCGACTTAAGTCCTGAGTTCAAATCTGGCCAGGGACGACTTTGCCTTTTATCATTCCGGAGTCGAAAGTAACAATTTAACACTGAGCTTGATATAATCGACATAAACTCTTCCCACAAATTACTACCCTTGTACCAAACTTTGAAACCAAGAGAAAGGGGAAGAAGCAAGAGAGAGGAACAATATCTAGATTACTGGCTGTAACCTCCACATATTTTTGTTACAAACACTGAATGGATTTGTGAAAGACAGTAGGAAGGACACGTTCCTTTAAATGTAACGAAATTTCTTCATTAAACTTAAAAAATAAGAACAAAACACCAGATACTGAAGAACACATCATCCTATATAAAATTAAATCATATTTTTCATAATTTTATATCTGGAGTGTTTCTATTGACAAAATTATTAAAGAATTTGGTTTGTGTTTTTTTCTTTGTAATAGGAATATTCAAAACACATTACGTGACGCCCATGGCAACTATCTGAGTTAACTCTAGCTTCAGCTGGACTTCTTTATAGGAAAGTATGATCAGTAACTTTAGATAGATCCAAACAGGAGAAAGTTAAAAGTCAATATGGAATGAATAATTACCAGAATGCTACCACGTTACAGAGTCTATGAGACGACGATGCTAAGATTCAAGAAAGATGTGAATATACAGATGGCGTCTCTGAATAATTAATGAAATAAAATTCTTTGGTAAGAATATAGATAAAAAAAAGCAAGTGCTCATGAGACTGTTGTAGAGGAACTTAAACTAAGAAACAAAAATTAAGATAAAAGGTTTAAATCGATTGACAGGAAATAAAATACATAGGCATACAATGACAAAATAAAGGCACCGTGAATGAAAAGAGATTGTTGAAAGGCGTAAAGAACTACAGACCATAAACAATTATGAATTTACAAAGATATAAAGAGTGCTTCAACGGAAGCTGAAAAAATTAGGAGTTCCACTTAGTTTATTTAAAATAAAAAGCTCTACTGAATAGGATGACGGCTACTAAACAGCTAAATAGTTTGAAACCATAGACAAATTTGTGGAGTTCTGGAAAAGTAGGGAAAAGAACGCATGACATCATCATCATCGTCGTCATCATCATCATCATCATCATCATCATCATCATCATCATTATTATTATTATTATTATTATTATTATTATTATTATTATTATTATTATTAGGCGGTGAGCTGGCAGAAACGTTAGCACGCCGGGCGAAATGCTCAGCGGTATTTCGTCTGCCGTTACATTATGAGTTCAAATTCCGCCGAGGTCGACTTTGCCTTTCATCCTTTTGGGGTCGATCAAATAAGTACCAGTTACGCACTGGGGTCGATGTAATCGACTTAATCCATTTGTCTGTCCTTGTTTGTCCCCTCTGTGTTTAGCCCCTTGTGGGTAGTAAAGAAATAGGTAATTCGCCCGTCGCTACGTTCTGAGTTCAAATTCTGCTGAGGTCGACTTTGCCTTTCATCCTTTTGGGGACGATAAATTAAGCACTATTTGCTTACTGAGGTCGATTTAATCGACTGCCCGCTCCTCCCCAAATTTTCCCCTTGTGCCTATAGTAGAAAGGATTATTATTATTATTATTATTATTATTATTATTATTATTATTATTAAGGCGGCGAGCTGGAAGAATCGTTAGCACACCGGACGAAATGCTTAGCGGTATTTCGACCGTCGCTACGTTCTGAGTTCAAATAGCGCTGAGGTTGTCTTTGTCTTTCATCCTTTCGGGATCGATAAATTACCAGTGAATCACTGGGGTCGATGTAATCGACTAGTCCCCATCCTCAATTTCAGGACTTGTGCCTTCAGTAGCAAGGATTAATTTTATTTATCAACGCCCTTTGCTGTCCTTCCGAGACCTGTGAGATGGATATGGTTAACATTCCTCTAGAACATTTGTCTGTTAGCAGCTACAGGAAAGATATATACTAGTATAGAATTCAAGAGATTAGACATTCAGAGATAGAAAAATTAGGGACAGAGACTAGTGCGTGGCTTGGGTGTGAGTGAGACACCAATATGTGTCATAAGACAGGAGAGATGAAATAGTTGGTTGAGCCTGAGTGGAGGTGGTACAAAACCGACCTACTCCGAAGAGCAGAGGCCAATGTAGTAGCTGTCGAAAAGGCAGAGATGAGACACAGTAAGTTTGTGGGTCAGACACTGGGGTGTGTTGAGTGAATTCGTGCCAATCAATCAATTAGCCTTTCTTTACATACTGTCTAAGATCTCCATGCATGTAACAGTTACACCGATGTGGGAGAAGTACACTCCATTGTAAGTCTCACGTTTTCTTTGCAAAGAGTAAACAGATTTTGTGAACTGTTGTATTTTCTGACTCGCAAGAGGAAGGCCAAGCTTGATGTTGTCATGGAGGAACAGAATATCGTAGAATTTAGAGAGGAAGAACATGTATGTTAGATCATATGTATATTTTAGAGGATGGGTGTACCAGATCAAGTGCGTGAGGTTTGATAAGAGAGATGATAGACAAATGGTAGTTGGGGATGGGAAGTGTGAGCTGTCGAGAGAAAAAAAAACTCATAAATAATCGCCGAATCTCAATTACATAGAAATGTCTGCGAGGATACAATTACTCTCTTGTTAGATTCAGCTTGAGTGAAGTACCAATGGCAATACTACTTGAAAAACAAGTGATTACAGCATGGGATCTCCAAGAGATAGAAGTGTCAAAAAACAAGAACAAAAACAAACATAGTCTGTTCATTGACGGTCGTCTGTGTGACTCAAAGGGAAAAACCACTCACAGCTGGAAATTGCAAAGGGTATCGTAGTGCAAATTTACCATGACACAAAAGCACGCCACGGTGTCAAAAATATGTAAATAAAAGGAAAATAATGAAAGCAACAGGATTAGATATATTCCCAGAAGGAAAAGAATATCTTGAACTAGGAAAATTCGAAGCTTGAACTTTTTTTTTCTTTCTTTTGCTTTTTCGTTTTTGGTTGTGAACAAACTGAAAAGACAGACAAAGTAAAGACAATCACGACTGAAATCCGAGTAAACACTTTGATTTTCGATCAACATTAGGGGCAAACTATAAACTAGAAGCTTGTTATGTGACGAATTTGGTTTAATTAAGTAAAGAAGATCCATAACAGTTGAATTGAATCGACAAGAGAATCCCGAGAGAAAGAGAGAGAGAGAGAGCCACATGATCAGAAACTGATGAACTTTATGATATTCAAACAAAAGGGTAAAAAAAAAAAGGAAGAAGGGAAGATCCAAGGAGGCAAAGGCCTGAAAGACATAAAAATGTTCATTCAAAAGAACACAGCATGAAGTGTCATGCTATATGCTCATTAAAGAGTATAAATGGTTAGGAACTGCATGAAGTCGAGAATCGGGGAAAGAATATTGGTCTATTAAACAGGCGATATTATTCTCAGCATCACAGAAGTGATTGCTGTTGTTTGTTGTTTAATCCCAGGTTAAACTTGATTTAGAAGATGTATGACCAGAGACTTTCATACCTCGACCCTCTTGTGATTTTACGTGGCATTTAGAATTGCTTTATCTAATGTATCCATTCTGGCTCTTAAGTTTGTGAGTTCAAATTCCGTCGAGGTCGTCTTTGCGTTTCATTCTTTTCGTGATCGATAGAATAAGTACCAGTTGATCATTGGGGTCGATGTAACTGACTTTCCCTCATTCCAAAATCGCTGGCCTTGTGCCATGATTAGAAACCATTATCTATTGTATCCTTTCCTCCTCTTTTTTAAAACGGTGGGGTACGATTTGAGGGGGATTTAAATACTATTTCTAGTTGATCGAGTGGCTGTAGAGGCCCACTCGTTATTGGAGAAGTGGTCCTTACTTTATAAAACAAGGCCAGTTCTGGTCAAATAACCCTATAAGCACGCTGGAAGTCGACCAAACAATGAGATTAATTTTCCTCATCATAACATGTATCCATCTAATTGGGGTCCATACACATGATCCAACATGCAGTAGTGAAACACACATGGTGCAATGAAACAATCTGAACATACAACACACTCTTCACTCTCCAGCCTAATTATATATGCACATGGAGTCTGGTTGTAACTTTTGAAGTGATGGGCAAGGTGAACTTGGTTAACTCAAGACAGTTCCTGTTTCTCTACCGTATATATACTTAACGATAAAGTGAGAAGGGAAGAAAAATCTTATGTTCTTTCACAGGGTGTGTGAGACGGGTGGAAAAGAAGAAGGAGCTTTTAAACGAGAATCTTGTTCAAATGTTTTCAACAATGTGAACTTTATTAAAGGTCCTAGAGGTACCAGATAGTGTTGTTAAACTAGGCAATAGATTAACTCTAACACCTATGGAGATTTCAACGGGATTTGAACTCAGAGCGTAAACAAACGAAATATCGCGCAAAGCCTCTTGTATAAGGTTCTTACAGTTTCACACATTCACCGTTCTTGGCAGGTATTTTTTTTTATGACTCTGAAAGCATTGACCTTGACGAAATTTGAACTCAAATCGCAGTGTATCAGAACAAATAACGCGTGATATTCTGTCCGGCACTCGAAAGATTCTTCCAATTCACCGCCGATATATTGTTGGTGGTGTACATCGCAGGACAGTGCTTGGGGCCCAGTGAAGTTATTGATATTACACTTATTTCTTGGTGAAAGCGCGTGACTTGATGGTTAGGGTATTCGTCTCACGGTTTAAGGTCGTAAGTTCGATTTCTGGCAGCGCGTTATATCTTTGAGGAATACACCTTATTTCACGATGCTCCAGTCCCTCAGCTGGCAAAATTGAGTTGTATCTGTAAGTCAAAGGGCTAACCTTGTCTCATGTCTGCAAGGATACAATTACTCTCTTGTTAGATTCAGCTTCAGTGAAGTACCAATGGCAATACTACTTGAAAAACAAGTGATTACAGCATTTTCCTGAGAACTACGTGAAGACTATGCGTGTTTGTGGAGTGCTCAGCCACTAGCACATTAATTCCCCACGTAGGCTGTTCCGTTCATCGGATCAACTGGAACCCTCATCGTCGTAACCGACGGAGAGCCAGTGTATGGGTGATAGCTAAGACTTTGCTTATGGTACGTTGTTGATGTATTCCTCTGGGTCACTGTACCTGTGTCTCTGTTTTAGAATGATTTTTGTTCGTGAAATGACAAGGACGGTGAACTCCTAAATTTTCTGCAACAACAAACTGCGCACTTCACATATTCAATAGGTCTTTTATATTTAGTAATTTTGTTTCGTTGCATTGTTGTTCTGTGGGTGTGATATGTGTACAACCAGTTATAATACGTAATATGCTGTTTTGTGTCCTTTATTTTTCATTGTAGGTTGTTGTGCAGTGACTTGCAGAACTAGAATAGGCTTTGATAAGGCGGCGAGCTAGCAGAATCGTTAGCACGTCGGGCGAAATGCTTAGCGGTATTTCGTCTGCCGTTACGTTGTGAGTTCAAATTCCGCCGAGGTCGACTTTGCCTTTCATCCTTTCGGGGTCGATAAATTAAGTACCAGTTAAGCACTGGGGTCGATATAATCGACTTAATACCTATGTCTGTCCATGTTTGTCCCCTCTGTGTTCAGCCCCTTGTGGGTAATAAAGAAATAGGTATACCATTAGTTTTTGTTCCTTTCTGTTGGTCAAATATGTACATGTGGTTACCCCTAAACATAGTGTGGGCATCGTTTTGCTTTCTCTCTGTTTATTTACTGACCTCTACGTGTATTGTTGAAATCGTGGAGCTGTATGTAACTTCTATTTTGTCTTCTCTCTCTCTCTCTAATTCACACACACACATACACGCATACACACACACACTCTCTCACACACGCGCTCACACACACACATACACACACACGCTCTCTCTCTCTCACACACACACACACACATACACATGCTCTCTCTCTCAGACATGCTCACATACAGGCACACACACACGCACTCTCTCTCTCTTTCACACACACATGCTATCTCTCTCACACACACGCACTCACACACATGCACACACAACTCTTTCTCTCTCTCTCTCACACACACACATTCTCTCTCTCTCTCTCTTCACACACACATACATTCTCTTTCTCTCTCTCTCACATACACACACATTCACATGCTCTCTCTCTCTTACATACGCCCACTCTCTCTCTCTCTCATACACGCAATCTCTCATACGCGCGCTCTCACACAGTATGTGTGTGTGCATGTGTGTAGTATGTATATGTTTATGTCGTTGAGTATTGTACGATGGTTGCTTGTTTTTGATATTCACCGGTGTTGTTGCTATAAAAGAAAACTGGATTTCATCGTTATAGGAAAATCTAATTCAGTGGAAAAAGAACGAGTGGTAAACAGATGGAAGGAAATCTAGAGAAATCCTACAAAAGAAACATCAAAGCAGTTTAGAAGAATTAAAACATCAAACTGTATAGCATAAATGGTGAAGTCTTTGTTTCGTTTTTGTATTTGGCTTCTAAGATTCTTGATGTGAATTCATGTGTTGAAACAAGTTTTGATGTATCTCTGGAGGATCAGAAATTCAGAAACGAATTACAAAATATGTCGCAGGATCCCAGCAGTATATTGATGTATTCGTTAGATTTTTTTGTTATTTTCCTAACATAAGTTGTGTTGCTAATATTCAGTTCATATTTTGGCACAAGCCCATCGATTTTAGGAGAGGGAGTAAATTGATTACATCGACTCCAATGTTCAAATGGTACTTATTTTATACAGCCCGAAAAGATGAGGGGTAAAGTCGACCTTGGCGGAATTTGAAGTCAGAACGTAAAGACGGACGAAATGCCGCTAAGCATTTTGCTCGGCGTGCTCACGATTCTTATTTCTTTATTGACCACAAGAGGCTAAACATAGAGGGAACATGGTAAATCAACACCGACAAATTCTGTCCATATCAAAGAATGATTTCTGAAATTGGCGCAAAGCCACAAATTTAATGGAAAGGGAACTAATTAATTTTATCTTATCTGACAGGTGCTTTATCTTACAGATTCTTGAAGGGTGAAAAGAAGGGTGACAGGTACTTTATTTTATCGACTCTTGAAGCGTTAAAAGAAGGGTGACACGTATTTTATTTTATAGATTTTTGAAGGGTGGAAAGAAAGGTGACAGGTACTTTATTTCATCGATGTTTGAAGTATGAAAAAGGTGACCTTAATAGAATTTTAAATCAAAACGCCATAATATAAATCACAAAATATTTTGTCCAACGCTGTAGTGATTCTTCTAGTCCACTACTCTAAGAATGGTAAATAATATGAATAAAAACTATATTATTCAGCTCAAGTTTAAAGGAGAAACTCGGTATTTTACACATAAAATGTGCGAAAAAATGAAGCGAGAGAAAGTCTGAACTGTGCATCGTAATCTTGCAAATAAACAGAAAGTGCGCAAGGGGACACGAGATGAATACGTTTCATATCACATATATATATTTTACTGCTATATTCTACTCACAAAATGAGATTAATAGAACATTGACATTACACATATGGTATTAGTGGGGAGACAACAAGTTTCTGATTATCTTGAGAGCCTTTGTTTCGTTGCTATATCTAAGTAGAATACCTACCGAGAAGGGTTGTCAGAATTAAAAACCATCCCGGTACTATTCCACTAGATTTCTGACTGTGATTAAATATTACCTACTGCAGCAGTTTATATCCAATCCTTTACGAAATCATAAAATTCATTCGCCTAGCTTTTCTTACATACCGAGGTTACGCACCGGAGTTAGCACACAGGTATTTTAGTAACATATCATGAAATATGTCGAATAGAAGCCATGTTGATTCGCATATGACAGTTGTTTAGGCCCAGGTCAGCTATGATCGAGCTGACTTTTGATCGGAATCTTTCCAGCCGAAAACAGACTAAACTTGCCCAAAGTGTTCTCTTTCTCTTTAGAATTGCAGGGCATGATTTGAAGGAGAGTTCGCAGCTAGATAGTGCTGGTAAACCTCCTAGAGATGGTAACCCTCCCTCTGATTACGCACCACTTACATTAATAAAAAAAAAATGAAATGAAAGGGGCACATTAGATAATGTGCACCTCTTTATCCGTAAAAAAAAAACGGGATAATAACGACTGGTATAACTTTGAACACAAGGTTTGCTTGTTTAAGGTTGGCCTGCGGTAAACAACAAAAATAAATAAATACAACCAACTACGTTATGTATCATAGGACTGACATGGGGCCAAACAACAATAACACCATCAACAATAATAATGATAGTAGTAGTAGTAGTAGTAGTAGTAGTGATAATAATAATAATAATAATGATAATAATAATAATAATAATAATAACAATAATAATAATAATAATAATAATAATAATAATAATAAATATAATAATAATTAAAGTGATAATAATACTAACAGTCTTTCTAATTGTGTTTCTGTCTCTTTTTAGAATGATATTTCTGCAAGTTACATTGTAACCTGAATCTTGTGAGAACCAGATGTTAATTAGCCGAAATGTCATTTAGAAATGAGAGAAACTAGAATTCTGTACGAGCTAACGAGAAAGGCCTCGAAGTGGACGCTCCATTTGCAAGAAATAGCTGCTAAATTACCTGCAAACCACACCCAGTCGTGTCGTGGGAAAAAAACGGGAGGGTAATGTTGTCTTGTCAACATTAAGCCTCTAAACAATGATGGGACGCTCATAGCTTTGAT
>NC_042997.1:145309664-145324664 GCF_006345805.1 Octopus sinensis | reverse complement strand
AAAGACTGGAATATCTACGGTTCTCTGTATTTTGAATTTCCCTCAAAATAGGTTAAGGAACTTCCATATCTACAGCTTACAAACGAACACCTCAAAAAAATTTAGAAACTTTAATATCTCCAATTTTGTGTGAACATTTTGTCTTCCCTTCTTTCCTGACTAACAGATTATGTAAACCTCCTTTTATTGCAACAACACAATTAAATGCACGATAAAAATTAAGGAAGTAAGCACTTGCCAATATATACATACTGCACAACTACAAAAACTGTAAACCACAGCAAAACTTCTAAGAAGAAAAGAAAAAGAAATTCAGAAATCTGGATGGTTATACATTTACAGATTTTTATTAATATGTCACATGTTTTTATAAATCATATATTAGCGCTTGCATATACTCTAGTAGAATCTTCAGATTCGAATTCAAATCTGAAGATTCTACTAGAGTCGATGCAAGCGCTATTATATGTGATTTATAAAAACATGTGACATATTAATAATAACCTGTAAATGTATAACCATCCAGATTTCTGAGTACCTTATTTCTTCTAATATATAATACCTGTACATCACCTCCAAACCTTCTAATATATAATATATATATATATATATATATATATATATAATTGTTTTTTCTACCAGTAATTACAAATAGAACAGGTCGAATTGCTTCTTTTCAAGGCAGCACTCTCGGTGGTCAGTGGTTACTGGTAGTAGTAAACATACTTGACCTCCCCACCATCTGCCGAATCTATTTATAGACCTGTAGAATATGATCTATTTACCATACTGCTACCCAACTAGTTCCTTAAACAATGGTAGTGGTCGTGATGGTGATAAAAATAAAAATAATAATAATATTCTGCAGTTGCTAATGCTAAATACTACTAATACTACAATAATAATAATACAACTACTACTATTATGATAGCACAGGAATCTGAGGCCCAGCTACCACCCTTACCACTATCCTCACCCCTACTACTGTTGCTGTTGCTGCAACCACTGCTGCTACTACAAATAAAAACAATAATATCAGTGATATCAGTGATGATGATGATGATGATGATAATAATAATAATAATAATAATAATAATAATAATAATAATAATAATAATGAAAGTTAACGGGAGGAGCCTCATGGGCTGATGAATAATGATATATCTAGTGATGGTGTCACAATAGAAATACTGGTAATTGTGCAACCTGATAATTGATACCGCATATCAGTGACAATGAGTAAACAAAATATTCTGAATAACGGTGGTAATGAAACTGAAGCCATTGATGGTGACAATGTTGCACCCGGTAGGTTCAGAAATTCTCGTCCGGCTCCAGCCAGTCGATATCCAGAATGGGACCACCATACACGGCGCAGATGGAGCAAGCAAACTAATGCTGTGGTCATGGAGTGTAACTACCTGAGCAATCCTGTAGATGAAAATGGTGCTTGAATTGGAGGTTACCGACAACGTATGTATGATCATTAGAGAGAAGAGGGATTGCTTCAACTCACGGAAATCAAATGGACGGAATAAGATCGAAGCTATCAATACCTGGGCGCTTTCACTCCTTAGATATGGAGCAGGGATAATCGTATGGACAGTAGACGAACTAAACAGATTAGACAGAAAGACAAGGAAGTTGCTAACTAGATATAGGTTACTCCACCCAAAAGGTGACACAGGCAGACTGTATGTACCAAGAAAAAGAGGGTGAAGAGGACTCATTGGATGCGAACACAGAATTAGAGCAGAAGAAAACCTCATGGCATGGTATGTAAAAAAAATGCCACAGAACTGCTATTATTAGAAGTAAGAAGGTCAGGCTTGTGTAGGATGAAAGATTGCAAAGATAAAGCACTATACTAGAAATTGAAAACGAATGAATCTGAAAATAGATGGGTAAAGAAAAGAATGCATAGTCAATTTCATAGAGATGTTGAAGATAAGACAGACAGACAGAGAAAAAAGATGGCTGTGGATGATTGAAATTGATTTAAAACCGGAAACGGAGGCTCTAATCTGTGCTGCCCAAGAGCAAGCACTAAGAACAAACTACATAAAATACAGAATAGACAACACAGCAGAAAGTGAAAGGTGCAGAATCTGTGGACAAAATGGTGAAACCGTATGGCATATTACCAGCCAATGTATGCCACTAACCCAGAAGGAATACAAGAGATGCCACAAAAATATACCCAGGCTTGTCTATTGGACGCTTTGCAACAAGTATGGACTTGACAGAGCAAAAAATTGGTACAACCACAAACATGAAGGCATCATCGAAAATGGAAATGCAAAGATCCTATGGGATTTTATGATTCAGTGCGACCATGAGATAGAGAATAGGAAGCCGGACATAGTGTTAATTGAGAAAGAAAAACAAACTATGCTGGATCATAGATATAGCATGTCCAGGTGACAACAAGGTATGCGATAAGGAAGAAAGAAAAGTCGAGAGATATGACAGGTTAGCTTGGGAGGTTAAGCAGTTGTGGTCGATGAAAAACGTAGTACCAATAATTGCCGGAGCCCTGGGAACAGTGAGCAAAAATCTCGAGAAGTACGTGGAACAAATAGGGCTAAAATAGGGTGGAGCACTCGCAGAAGACATCAGTGCTTGGAACCGCTCGAATACTCGGGAAGGTGCTTTAAAAATAAGAGGTGTTACCTTAGTTCACTGGTAGTGAACAGCTGACACTGTAATACATCTCCAGTGTTAGAAGCTGTGTAAAGGCAATCAATAATAATAATATTAATGATGATGATGATGATGATGATGATGATGATAATATGGTTATTCAAAACCTATATTTTATAAATAAACATAGAACAGATATCAGCTTATTGTACTCAAACATGTAATATCTAGTAATTCTTCTCTTAATAGTATGTAAATGTTTATCAGATGTCATATCCTAATAAGCTTCTCTGTACAGTGTCAAGTGTTTCAAACAGTGATATCTATTTGATATCACTCTTTGAGCCTGATTTATACTCGATCCGTCTATTTATGCTCATCTCGAAAAACTTCAATTTTATTTATGCATACGTGAGTGACCGGAACGACAAAAAATAGCCCATCCATATTCTTTGCTCAGTATTCTTAGGATTGTCGTGAAGATAGATTTCTTATGCGCCTCACCTATGGTGTCCTTCCAGAAGCAACCGTCATAATTGTTTCCGGCTGGATTCCAAAGCATGGCCAACTGAAACTATGGATATTATCCAACCATCTTGTTCTTGGTCTACGTCTAGGGCTCCTGTCAATTGGCTCAGCTTGAAGAATCCGTCTTACGAACCTTTCTTGAGATATTCTTAGTACTGGAGCTATGACCACACAATGCGGAGTAGTGACTCGACCTGAAGAAGCCCTTTGATCTCTGAGCTATGCACTCTGTTTACTAATGTTACGCCAGAGACCTTTTGGAGAAACTCCGTTTCGACCTCTAACTTTCGCGACTGTACCCTTTCAGACTACAAAATCGTGGGTATGATTTTTCAGTTTTACGGATATAACCAAAGTTAGTCAGATTATTAAAGCATACTCATCAGAAAAGAAAGTTGATTCTGATCTATTGTTATCAACACCCACGATTTCTAACATCCCTGCAGTGCAATTCTGGACGTACTGAAGTCATCCGTTGTTGCCAGAGTTATTCTAATGTCCTGTGACACATAATATATAACCTCTCTGTCAACATGATTTTTGGAGTCTGGATCTCAAGCCTGGACCATCGAGTCTTACAGGATTTTTGTGGAATAAATGATCACGAAAGTACTCATACCACTGAATTGCTACATCAGTACTAATACCATTTAGTGACAGAATAGATAACTGGAATTTCACATACAAAGCTTAATGCAGTTTGAAATACGACAGCGTCAATATAGTTTTATCAAGAAATGTGTTACTTTGCATAGAAGCTGACTTTTTGCATTTAAATGTCCCCAAAAACAACATCAAAGATAACTTTGAGATTGTGACAACGTTAAGAACACACACACACACAAACACACAAAAATACGCAACTTGCCATTGGCAATAATGCAGTTCGTTTGTAAAAGCTGCACATCAGCATAAAGTTCTGAAATGTTCAATATTTCTATTAGTGGAGTTAGCCATTTTGAATTGTTACAAAACAATCTAGATAGTAAAACAATGCTTACAACTATTTCAAAATAAATATTTGAAATGTTTCTTTTCTTTATTACAGATTCTCTGTCTTTGATGTTCAAACCAAAAGTCTGAAGAACATTTTTAGAGGTATGATAGAAATAGGAAATGAAGTTGAGAGAACATGATCCCAAGCTCCTCCAGTATCTTTATGCGAATTTTATTTGCTGTCGGGAGCAATATTAACTTCACATTTACTAATTTTGGTAGATAACAATATATAATGTATATATATAATATACATATATAATGTATATATAATGTATATATAATATACACAATATATAATATATAATATATAATATATACGTGACTTAAACTGGCATGTTTCTTTATGGGTCAACTGTAAGGTATACCACGCTATAGTGCTTTCTTTTCTATTGTATGGTGCTGAATCTTGGAATTCTATAAGGCTCAACTAGACAAGTTACGTGCATATATAAGACAGCTGATACAAATTATGAATATCGCTCTGTTTGACAAAGAATACGAATGAAGTGATCTTCCAGCGTGCTGGTCTGCCTACAACAATGGAAATCCTTATTGACAGACATTTACGATGGTTGGGACACGTATATAAGATGGACAATAGCCACCACATCAGACAACTCCTTTCTTCCTAACTATGCAAGGGAAAAAGAAACCATAGAAAACTTCAACTGAGATTCAATGTTACTGCAAAAAAAAAAAAAAGGAAGGAATTGATCATAATAAATGGAAAACCCAAGCTAAAAACCCACCTGTGTGGAGAAAGCTTATCAAGTCATGCCAAAACTATGAGCAGACGTAGTCGCGACGACTGACTGCAGATAGTGATATCGTGAGTTAATAAAAATATAATCCTTAAGTAAAATACGTGTACAACTCATTGGTAAATTTTCTCAATTAAAGGGCGACAGAAGTTCAAATATTAGGGAGGTCAACTTTGTTCTCTTTCTTTCTGGAATTGCTAAAAAAAAACTTCAGTGATATTTCCTTTTATCTCGCAGTAAATGGTTGCAACGCAGTGGATTTCACCAAAAGCACGCAAGTGCCAGGGGCGATGGTGTTTAACTTGCCGCCGATGGATTAAGTCTACCTACCACCCAGGAGAAACTATCATTCATAAAAAGTAACGAACACAACCTTTCGGTTAAGGTTTCTATTATTGTTGTTTTACCTTCTGTTGTTGTTGCAGCTGTTGCTGTTATAGTTGTATTTCTTACGTAGATCTAAGTGATCCCTAATCACCCTAATCGAGTAAACCTGTGATACAGTGTCTAATTACAAATTCCCCCCCCCCTTTTTTTTCAATCTGACATATATATTTTCCAGGATTATGTTATCCACTATTGTCCTTCCAATTCTTTTTAAGTCGGTAGAGTGCAGTGTGAGGTTACTAGCCCTATGAATTTCAACGAGTTTTCCTCTGTTAAATGTTATCTGATAGATGTATGTATATATATATATCCTGCTCTCTCTATATATATCTCCCTCACACACACACTATATATATATACACACACATATATATATATATACATATATATATATATATATATATACACACACATATATATATATATATATATATATACATACATATATATGTATATAATATAATATATAAATATATGCATATATACATACATATATGTACATACCTGCATATATATGTATATATATATGCATATATAGGTACAGGACGTAAAAAAAACGTTGAACACAATGAAAAACGAAAACATAAAAACAAAAACATACAAAACGAACTTTACTTCGAACAGCCAAAAATAAACCAAACAAACGGAGAAATGAAACATGCAACATAAAGAATATTCCCCTTCATCAATTGCCCCTGTTTCATCTACTCCGCGGTTTCGAAAGCAAGGACAATACGCGACTTAGTTGAAACAGTGCTTCCCACAGAGCAAATTAAATAAAATTCGGGACTTTTTGCGGAGGGTAAAAGTGGTAACAAGAACAGGACAGTGAGAATAATACTGTAAAAACAAACGGTGAGGGTTGTTAAGCCAAGACGATAGAAAAAATATTATGAACGCTAGGAAGACAAGCTTATGAGAGGAGACAGGTATAAGCACGCATTGTCCTTAGGAAGGAGATGGGCAGAAAGAATGATTCTCTTTCGTCACGTGTCAGCGACGAGAGAGTCAAGGAGGAAGAGTGAGAGAGAGAGGGAGCGGTGAAGAGGAGAGAAGATATATATATACTCTTTTACTCTTTTACTTGTTTCAGTCATTTGACTGTGGCCATGCTGGAGCACCGCCTTTTTAATCGAGCAACTTGACCCCGGGACTTATTCTTTTGTAAGCCCAGTACTTATTCTATCGGTCTCTTTTGCCGAACCGCTAAGTAACGGGGACATAGACACACCAGCATCGGTTGTCAAGCAATGCTAGGGGGACAAACACAGACACACAAACACACATATATATATATATATATACATATATACGACGGGCTTCTTTCAGTTTCCGTCTACCAAATCCACTCACAAGGCTTTGGTCATTTATATATAATCATTTCTGCTTACTTTGCATACGAATGAGGGATGATGTAGCTAGAACTAACCTGAATTACGAAACAGCTGTCCACTAATGGAATAAACGTCTATTCCCTCACTGCACTTATTCAATCAATCTTATATACGCATCTCACATATGGGTGCGCGCACGCGTGTGGTTGTGTCTAGAACTCATATAAATTTCAATCAACGTTAATTAGAAGACAAACTGCTTTTAAAACAATAAGGTGTGGGAAGGAAGAATCTTTTCAAGTCTAGATTCTTTCATTCTGTAAACAAACAAAAAAATAAATAGATAAATAGATAAAAAAAAAAGATAAAATAAAATATAAAAAATGCAACGATGGAAACAGTGATGATGTTCCATCAGATTCTACGTAGCAAACCAGGCATGGCTTTGTGGTAAAGTTCGCTCCCAAACCATGCGGTTCTGCGTTCGATTCTACTGCACGTCACATTCGGTAAATATCATAGTCTTAGATTGGCCTATATTTTGTAAGTGAAATATGATAGAAGGAAGTGCAGAAGTGCGCTTTGTAAATGTGCGAGCGCGCGAGTGCGCAAGTGAGAGAGAGGGAGAGAGAGAGAGAGAGATCAATGTAAAAATGATTTTAAAATCGGCGAAAGACCAAAGAAAATGGTGCTCTTCAAAGTACTTCGTGACATTTGTTATTCACCGAGTTACACACGATCCCTTGGCAATATTGGTTTCAAATTTTGGCACAAGGCCAGCAATTACATCGACACCAGTGTGCAACCGGTACTTATTTTATCGATCCCGAAAGTATAAAATGCATAGTCGACCCTAGCGACATTTGAATTCAGAACGTAAAATCAGTAGAAATGCCGTAAATTTTTTTTCTCTCCGGTGCGGTAACAATTCTGTCTACACGCCGCCGACCCTGGAATCACAAAAGGCAAGTCGGTCTTGGTGGAATTTGAACTGAGAACCCTTGGTAATATTGCCACCAGGAGTGCAGCGAGAACGGGTAGAAGATTGATTTGTTGGAAAGCTGCAGTAAGCGACGCGATTGTTCAACAACTCCTATATAACATATATGAAATAAAAACCAAAATAAACTATTTAGCAGAAGGTGACAGTATATCTATCATCATAAACTGTCATCAGACGAGTTAATGGGAGTCTTCGGCAATATCTACAGAAATTTAATGTTAAATTACCTATAGATTTTGATGTATTATCGAGGAAAGACGACAGCAGAACATGAAATATAAAATCAATTTCCAATAATCGAAGTTGACTGATTGTGGTTAGGATACGGTTCACTAACAATGTTTGTACGTTTGTATGCGTCTGTATGATATATATATATATATATATATATAACACATACGCTCTCTCTCTTTCTTCCTCTCTTTCTCTTCTCTCTCTCTCTCTCTCTCTCTCTCTTTCTCTCTCTCTCTCTCTCTCTCTGTCTTACACACACACACACACACACATATATACGAGTGAGTGAACAAACGAAAGAAAGTTATACGCAACACATCTGGAGAGATTTATATATATGTTTGTGGAAGTGCGTGGCTTAGTGTTTAGGGTGTTGGACTCACGAGCGTAAGACTGTGGTTTCGATTCATGGACCAGGCAATCCGTTGTGTTCTTGAGGAAAACACTTGACGTCGCTCCAGTCCATTTACCTGTAGAAATAAGTTTAGCCTGGAGAGGGATGGGCTCCACCAGGCTTTCTCACCCTAGATATTACGCATGGCCGCAGCACCCCAACGACACCCAAGGGACTTGTCAATTGTCAACATACACGTTTAACATAACTCTGCATAACTTAAATTGTCGTGAGCGCATATTAAACGTTCATCGTATCAGACGCTTGTAGCATCTGACAAGCTGGACGTGTTAAGCTGTTTGTATATGACCTTTCATGATGGCGGCGAGCTGGCAGAAACGTTAGCACGCCGGGCGAAATGCGTAGCCGTATTTCGTCTGCCGCTGCGTTCTGAGTTCAAATTCCGCCGAGGTCGACTTTGCCTTTCATCCTTTAGGGTATCGATAAATTACGCGCTGGGGTCGATGTAATCGACTTAATCCGTTTGTCTGTCCTTGTTTGTCCCCTCTGTGTGTAGCCCCCTGTTGGCAGTAAAGAAATAGGTATTTCATCTGTCGTTACGTTCTGAGTTCAAATTCCGCCGAGGTTGACTTTGCCGTTCATCCTTTCGGGGTCGATAAATAATCCCTTTGCCTATCATTGTTTGTTCCCTCTATGTTTAACCCCTTGTGGGCAATATAGAAATATATATATGACCTTTCTTTCTTGGTTCGGCCGTCATCCGTGTAACATTTGTATTCCTCCCTGTGCCCGTGAAATCTTGTATTCCTGCCGTAAGGCTTTACTTTCACACATACAGGATACTCCATTATAATCTTTTTTCTTTTTTTTTTTTTTGTCGCAAATTTTTCATCAGAACTAGAGAATAAAGGAATTACATGCTACAATAATAGCAATAAGCATGTAATTCTTTTATTCTCTTGCTCTGAAGAAAAAATTGTTTAAAAAAATTATAATGGAGTATACTGATTATGTTGAAAACCGATATGGTCTTATGCTACCGAGGAAAGCGGTTTATTTCAAATTTATGTAATGCTTGCAGTGATAAAGAATTACATGCTACAATAATAGCAATAAGCATGTAATTCTTTTATTCTCTAGTTCTGATAAAAAATTTGCTAAAAAAAATTATAATGGCGTATCCTGTATGTTGAAAACCTATATGGTCTTATGCTATCGAGGAAAGTTGTATCTGTTGTACCGCCATATAAAAAAGAAAAGTTTTAATTCAGTATAAAACACCCATTTGTTGTTTGGACAACCCAGTTACACGAACATAGTAAAGTACATAGTCTGAGCAATAAGTATCTGGACTGTTGCTATAGTCACGAAGTTAAAGCACACAGAGTGAAGCCGCTTGGCACAGATAGACCTTGAATTCTGCTCTGCCTGCGCACTAAGTTTTAACATTCTAATTCATTTTCTATGTTTATAGCAGTGTTTGGAAAGAAGGTGTGTAGCGTGTGATCGTCGCATTGACCATGACAGAGAAAGTTTAGCAGAGACTCTGCATCAAATTTTGCCAAAAGCTTGGCGATACCTGCTCAGAGGCCTACGCAAAGTTTTAAAAAAGTTTTCATCGTTTTCAACACAATCAAGGAGATCTTGTGCAACTAAAACCCGAGTATTCTTTTGGTCAGCTGAAAGCAGTTTTGGCACAAACTTAGCAGACACATATCTCATACCCAAGTCTTCAGTGGTAATGGACTAAACTGAACCGTAACTAATCTGCACATCTTCTGATACCTCACGGATGGTGATTCGACGATTTCCCCTCACAGCTGCACGAACATCTGCAATGTTTTTCTCAGTTCTGCTGGTCTCCCAGAACGTTTGTCAATATCGACATTTTTTCGTCCATCTTGGAAACGTCTGAACCATTCCTACACTTGTGTGCGGCTCATATGCACTTTCTGCAACATTGCATATACCTCTGAGCAGGTATCACCATGACAACTTTCTCTGTCATAATCAATGCGACGATCACACGCTTCACATCTTTCTTCGAAGCACTGCTGTAAACAGCGGAAGTGAGGTGGAACGTTAAAACTTAGTGCGCATGCACAGTAAAGTTCAAGTTCAATCTGTGCAAGCGGCTTTACTCTGCGTGTTTTAGCTTCGTTACTATGGCAGAAATCCGGAGAGTTATTGATCATACCTTGTATACGTGAAATACAGATGGCTTCTACAAATTGCTAATGATATTTGAAAAGATGAGCTTGACAATGACAAACTGTCAAGTGCAAAGACACAAAGATGCAAATATGGGCAAATTCTTAAAATGATAGGCCCATCAGCTTTTGCATGTACGCGCGCATACATACACCCCCACACGCATTACCTTGAATTTATTGGTATCTGATTATTTGATGCATTGGGTCAGACTGTAAAAAATGTGATTTTTTTACGATTGCACGAACTAAAAGTCAGAGGAGGACGGGATAAACTACTTGCATCAACTTGCTATAAAAACAGGTAGTAATTTTACCTTGTACTTATTCCTTGTGCTAGTTTTAATGAGTGCAGTTCGATTTTAACAGTTATTTTTTCAAAGCTATAATGGACGTGACAAAGGAGTATATTCAGCATATTTTGCTTTATGAGTTAAAAATGTCAACAACGCAATGGAAAGTGCGAGGAATATTAATGCAGTATATGGGGATCAGACAATAAGCATAAGCCAGTGTCAGCGGTGGTTCCAGATATTCAAAACTGGAAACTACAGCCTAGAAGACGAGCCCCGTCCTGGAATATCTGTAGAGTTCGACGAGGACGTCCAGCAAACCCTGGTGGAATGTCCTGAGTTCAAATTCCGCGGGGGTCGACTTTGCCTTCCATCCTTTCGGGGTCGATAAATTAAGTAGCAGTTGCGTACTGGGGTCGATCTAATCGACTGGCCCCCTCTCCAAAATTTCGGGCTTTGTGCCTAGAGTAGAAAAGAAGATGTCTGGCTCCATACTACTCCCAAATCAGCTTCTATATAAAGTTACCTTATTACCTTTTTGTTTGTATAGTCTTTTTTGAAACAATTATAAAAATAAATTACGGGATAATTTCTTTCCCCGTATATATACATATTCTTTCATATACTCACACACAAGGTCGTGTATGTAGGTATATATATATATATGCCTCTGATGAAAGTAGCATTAAATTTTCTTAAGTCGTTCAATTTTCCTTAGTTGATCAATTGACCAATTGAGTAAACCTATCAGTTCCTTCTCGAGCGATGCCAGGCTCATAAGGGCCGGTTTCCCGGTTTCGGTGGCGTAGAAATTCCCCACCTGGACGGGACGTCGGTCCGTCGCAGGATTACTCATTTTTGCCAGCTCAGTGGACTGGAGCAACGTGAAATGAAGTGTTTTGCTCAAGAACACAACGCACCGCCCGGTCCAGGAATCGAAACCACAACCTTACGATCATGAGTTCAACACCCTAACCACTAAGGCATGCGCCCCCACAAACCTATCAGTTATGTACCTCTAATGGTTACTGGAAACAGCTGTAACCCAAATTTGCACCAATAAAGGAAAAATATGTAATGACCATTATTTTTTACTTGATTCTTATATAGTTTTATATATGTCTGCGTGTATGTAAGACTACGCGCCTTCGTTGGTCAGTTAAAGTTGAGCCTAGCAACAGGTATTTAAAGGGAAAAAAGTTGACAAGTCAGTCAGTCGCCCGCAGTTGACGCTACATCGAAGAGGCCAGGAAACAGAAGAAAGAAGACATGCACCCAACACCAGAGCTGAAGACACCTCCGAAAGGGGGTCGCCGCCACGTCAAAACGGTAGAGGAGTAGGGGCGGAATGGATCCTATATAGGAGCTGTTGTGGTAGCAGACCACGAAACACGGCTGAACTTCGTATGTATGTATGTATTTGTACATACATACATACAAACACATATATATGCTTCATACATACATTTTTACTGTTTAATGTTTATATCATTTATTGAATAGAAAGTAGTATAATATTCGTGATATACATGGTGTCGTCATAAAAGTTCATAAGCAATTTAGAATATAATTTTTTATAATATTTGTTCTATAAATTATAGAATTAATCGTTAACGAAATGCTTAGAAGCCTAATGCAGCTGTTTTAGCGTCGCCAATAAGAAAAAGTAGAATATATTTATAATTGTTTAGTAATTTTAAAAAATTAATAATCGCATCAGTTTTATTACAGGGTGTCATGTAATGGCTACTGTTTATTCAATTAAAATGCTGTTCTATAGATGACTTGCGGCGGGCAAGGCTAATTAATGCGTTTTAGATTATAACTGAAAATCAGCTGCAAAACGTATTTGTAGATGTTCAGAGCTGCATCATGCTTTGTAGAACATCAATAGTTGAAGACATGATTAGAATTAACAAGCTCAAGAAGCGATTCGTTTAAAGATATAATAAATCTTCCATCCATTTCAAATATTAATTCTAAAATCTATCGCTTATCTGTTCCTTGTTTTAGTCTTTGGGCTACGACCATGCTGGGTCACCGCTTTCAAGGGTTGGGTTTTAGTCGAACGATTCGACCCCAGTACTTTTTTCTTTTTTGATAAGTCTGGTATTTCTTCCAAGAGCCTCTTTAGCCGAACTGCTAGCTTACGGAGACATAATCAAACCAACACCGGTTGTCAAGCAGGAAGAGTAAACACAAACACAAGCACACACAGACACATACATGAGGGGGTTTAATACAGCTTCCGTGCAGCGAATTTACTCACAAGTAATTGATCGACCCGGCGTATAGTGAAGATACTTGCCCAAGGTGCTGCGCAGTGGGATTGAAACTTAAACCTCATGGATCTTAACCAACACACCCATGCCTGCTCCTATATACAAACGTGTGTGTGTGTGTGTATATATATATATATATGTATATATATATATATATATATATATATATATATATATACTCTTTTACTCTTTTACTTGTTTCAGTGATTTGACTGTGGCCATGCTGGAGTACACCGCCTTTAGTCGAGCAAATCGACCACAGGACTTATTCTCTGTAAGCCTTGTACTTATTTTATCGGTTTCTTTAGCCAAACCGCTAAGTTACAGGGGCGTAAACACACCAGCATCGGTTGTCAAGCTGTGTTGGGGGAACAAATACAGACACACAAACATACACACACACACACACACACACACACACACATATATATATATATATATATACATCTATACGACGGGCTTCTTTCAGTTTCCGTCTACCAAATCCACTCACGAGGTTTTGGTCGGCCCGGGGCTGTAGGAGAAGACATTTGCGCAAGGACTGAACCCAGAAACATGTGGTTGGTAAGCAAGCTACTTATCACACACAGACACAGACACACACACACATATAAATTATAATATAGTAATATATAACATATAATGTAATATAATATATACATATGTATACATATATATACGTGTGTGCTTGCGTGTGCGTGGTGCGAGTGTGTGTGTGTTTGTGTGTGTGTGTGTGTGTGTGTGCGTATGTGTGTGTGTGTGTGTGATGCTGGATCTCTTGTGACTGCCTTAAAGCTCTATGCTCTCCAACGCCAACATGAGCACTTTATCTTTTGCACAATGAGAAGAATATGCTACTGGCATTACTCAAACGGCTTAAAACATCAAATTTGCAATCTTATTAATGCTAGAACCTCGTGTCGTGTGCCCCCCTCAACACAAATGGAGTCCAGGACGCGTAACGCACACTAATATGCTTACTTTTCCTGAGCCGGCCCTGCTTTAGTTAATATTATGCCAATACAAATCAAAGAAGAAAAAGATTCCACCAACTTCAAACAATATAGGGACAAATTTCCACGAGATATATCAGACAAAATACTTACACCAGGATATATCTCAGTCAACAAAATCTCCGGATCTTTTCGGTTTGAACGGCAGTTTTTTCTAGCGGTGTCATATGAAATTGTAACCCATAATTATGACCCTAGTATCGATCTATTGCATTTCAATCTGTTTTTCGGTTAGGGTTAGGATTAGGGATGGTGGGGAAGGGTATCTTTTTTTCTTCACAAATGTAAATAAACCCAATCTGTTTCTTAAACGAGGGATATTCATACGGCATATAATGTCAATAGACGTCACTGATTGGTTGAAATTGCAGAAATTGAAGAAAAAAAAACAACAAATATCTTACAAACTATAGAATTTTCTCAATAAAGCCAAGAGAAAAAGATGTTTTATAAACACATTCTACCAGTATACGAAGTTTAAAAGTGTTTAGTTACGTGGAAATTATTTTTAAAAACTGCCGTTCAAACCGAAAAGATCCAAATCTCCTTACTTGAATGGGCAGTGATGATATAAAACTTGACTTAAACATGACTTAACAGAATCTATTAAGTGGTGCTATTAATTTAGACATGCTCTGGGCTAATTTTGGCCGAAACACATCTAAGTTTATTTTAGTTTACATAACAAAATGAACACGCAGACGACACCCACTTCAAAAGCTTAACACTTGACAACCGACATAAAAACCGAACGGTCAAAAATTTGGACGCAACGAATATATGAACACATGGCTGCTAAGTGTTAGCTATGAGACTAAATGTTAAAACGTTTAAAACGTTTAAAAGTTTATATGAATTCATTTAGTATATGAAATAAAATATATATATTCATTTCTAGAAAATGAGAGTGTGAAGATCTGGAAACGTCGAGTTGTTCTAATCTTGCTGTAAAAGACCA
>NC_042997.1:145223398-145299564 GCF_006345805.1 Octopus sinensis | reverse complement strand
CCCTCAATTAATGTCAGTGTTACGATAAAAAGCACCCGGTACATTTTGTAAAATAGCATTAGGAAGGGCATCCAGCTTTAGAAACCATGCCAAAACGGACGTTAGAGCGTCTGATGCTGTCGTCTGACCCAGCAGATGTATAATCATGATTCTGTGTATATATATATATATATAGATATAAATATATGTGTGTGTGTGTGTGTGTGCATACATATAATCTCTAATTATATAGTTCTCTATGCATAATTATGTGTATATATATATATGCAGGCATAGTTACATGCATGCATAAGTACATATATATATATTATATATACATAAGTATTTCACATTCTCTCGAAAGTTTATAACTTATAACGTCAACAATATATATATATGCATTTATGCATGCATATATCTTTTGTCATTTATGTTTGTGTCTGTATCTATATTTAAAATACATGTATATACTGATACATGCATGTGTGTGTATGTGTGCACGCATTCATACGCAGAGAGAGAGGGACAGATATATTTATGTCACCTCTTGATATCGCATTCTAGTTGTCTCACCGGCATATGAATGGCGTCATACATCTCCATTCTTCTCTGAAAACGTCCTTGCATGGGGTTTGACGACAGGAAAGGTATCCAGCTGTAGATAATGTGTCTCAACGGATTCCGTCTGGCCCGCTCAATCACAGAGCAGTGAAATTTAAAACGAAGATATACATATGCAGTCGCACACAAGTTTGTGTGTGTGTCTGCAGCCATCCTGGGGCACCATTTTGAAGGGCTCTAGTCGCTTCAATCGACCCCCAGTAGTTACTCTTTTCAAGCGCCAGTACTTATTCTATCAGTGTCCTAAGCCGAAACACGATGTTACGGGGACGTAAGCGCGCCAACACCGGTTGTGAAGCAGTAGTATCAGGCGCACACTCGTGTATACACATCTATATACAAGTTTCTTTCAGTTTTCGTCTACCAAATCCACTCACAAGGCTGTGGTCAGTTTAAAGTATAGTAGAAGATACTAGCCCCAGGTACCACGCAGTGGGACTGATCCCGGAAACGTGGGAAGCAGACTTCTTCACGAGCTTATATATATATATATAATATATATATATATATATATATATATATATATATATATATGCCTATAGATGTATGTGTTACACTTTGGTGTTTTATATATATATATATATATATATATATATATATGCCTATAGATGTATGTGTTACACTTTGGTGTGTTATATATATATATATATATATATGCTATAGATGTATGTGTTACACTTTGGTGTGTTTATAATATATATATTATATTATATATATATATATATATGCCTATAGATGTATGTGTTAATCTTTGTGTGTTTATATATATATATTATATATATATATATATGCCTATAGATGTAGTGTTACACTTTTGTGTGTTTATATATATATATATATATATGCCTATAATGTATGTGTTACACTTTTGTGTGTTTATATATATATATATATATATATATATGCCTATAGATGTATGTGTTACACTTTTGTGTGTTTATTATATAAATATGTATATATATATATATATATATATATATTGTGTGTGCGCGCGCACGCACACACACACACGTGTAAAGTGTCATGGATACCATTTCCAGTCTATATACACGCCTTGCAGTGGTTTGATATACGCATTGTTACCCTGTCTGCCGAATGCCATATCCATTATACTGAATTTTGGCTTTTCAGATCGTCGTGACCTTTTCGCAACGCATCTGAGACTCGTGGGTGGAAGGGAAAAATGAAACCACCATTCATGAGTTGCAACAGTCGGAAGCTGAATCTCTGGACATTTGTGTAATCTTATTCTCGAATCGGTGGCCTGATCCAAACGCTTTCTATGCTCAGGGCTCCGTTGTTTGTTTTATACACGAGACGGTGGGTGGAGTAAGTCTGGTACACAAGAAGTAGTAGTATCAATACCCAGTGACGGACGCCCGTCATCTTGGGTCGATCCATCTGAGTGCCATGCGGTGCGATCGAACCTCGTTTTTCGTGATTTACGAAGTGAACAACTTTTCACTATATATAATGTGAAAAGGAAATTTTCACTTTCGGTCCATTTTTTTGTATGTATTTGGAAGAAATGTAATTCATTAAAGTTGTGTCGTAATCTGGATATCGAATTTATTTTCTGCCAGGAATATGTAAAGTGATCGAACATCACTCGCGTGTTAGTGCATAATGTATGTATTGATCGCAGCGAAATCAGGGATTACATAATGCTGACGAAAGGGTTTCGCGAAATCGACCTTATTGTTGAGTTAGCTGATGTACGAACTGAACGAATATATTTTATCAATTTGCTGATAAGAAGTACAGTCGGTTCAATACATATAATAATATATGCATGCACACACACACACACACACTCACATATACCTACATACAATGTATGGACATAAAAGCTTACGCTTTCACCATATATTGACTATAGAAAATAGTCTAATATTGTGGCATATAAAAACCCTCAGTAGTCGTAGGAAGCGATACCTCACGCATTCTAATGCCCACCGTTTCTTAACTTACACATATGTATATGCATACCTCAATTTACGTTGGTGTTACCGAGACATGCGACTTAACTCGGAAAACGACGTAACACAATCAGTTTTTTTTTTAAGTTTATTAGCTTATGTCTGTTTTAATAAATAGTTTGTATATATTTTCACGTGTGTTATATTTGATTTTCTACATCAGTGTTAGTTGGGTTTTTTTTTTTTTTAGTTTATTGTTAAAAATTTTATGTTTTTAATTTTTCTCTGAGACTGGTGTGCATTCAGATCAATCAACTGAAGTTGAAATTTATTTCTTAAAAAAAAAAATGAAAGGAAAAGAGAACGACGTAAAGTCGAAAATGATGTAACTGGAAACAACGTAAGTTGAGGTATTTATACACACACACACACACACACACAGACGCATTGATACGTGTAGATACTTAGATAGACATAACTACAGTTTGGTGCCCCACAGATTTTATTTTCTTGTGATTCTCTGAAAAAATGTATGCGTTGAATAAAATTTTGCTGCAACCACGTTTTCGAGGGTATTGATTACGGTTGTGCTGACAAAATTTAATTTGCATTTTTTTTTTCGAAGGTGTTTCGCATCGTTTCACATATTCCTTATTACAACTTACCTACCAATCAATTTGTCTCTTAAACAATTTTTCACTTTTGGTTTTTTTTTTTTACATTTATATGTTTGAAATATCAATATTACGTAATATACATTCACGGGGAACGCATCTCTGTAAAATGCTTTGTAAAAATGAGTATTTTAAAGAGTTTTGAGAAATCAGTCGAGGTTAGAATGATACGAAACTTCAAAATTTTCTTATTTTCAACATAACTGTTATGCATATCCTTGAAAATGTATCTCTACAAAATTTCATTAAGATATATTGCAATTTCCTTCCTTTATAGAAATTTATGATGTAACAAAATCTAGCTGGGAGACAAACTATAATTATGTCTTTGTATGTATGTATGCATATATGTGTGCATTTAATTTTTCAAATGAACGGAGGGCGTGCTTTCTAAAGATGCGAATCTTCTGCTGTCGTTTGGCAAATAAATACCTTTCGTAACCGATGTTTACTCAATATTTGTCCATTGTTAAATATCGTCCACCGTACTTACTACTATCCTGTTCACGCACGTTGCACACATTATTATCAATGTTAAGAACTTTCTATTGAATGAATTACTTTTATATCAAACCATGTTGTTATAAGCAAAAAGAGAGAGGTTGGACGTGGCTGCTGGAAATAGCAACGAAATCTCTGTCAAAATTACATTAAGGTCTTGAAAATAGAAGGTTGGGGGTACATTAGCTAATGTAGTAGTTTTACATATCTGCTATGCTTGAAAAAGGGACGTGATTGTCTAGGCTGAAAAATGGACACCATTTGGTATTTTAGGTTTGCTGTTTCGTCATTGCCTGACTTGGGCAGGGACAGGCAACAATCTCAACATTTTATGTACTGTTGTTTTTATTGTACTTGCAGATTAGCTCTGATGAAGCTGACATTATGTTAAACGTTCCAGCTGTGAGCATCCTCGCGAACTACTACTATCTTTTTAAAGACTAGTGATTTGGCTACTATTTCTAGCAGTCCATCTGTTGTGTAGTGAGTGACGCTTTCGTTAACCCCGGGATTTGTTCTGTCTTGCCTTATATATATATATTATATATATATATATATATATATAGTAAATTATAATCGACTACTTATTATGTATATTTGGTATTACTTGATTATTGTAAACCAGCTGTGTATTTAACAACTTTATTAAAGCATGTGTATATAGTAATTTAATGAAATTACTTAAATATTGTTTACAATTAATTACGATTAACACAAACGTATCATATTCAAATATGTCTGGGTGCGTAATTAAGTCTCCGGGGAGTGTTTCTCTATATGAAGGAGTACATATGCCTGCCTGCTTCGTACACATGTGCGCGTGCGCGTGTATATCTATATCTGTGTGTGTGTGTTTGTCAGTGTGTATATATATATATGTATATCACGGTATTGACCAGGCTCCTTGATGTTGTTATCCACCGCTGGTCACAATGCGCGTTGTTTTAGCCTTCGATTGACTGGCTAGGCGAATAAACTATCCCCCTGTTCAGAAGACTTATTCTATCGGGTTTCCCATTTACAGCTGCGTGGACTGGAGCAACGCGAAATGAAGTGTTTTGCACAAGAACACAACTCGCCACCCGATCCGGGAATCGAACCCATGCTCTAGCAACTGTGGGTACAACACCCTAACCAGTAGGCTGGGCGCCTTATGCATACTCTCTCTCTCACACACACTCGCGCACCCGTGCGTGTCTGTGTGTGGGCATGTTGGCCAAATGAACCCGGTGATCATGTCGAAGTATCAATACTACGCGCTTCTGGAATGTGTTTCCAATTGTGGGCTCTCAGAAAAGAATGCCCTACAAAGCTAGTTTTGTGCTAAATAATGTTATATGCGCATTCGTGGCTGTGTGGTAAGAAGCTTGCTTCCCAACCACATGGTTCCAAGTTCAGTCCCATTACGTGGCACCCTGGGCAAATGTCTTCTACTAAAGCCTCAGGCCGACCAAAGCCTTGTGGGTGGATTTGGTAGACGGAGACTGAAGGAAGCCCGTCGTATATATATATATATATATGTGTGTGTGTGTGTGTATTTGTATCTATGTTTGTTCCCCCACCATCGCTTGACAACCGATGCTGGTGTGTTCGCATCCCAGTAACTTAACGGTTCGGCAAAAGAGACCAACAGAATAAGTCCTGGGGTCGATTTCTTCGACTAAAAAATCCTTTAAGGCAGTGCTCCAGCATAACCGCAGTCAAATGACTGAAACAAGTAAAAGAATAAGTGTGTATATATATATATATATATATCATCATCGTTAAACGTCCGTTTTCCATGCTAGCATGGATATATATATGCATATACACATACATGTACATGCCTACATATGTATATATACATGCATATGTGGGTACAGGACGTCAAAAAAACGTGAACAAAAGGAGAAACGAGAACATAAAAAGCAAAAGCATGGAAATCGAACTTTTTTTCAAACAACGAAAGAAACAAATAGAGAAACGAGACAGGCAACATAAAGAACATTCCATATATATATGCAGACATATATATTAGAACGCAACTCCGATAGCGGACAGTTAACAACTATTGAAGAGGTTGCGAGAAGCAACGAAAATAAATAAATAAGTAAACGAGTGGAAATTGAACCGGTGAGTGTGTTAATTAATAAGGCATTAAAACAGAATGACTCTCCCTAGACGCAACAAAAAATATATAGCATAATAATTATGATAATCATCACTTCTTTTGTATGCCGTAATATGTAAGCCGGATCTTAAAGCGTCTAGCCACTCCGTCACACGCCTTCCTCGTCAGGCACACCAACGCAGAAAACCAGACACTTAACTGATTTGTCTGATAATCTTGTCACTAACTTACTTTATGGCACGGTCTGGAAGCATTTGATAGTATCACTGACTTCAGTGATACTGGCTTCCGTATGAATATATACAAATTGGTGCCCCATCGATTTTTTTTTTTTTTGTTTTTTTCACAACTCATTTTAAATACTTTCAAGTGATGTTTGAATACATTTTCGAAAGTGTAGATCGCAAAAATGTGGATAAAATATAAGGCAAAAAATTGAGAAGAATTCGAATTGTTCTTCCTCCGTCCTCGCTTAGATTTATTCCTACCAATTTCCGTAACTTTAATTTTTCACTATTTCCCCCCCCCCTCCTGATTTTTATGTTTGAAACATTATTAACATTACATCATATACAATCTGTCGAGCGTATTTTCGCAAAATGTTATTTAAGAATATGCATTTTAAAGAAAATCATATGGAAACGGCCAGGATGTGAGTGTTGATTCAAAACACCATTCAAAAATGTTTTTTTCCTAAGTTATCTACTTAATCGTAATCTCTTGAAAATCCATCTCTGCAAAATTTCGTTTAAAAATCTGCATCTTCAGAAAGTTATAAAGAACCAAAGTTGGGGTGGAGCCCCAATCTGTAGTTATACCAAAGTACCCTCTACTTCATATCTCTTATTCAAAGTTACTGCCTTCCTAGATAGGTTTTGCTGCACAGCAAAGGGGCAGGAGTCTCTCGCTTGCTTCCTTCTGTCTCTCTTTCCTTTAATGATTTATAGCTGAATGCCCTTCCCATCACCAACAACTTCGTAGAGCAGACGATTTTTATCACATCAGTGACTCTACTACGCTTGTCTGTCGCAAGACTAAGGAGTGCTGTCTACTCTGGTGTCAACACCATTGTAGACGCCACTCCTTAGTGTTGCAAAGAGAGAGGTGAAAGCTATAATTGATATATATCTATATCTTTGGTTTGTGTAGTAAGTTAATACACAGTTCATGTAGTATGTATATGTGTATATGTATAAACCTGTATGCACGTGTGTGTGCACTTGTGTATAGATGCATAAATGTGTGAGTATAAAAGCATGTTTTTGTGAACTCTTTGTATATGCATATATTTGTGTGTATCATATGTTGTGTGTGTGTGTGTGTATCTGTATGTGTGTGTAGATGCAGGAATGGTTGGGTGATTAAGAAGTTTGCATTACAAACATAGGTTCTTGAATTCAATCCCATTGTATCTTGAACTGATGCCTTTAGCATACCCTTGGGTGAACCCAAGCTTTGTGGGTGAGAAGGGCAGAAGCTCATTGGTTGGGCAGTATATGTAATTCAAATATCACTCACTCTGCCATGTTGATATGACATGCACTAGCATAACTAGGGTGTGTGCTGTCTGGGCGGCCCTTCCAATTGCTGCCCCACTCCTGGACCCCACAAAAAAAAACTCACACATTGCCTACAGCAGACCCCAAAGTACTGTCCCTTTACAAGTGCTGCCCCTACTGTGCCCCCCCACCATCCAACTATGCTAGTGATTACATGAGTATCTCCTTAAAATTAAATGTAGGTATGTCTATCTGTGTGTGTGTATGGATATACTTGTGTGATGTGTCAATACGTATGATGTGTCTGTATATGTATTACCATCATTGTTTTAATGCCCCTTTTTCTATGCTTGCCTGGGTTGGACAGAGTTTATTTAAACAAGTTTTCTATGGCTGGATGCCGTTTTTATCACCAACTCTTACATGTTTCCAAGCAAGGGGATATTTCCAAAGGCAAAATATTGAAACTGAATGACGTTCATTTACGACAGTCACATAACACCAAGACATGGAAACAATACATGCACATGCATGATGGGCTTCTCTCAGTTTCTGTTTGCCAAATCCACTCACAGGGCTTTGGTTGGCCTGGGGCTGTAACAGAAGACATTTTGCCCAAGGTGTCCTGCAGTGGGATTGAACCCAAACTTCTTAACCACACAGCCATGCCTATGCTGTACTATATGTGTGCTTATCTCTTTAGCCTTCAAACTGACCATAACAGGCCAAAATATCCTCCCTGTTTTATGTTCAAACTGGTTAGATCTGATCTCTCACACTTACCCTAAAATGCCATTTTTTACATAAACAATCGGATCGCCGGAAACTTGAAGCTAGGAAATAATGAATGATTCAGTCAAAAATGTGAATTTATTTAAGCATTACATTTGAAAAAATAATCTGAATGCTAAACAGTTATATATTATGTATGCCTCAGTGAATGTCTATTGTGTATTCATGTTTCAGTCTGGAACAATAAGAGCTGGAAATCTTGCTAGTAATTTTAACAACATGCCCCAGTTCCTCTCACCAATTATTAATCCATTTTCTACTCCTATTTTGATCAAACCAATTCCTGACATCTATTGAATACCATAGAGTAATGTGGAAAAATCTTATTTTGCTGAGGTTATGAATTTGATAGTTATTGATTCTTCCTTCAGTCCAAGAGAAAAATTGCAGTTGATCTTATTAGTGCTCTCCATTAATTTGTAATCATTAAGAAAGAAACATCCAGTCAGGCTTCAGGCACCCCATTATCATCATTTAACGTCCATTTTCCATGCTAGCATGGGTTGGATGGTTCGACCGGGTCTGGGAAGCCAGAAGGCTGCACCAGGCTCCAGTCTGAACTGGCAGTGTTTCTACAGCTGGATGCCCTTCCTAATGCCAACCACTCTGTGAGTGTGGTGGGTGTTTTTTACATGCCACTGGCACAGGGGCCTGAGGAGGCTGGCAAACGGCCACGATTGGTTGGTGCTTTTACGTGTTACCGACACGGACGCCAGTCAGGCGGCACGGGTATCTTAACTACAATTTCCATTTGATTTTTATTACTATCATCTTAATTTTCTTCGCTGCTACTTCCATCCCCACTTAATATATTGTTGGGTAACCATGTATATTCTTTATAGCAAGGTACCTGGGATAAAAACTACCTCCCTATCTCAAATCCTTCCCTCACTTAGTCTTGGTCTTCCTTCCTTTTTCCTTGTTCTTTTTCTGTCTCGCAAAGATACTGGGCAACTTCAGTAATATTGGTTTTATAAAAAAAAAAAAAAGGTGCTCAATACACATAGTAAAGTGGTTGGCATTAGGAAGAGCATACGACCATAGAAACTTTGTCAAAGCTAACACTGAAGCTGAGTGCCACTCTGTGGTTTGTCAGATCCTGCCAAACTATCCAACTCATACCAGCATGATGATGATAATGATAGCTGTCCAACCCATGCCAGCATGGAAGCCAGACATTAAATGATGATTATCATCATCATGATTGTAACACCCAAAGGAGATGCCTGTTTGGTTGGAATAATCAATGAATTTTCAATTGCTTTGTTAAACTCTATTGCGTCATCTATCCAGCTTGAAGATTTTATATTTCAATCTGACCTTCTGATATACGATGACATATAATATGATCTGACAAGTCTTCTCAAGCTGACTAACATCAAGCACTCCTAAAATATGGATTTTTTTTTTTTATGTTGCATCATACTCCCACTCTTTCATTAAGGAAATAGAAAAAGAGATTTTGCATCCACATAATTCTTTTTTTCTTCAGCAAGGTGTTGGACCAAATTTAAAAAGCTGGAAACCAATTAAATTTTCTTAAAACTGTTTGTAATATACTTTGCATATCACTGATATATATCGTCATCATCATTTAACATCTGTTGTTTGTGCTGGCATGGGTTGGATGATTTGAGCAGACTGGCACACTGGAAGGCTGCACCAGACTCCAGTCTGATTTGACATGGTTTTCTATGGTTGGATGCCCTTCTTAATGCCAACCACTTTGAGAATGTAATGGGTTCTTTTATGTTCCACTGGCACGACACTGGGGTGCTTTTATGTACAACTGGCATGGGTGCCATTTGCTTGACACTGGTATCTGCCACGACTACGATTTTCCTCGGCTTGATGGCTCTTCTTCTCAAGCATGACATAATGCATATATATATATATATATGTATATATACTCCTTTTACTCTTTTTGCTTGTTACAGTCATTTGATTGCGGCGATGCTGGAGCACTGCTTTTAGTCGAGCAAATCAACCCCAGGACTTTTTCTTTGTAAGCCTAGCACTTATTCCATCGGTCGCTTTTGCCGAACTGCTAAGTCGGGGGACATAAACACAACACACACACACACACACACACACATATATATACGACGGGCTTCTTTCAGTTTCCGTCTACCAAATGCACTCACATATATATTGTATATATATATATATATATATGTGTGTGTGTGTGTGTTTGTATTAAATGATATATTTCTTTTCTTTTACTTGTTTCAGTCATTGGACTGTGACCATGCTGGGGCACCATCTTGAAGGGTTTTAGTCAAACAAACTGACCCCTGCACTTATGTTATATTATTAAGTCTGGTACTTATTCTATTGGTCTTCTTTTGCCAAACTACTAAATCATGGTGATGTAAACAAACCAACAGTGGTTGTCAAGCAGTGGTAGGGAACACAAACACGTGGCAGGTTTCTTTCGGTTTCTGTCTACCTAATCTACCTAGCAGACTTTGGCCTCTTAGGGCTACAGTAGAAGACACTTGCCCAAGGTGCCATGCAGTGGGACTAAACCTGAAAACATGTGGTTGTGAAACAAACTACTTACCATGCACACATACATCAACTCTTTAGCATGCAGGTTACTCTGTCAAGTATAATGCTTATTTATTCACACTGGTTTGAATTAATCCTTGAATTATCTCCTTGCTTCAATATTTTATGATGTGATTGTTTATTTTTAGAATAACATTGTAAGGCAGGTGTGAGAGGCCAGATCTGGCCAGTGTGAACATAAACCAGGCAAAGTATTTGACCCGGATATAGCTGGTTTAAATGCTAAAGGGTTAGATAACATATATATATTCATTTATATATTCAAAGGCAGCGAGCTGGTAGAAACGTTAGCACGCCGGGCGAAATTTGTAGCAGTATTTCGCCTGTCGTTACGTTCCAAGTTCAAATTCCGCCGAGGTCGACTTTGCCTTTCATCCTTTTGGGGTCGATAAATTAAGTACCAGTTACGCACTGGGGTCGATGTAATCGACTTAATTCCTTTGTCTATCCTTGTTTGTCCCCTCTATGTTTAGCCCGTTGTGGGTAGTAAAGAAATATATATATATTCATTTAATGTCTATGTTCCATTGTTCCATACTTGCATATGTTGGATGGTTTGACATGTCATTGTACTCCATTCATCTGCTTCTGCATAAGTTCTACAGCTGAATGTTCTTCCTAATGCCAATCACATGTACTAGATGCTTTTTTCAAGCACCAGTATTAGTGAGGTTGCTATGGGACTGCATATGCATATGTTTTTTGGCTCACTAATTCCTGGCTCCACTAGATGGGGATGCAATATTATCAGTAAGGCATGAAATTGCGTTTGACCCTCTAACCAATAACTGATGAGGAGGTGGTGACCTATGTCCATTTCTCTGTGCATTTATTATGTTCTTAACATATATATATGCTTCCTCACAGTTTCTACCTACCAAATTCATTTATGAAACTATAGTCAGCGCAGGGCTCTAGTAGAAGACTTGTACCTAAAGGTGCACCCCATTGGGATTGAAACCAGAATGACATGGCTGTAAAGCATACTTTTAACCACACACCTATACCTGTACCTATTGTACAAATTTTGGAATATTCTGTCAAATTTTTAAAGATGATTTGATAACACTTCAAATTGGTTAATGTTTTATAACCAACTAGCAGCATAGCCCGGCGTTGCCCGGGTATGTAAGAGCCCCTAGTAGGCAACGACTAATCCCAATCTAGTCCTTTCCCTCTAGGGAATGAAGGCGCATGTGTAGGTTGCAATGTCTTCTCTTCACTCGAATACTTCTGTGTTATACGATGTTCCTAGCTGTCCTTTTGGGCGATAAAAAGGTCGAGTTGTGTCCCCTAGACAGAAACTGTGTTGCATATAAAAAGCTTAGATTCTCGACCCCATGTCGAATTTATCGATCTTTTTCAGAACTGGGGAAACTTTTCAAAATTTTAGCTGCGTTAGTTTTGAATTATGACATTGGGCTATGTGTGTGTCAAGTTTCATCAGAATCGGTTGAAAGCCGTGGTCAGGGTGAGGGTACAACCTGACAGACACACAGACACACAGACAGACAAACTGCCGTTTATATATAGAGAGATTCCAAAGATATTTGAGAAACAATATTATCATCATTTGAAGTCCATGTCAGTATGAGTTGGATCGCTTGACAAGATCTGATGGGTCCAAGGGTTGCATTGTGCTCCAGTGTCTGCTTAGGAAGGGCATTCAGCCATAGAAACCATGCCAAATACCAACCATGTTACAGCATGTACTGGGTGCTGTTTTTTTGTGGCACCAGCACTAATGAGGTTGCCATATGGCTTGGAAGAGTATGACCCCCAAGAATGAAGGCTAGAAAGAAGGGTAAGGTATGAAAGAAAAGGGCTAGAAGAGAAAAGGTTTCTTGTTGTAGAGAAGCAACTTGATTACTCACCTTTTAGAAGAGAGGTTGGCGGTGGAAAGTGGTAGTAGGGATGACATATCTCAGTGGACCATCAAAGTAAAAGTTATTGATTAACCTCACCTGAGATGGAAACATGTTTACCATGTTTTGGTGACATCATCCAATGCATTTCCTGTTGTGAATGTTTTTGCAATGTTTGTTAGAATTTTCTTTTGGTTTGTTTAAATGGTGGGACTGGTAATGGTATTAAAAGCTTTCTTCCATTCACGGCGCACAGAAAGAATAGAATCAAATTCATGAAAATATTTCAACAATTCAAACACATTCATTTATTATACAACAATTATCTGCAATTTTATAAAATAATGCCATATGTGTGTGTGTGTGTGCACGCATGTGTGTGTGTGTGTGCCTCTGTGAGTGTATGCATGAGTATATGTATATAGACATTCATAAATACTTGATGACAAAAACTGTATGTGCATATTATTAATTCATAACGCAAAAACAATGAGGTATTAATATTTCTATTTTCTCAAGTAATTAAATGCTCTTTTTCTCTGTAGATTTGCGGGTGGGTGTGTTCGTTCATTTAACTTCCATTTTCCCTGCTAGCTTGGGTTGAGATGGTACTTATTTGAGGTAGGATTTTATGGCTGGATGCACTTTCTGTCACCAACCCTTGCATGTTTTGTGAGTCAAAGAGTTTTTTTTATTTTCTTTATTTTGTGGACATTTGAAAGTACAGAGCAATTGGTTGTAATATCAAACAAGGAATGTAAACATCATATCACTGTTTTACTTATACACATGCGCTTACATTTACATTCTTGTGTGTGTACATGATAGGCTTCTGCACAGTTTCCTTCTACCAAATTAATCCACAAGGCGTTGGTGAGTCAATGATGTAGTAGAAGAAACCCATGATGTTATGCATGGAGATTGGACATGAAATTCAGTAGCTGCCAAGCAAATCAAATTAAAAAAAAAACAGCTTTGTCTTCTCAGACACACACGCGCCTATGTTGATATAAAGATTTGCTCAAACCTCTTTCTGTCTTGCTCTTTTTCCTCACACACACTTATGTAAATGATTTCCATACAGATGCCATTTACAAATTCTACTCAAAAGACAATGGTCAACTCAAGATTGTAGTAGAAGTAGGTGCCATGCAGTAAGGATTAAACTTGGGTGTACATCGATTGCAAATCATAGTTCTTAACCATTTAGGCTCGTCTGCACTTGTTGTTTTATGTTTGTGTTTTTGACTATTTTGTGAGGACAGGCATCTGTGGGCCCAGTCCCAAATCTTCCACGTCACAACACATCACATTACGTTATTTTAAGTAGCTCACAATCTTTAATCTACCTTCATCATATCAAATATTATCAGCTCTTCCTTGTTTCTGAATTTATGCTTTCTTATATATGTTGGTGCCTTTTTCATGGCTGGCAAGATGGATTTTTTTTTTTGCATGGAACTATTGTCCACAAAGGTCACATCTGATGGTTTGTGGAGGCTTTGGTTGAAGTTGGCATTGTTGAAGAAATAAAGATAAATGGTTATCTAATATACAGTGTTTAGAAATCTTTGTCATCATGTTTACAGATGATTGGCTTGGCTTCCTGTATTTCATCTCTCACCTAATTCTTTTTATAGCATCTTCAGACTGTTGTTTTGGTCATTTCTTTCTCGCCTCATTTCATGTCATCATGTACATCAAAATGGAGAATGTTATGCTTGAGGACACATTTTATAGTAGGACCTTAACCCTTTAGCATTCAGATTTCTCTGCCAAATGTAATGCTAATTTATTTGCATTGATTTGAATTAGTCATGCCTTACCTTGTAGGTTTGAGATTTCAATGACGTGATTGTTTATTTTTAGAGTGATGTTGTATGGTAAGTGTGAGAGGCTAGATCTGGCTGGTTTGAAGATAAAATAGATAGATTATTTCGGCTGGATATGTCTGGTTTAAAAGCTAAAGGGTTAATCAACTATGTTTATATGTGGCAAATAACAGCTCCCTCATCTAAGATACTTTTGAACAATTAACCATGTTCTGCAAAATATAATCCCTGCCCCACCAACATCCCACAAAAAAAATATAAAATAATAAAAACCAGTAAAAGAGAAAGTTTATTTCATGTCCAGTTAACTTCTCAACCACTCAGCCAGGCTAATATAAACTGACAAAGTCAAACGGTTCCTGTCACTATATACAGTACATTTCTCACACTGTTGGCAACAGAGAAAAACCTTATTAACTGTAACCTACTAGTAGCAGACTCCACATTGACTTCCTTCCAAAATCCCATCTGCAATGGTTTGAGGCCAGAAACTGTGAGTCTACTTGACCCAGAGAGCTTAACAGAGATATTCCATTATAGTTATTAGTACTTGCAATGATCACATTTATGCTTGTATCTGCATGGTATTAACTCAGTTCTAACATCCTTGTCAATACTAAATACATATAGTAGACATATTATTTTTCAAACTGCAGATATTGGGGCAGGGCTTGATTTAACAGTATGTACTTGAAAGTTTTTGAGATTAAACACTCTGAAAGTAGAAAATTGTGTCGGTACCCGAGGCTTTTTAATCTCACTAGTTTGAACCATTCAGTTCTATAAATATTTGCAGTAGAGTACTATATACACTATATAAAGTACTATATACATTGGATTAATATTTATAGTTTGGTGTTATATTTAAGTAGAAAGGTGGTGAATTGGTAGAATTGTTAGTATGCTGGGTGAAATGCTTAGTGTTATTTCATCTGTCTTTGTGTTCTGAGTTCAAATTCTCCCGAGGTCGACTTTGCCTTTCATCCTTTCGATAAATTAAGTACCAGTTACATACTGGGGTCAGTCTAATTGACTGGCCCCCTCCCTCAAAATTTCAGGCCATGTGCCTAGAGTAGAAAGGGTTATATTTAAGTGGAACTTGGAAAGGTATTGCCTACTTTTAATAAACTACATAAACACAAGATTGTTATGGTTTAACTCCAGGTCAGCCCTGATTGAGTAGACTTGTCATTCCATACACAGTATATCTAGAACTGCATTATCCAGTGTGCCTTATCTTTTAAGGCGGTAGGATGGGACATTAGGGTGATCTAGTTGCTATTTGTAGCATGTTGAACATCTGCATTGAGGTTTCTTCTCTGGTTTGTAAAAACAATATTATAAAGACAATGTGGTTATTAGAATCTTCATTGTGTGTGCATTTGTGTTGCGCACATGCTTGCGTAAGTAAAAACATGACTGTTAACAGATTTTCTTTTATTAATGTTTTTCTTTAGGATTTTGTGATTTATGGCTTGTTTGGAATAACAATCTTCTAAGATTCATTTCGCTATCAACATTTCAAGACCTTGGTTTTGTCTTCTGGATAAAATCACTTGACCTGACAGCTGGGATTGTCGTATTTAGATTTAAGACAGAAACTGTTTACATTTTCTGTTTTATATTGGTTCTGTCTTAATATTTTTAAATTTTCTAACCATAAATATTGTGTTTCTGAAACAGTACCCATTTAAAAGATATCAAAACTACGTAGTTTAACCCATTAGCATACAGATTACTCTGTCAAATGTATTGCGTATTTATTCACATTGTTTTGAATTAATCATCCATTATCTCATAGCTTTGAGATTTTAATGGGGTAAATGCTAATTTTTAGACTGATATTGTAGGGATGGTGTGAGAGGCCAGATCTGGCCAGTTTGAACATAAAACAAATAGAATATTTTGGCCAGATACTAAGGGGTTAAAGAATAGGTGTTCAATTACATTTATTTCTGCTTAACAAAATGAGGATTGGTGATTTATTAGTGTTCTACAAAGATTTCATAATATATTGTTTTATATTTTTTTTACTGCACCTTTAACAATTTCATATACAGTCTGGCCTATCATTTTCAGAGTTAGTAAGTAAAATATCTCCTGAGAGAGTAATATGAAATCTTGCTCAGCTAATTGGTCAAATCATTGAACAACTAAGAACATTAATGTTGCTGTTTAACCCTAAGATCAAGTACATTGAAACTACGACCTTTTTTTAGGCATTATGTATCTGTGACTATATATAATAGGTCTTTGAGGCGGCGAGCTGGCAGAAACATTAGTATGCCGGGCGAAATGCTTAGCAGTATTTCGACTGGCTTTATGTTCTGAGTTCAAATTCCGCCAAGGTCAACTTTGCCTTTCATCATTTCGGGGTCGGTAAATTAAGTACAAGTTATGCATTGGGGTCGATCTAATCGACTTAATCCCTTTGTCCTTGTTTGTCCCCTCTATGTTTAGCCCCTTGTGAGCAGTAAAGAGATAATATATAATAGGTCTTTCTCTTTTTAAATTGATAGTGTTAATTTGAAGGGCATTTGACTGCTATCTATAGCTGGTTGAACAGCATTGTAAATGCTTCTTCCACAATATATTTATAGTTGTTGGTCTCACTCATCAGCTGTCACTATACTTCAGAAATATCTGATTGAAACTAACTGGAGTTACTCAGCCAACCAAAACTGGTCAGTTCTGCACTGGACGCATATTACAAGGAGAACATTACTACAAAGAAAAACAGGAACAGTGAAGTGATTCTTAACAGAATTTCCTGCAACCTTGTTCTTGACCTGAACATGTTCAAAAATAATTCTGCAAGAGATTGTTCTTTCCATGAATTACTAGAGGAATTAAAACAAACTTAAATGATATTTTAATATGTTGTACTCGTTGGTGCTGCTATTAAACCAAATAATTAAATGTCTTTAGGTTGTTGTTTAACCCCAGGTCAGCTCTGATTGAGCAGACCTGTGATCAAAGACACTCAAGCCTTGCATCTGGTCTTTTTTTTTTCTTTTTCGGACAGTTTATCTAGAATTGCAGCATCCAATGTGTTCTGTTTAAAAATATTGTATTTAGGATGATTTGGCTGCTATTTCTAGAAGTGACTGTGCAGTGGCTTCATTGTTATATGCCACAGCACCTGTGCTGGTGCCAGATAAAGAGCACCCAGTATATTCTGTAAAGTGGTTGGCATTAGGAAGGGCATTCATCCACAGAAACCATGCCAAAAGCAGACGGTTGGAGCCTGTTGCAACCTTCAAACTTGCCAGCTCCTGTCAAACCATCCAACCCATGCCAGCTTGGAAAGCAGACATTAAATGATGATAATGATGATATATGTCTCATCATTACATAAATTGTGTGCATATTTTTATTGGTTAAAATAGAATAAGCAGTTTCTCTGTTTGATACATTAACAAATGAGTATTTAAGCTTTAGTCAGCATGTTGTATGTCAAATAGTCTAGCCATTGTTTAAGCCCAAGTCTGCACTGTCTGAGCAAACGTAAGTCCAGAAATGCTCCTATCATACTCCTGTTTTTTTAAAACATAGGACAATATTATCTTATGTCCAGGCTTTTCTGAAACAGTAGAATGTGCTTTCAAGGAAGTATAACCCTATCTCTGTTTCCTAGTCACCATCAGTTGCCACACTTCTTTCATAACTATATTCATAATTTTCTTTTTTTTTTTTCTGCTTTTCATTCTCTATTTTTTCTTCTCTTCTCCTTCCATCTCTTTTAACGAAGGACAAATGCTCTAAACATCAATATCTCTTCCTCTACATCACAGGATAATGCATTGACTTTGAACTACCACTTGTTGTTTTTTTTTATTTTTTATTCCCTCTTGCTTTTGCTTGTATTATGCTTTCTGGGTATATGCAAACTATACTGATATGGACCGTACCCAGATTGCACCGATTTGAACACATTCCTTTGTACAATACGGCCACACCCAAATAACTATAAATGCCATACTCGTAGAACAATAGTCTAGAATAGTTCCAAATTAATATTTAATGCTTATTAGCATGGTCGGGCTTTTAGAACAGATGCAACTTACACTACTATTAACTGAAACTTATCTAATGTATTATGTATCGCTTGTGGATATAAATTTATGTAAATATTAATGTATGTTTGCATAAATGTGTGTGCGTATACATTACTAAATGCATGGTCATGCAATCATACATATGCAGACATGCATACACTCGTGGCTAACAAAAATATATGTATTCCTGGTTGAGCTGACCTCATCCTTCACATATCTTGTGTTTTCAGGATTTGTTGTTGTTGTTGTTCAGCTCCCTATCAGTCATGTTCCAACAGATGTATAATCAAAAGCATTCCAACTGTGGCCACCATGTCTCAGTTTTACAACAGTAGAGTGAGATTTGAAGAAAATGAAACTGCTATTTTTAGCAGATCAAGTGACCATATAGAGGTACTCAGACATTACTTGTGTTGACTAGCAGCTTGTGACCATTTCTTATATCTATAAATCTATAAATATTTCTGTGATGCAATGATTGATTATCATCATCACTATCTTAACATCCATTTTCTCCATTTCTTGCATGAGTCTGGTAAATTTTGTTCTAGGTTTTCTGTGGTTGAATGCACTTCCTATTGTCAACCCTTGCCTGTTTCTGAGCAAGGTAATATTTCCCCCAGTCTTTGAACATAAACAGCACAGTAGCTAGATATGTTTTCATAGAGGATAGCAAACAAGCGACACAGGTTGTATGACTGAGGTATTTGTTTGCAATTAGCATGTGATGTTGAGACAAGAAGACATGAACTGGCACTCATTTGGGTTTCAGTTGATCAGGTTATAAAATTAAAGAGCAAGTGGTTAAGCACTCCACAGACACACAGACACTTAACATACTTCTCAGGGAGATTCAATGTGATACAGAATGTTACAAGGCTGGCCCTTCAAAATACAAGTAATATACTCATTTCTGTCAGCTGAGTGGACTGGAGCAACAGGAAATAAGTGTCTTCTTCAAGGATACAATGTGCCCCTGGGAATTGCACTCATGGCCTTATGATCATGTGCCAACTATCCTAACTACTAAGCTATGCATCTTCACGTAGAAGAGCTGAGCACCCACACACACAGAGGACTTCATCTCACCTACATTCATTTTTGGTTATGTTTCTAAATCTGGTTGCTCTTCCTATCACCAATCACTACAGAGTGTACTGGGTGCATTTTATTATGGTATCAGCTGTTGAGAGGTAGCCATATTCTCAAGAGACATGACTACTTCTGAGGGAACCCTGCAACCTCATATATCTGCTTGCTCACTAGCTTCTTTGTAGAGTGAGAATCATGAATGTGATAGAGGTATGAATGGTATTGATGAGAGAGGGTGGAGTGACAGCAGGACTCAGTATTCAAAACAGCACAACCATCATCATCATCATTTTAATGTCCACTTTTCCATGCCTGCATGGGTTGGACTGAATTTGTTGAAACAGATTTTCTCTGGTTAGAAGCCCTTCCTGTTAGAAACTCCTCATCTGTTTCCAAGCAAGATAATACTTTCTCATAGCCAGATATCTTTTTTTCACAGACAAGTGGAAATGAACAACCTCACATGTATGATAATAATGTTTGTTTACAATCATCACACGAGGTCTAGACACAGTTACGCACACACACACACACACACACATTCAGTGGGGTTCTTTCAGTTTCCATCTATCAAATCCACTCACAGGGCTTTGGTCTGCTGAGGGGTCTAGTATAAAACTCTTACCCAAGGTGTCACACAGTAGGACTGAACCCAAAACCATATTGTTGAGAAGTAAACTTCTTAACCACACAGCCATACTGAATGCAGTAATTTGAAATCACTATTATAACAGATTTTATTGGACCATCATCACCAATATTTTTCTGGATTCTTCTGTACATACAAATGATTATATATAATTTACCAGGGTAGTTTTTAAATATGCCCTGTTGGGCCTCACAGAGGCAAAGTGGTTGAGTACCTTTCAAGCATTGGGCTTGACAGAGGCAAAGTGACTGAATTCCTTTCAAGCATTGAGCTTTTCGAATGTTGGCCCTAACGGAGGTGAGGTGGCTGAGTTCCTTTCAAGCAGGCCTCACGGAATCACGGTGGCCGAGTTCCTTTCAAACAGGCCTCACAGAGGTGAGGTGTCTGAGTTTCTTTCGAGCATTGGGTTTCATAGAGGCAAAGTGTCCAAGCTCCTTTCGAGTGTTGGGTCTCATGGAACCAATGACCAAGACCTTTGGCATTATGTCATCCTTGAGAAAACCCATCAATCCGAGCAAAATTGCAGTCATGGCAGATACTGGTGTCACGTAAATGGCACCTGTGCTGATGGCACATAAAAGCACCCATTACACTCTTGGAGGCTGGTGTTAGGAAGGGCATCCAGCCATAGAAAACCATGCCAAATCAGACTGGATCCTAGTGCAACCTTCCAGCATGACAGCCCGGTCAAACCGTCCAACCCATGCCAACATGGACAACAGACATTAAATGATGATGATGATATTGTATTTCAGACTCAAAAGCCCATCAGGAGAAGTAAAAGCCAAGAAATGTTTGCCTAAACAGTATTGGTTAAAGACCTTTAGTTGATGAAATATGTAAAAGTTATTAAACTTTTTCCTGTCTGTGTTGTAAGAAGCTCTCCGTCTTCACTATTTTGTTTTTTTACTTCATTACCACAATGCTTCAAGCAACCTACAATGCTCTTATTTCAGTTTTTATTCAATATATTTATGAAGTAGGACTTGCAATAAGGCTATTTTCAGAGTAGAAAACATTTACTAACACAGTGAAATTAAATTACCCATTCATTTTCTATATTTTATTCATAATGATATCATACTGGGTCATTGTGACATTTTCAGTTATACTTTTGTTGTAATTTGTGTACAGTTGTTTGCTTTACTACATCAGAGCAGGAGCTATGCACTGAAACTGGGTAACTATAGAGGCTAAAAAAAACTGATGGGCTGAGTCTTAAAAGTAGGTGAGAGAATTCAAACAAAGTGAGCATAGAATATCTTAGATAAAATTGTTGTTTTAGGTTTGTCACATGCAACCATAGATGCCAAATTTCTTGACTGTTGCAAGAAATATAACAGATATTCTAAGCCAAGGCTATTTGACAGAGTTCCACATGTTGTTATGTCGTGGGTGCTGAGAAAGCTAAGAAAAAAAATGAATGGCTCATGAATCATTGAAGCCTTGTATGAAGGATGTTGTAAGCAAAGTGAGTTTAGGTGGTGAGCTCTGTGATGCCTTGGAACTTTTATAGACAGATGAACCCTATTACAGAATAAGTTAAAATACTACTAGAACAGTTCCAAACCTGGAAGAATATTCTAGAGTATAAAGTTCCTATTAGTAACAAAATACACAAAATCCTAGTACCATCTGGAAAGTGACTATATTTGATATATATATATATATATATATATAAAGAGAAACAGCTAGAAACACAAAACTGTGTACTTAGTGCAAACAGTGAATAAACAAAAGGTACTATTATATCTCTGGCAGACAGACAGCATGAGGTCCTAGATTTGAGATTCACCAGCCGGAGCACTTAAGAAATAAAGTCCATGTATTGTTCACATGGCTCACTAGATGTCATTGATAGTTTTGATTTATCAGCATTACCCTAGCATAATTTATGTCACCCAAATAATTATCTAGGTGACATATTTTGTGCTGACATGTATACAGAGAAAGCATAGTTACCAGAGGGAAGAGAAGTTAAAGGAATTGTTGCTTTTGTTGGCAACATAGGGCTTTTCTTTTTATGCCATAAAAGGCATGTGTACAGAGCATGATGCTGCATGTGAAACTTGGGTATTGAATATGTTAAAATTTATTGAGAGGTAGAACAGTATGTTCTGTTGATTATGTAAAAGTGTCAGTTTGCAACAAAGATAGTTGAGAAAGCAGCTAGATATTATAGATATCAGAAACATCCTTCAGTTAGTGTTGATTGTGCATAAATTGTTTTTGAGGAAGACCAGCTATTGGCATGCAAGTCTCCCCTCTTCATTTCAGTGATGTTTATCTGAGAGAAGGTCTACTACCTTGGGCTGGTGATAGAGCTTAGCACTAGTGTCATTCTTGGCATTGTGGTCAGAACATAAGGAGCCAGAAAAGATACCATAAGGCATCTTGCCCAATCATTTAACAGTTACGTCAATCAACCATCCATCCTGGCTTGGTACTTTTTTTTTTTATTGACCCTGAAAGAATAAAAGGCAAACTTGATCTTGCTGGGATTTTAGTTCAGAGCAAAGAGTTAGAACAAATACTGTGAGTTAGTCTAGCCAACACTTTAACAACTCTACCAGTTTGATGCTTTCAGTTACATGTGCAAAAGAAGTGTTGTTACTGGCATTTGTCTTACCCCAGGTCAACCCTAATTTAGCAGACGTTATTAAAAGTACTTAAGCTCATTTGTGTGGCTGAAATGTGTGCTGCTTGGAACAACCCTTGAGTTTGCATCCCCTTTCCCTCGAACCCTAAGCTTATAAAGCAGACCCAAAAGTGCTGCTTTGATTAAAGCATTGCTCTGGCCTCACCCAGTCACACTACTGTTTCATCTATGCCCATCCTGTATTTAATCGAGGACAGAGGTTCTCAACATGGGTAGTACCACCACCACCACCACAAGGGAGCACTGGGCATGTTGAAGGGAATGTTAGTCTTTAGGGAGTTATGAGGTAACAACATACTAAGTGTTACCTATAGTAGTAATTACACCATACATGATAAAACGATTACTTTTATCATGTGTATTTTTAATGATCATTAAAATAAAATGAGATCTCATCAGGCACAAGGAAGTCATTAACTTGCAATGTATAAAGTTAATTAACAACTTTAGTCTTTATCAGTCTTTTTATCATTTCACTGTTAAAAGCTTATACTATCCAGTTTTAGAGTAAAATTTATAAATTATCATTCATTTTAAGTTAATTCGGTCATGATACTGCACTTAACATTTAGGTGGCTGCTTGGCATAACAACTTCATAAAGGGTTGGGTCTACAAAAAAATGTTTAAGAATCACTGCTCTAGGATTATATGATTGAATTATCTAATGTATCCTTCCTAATTATCTAATGTATCCATTTTTTTTATCCAGTAGATGTAATTTGAGGTGGAATTTGGTTACTTTTTCTTTAGCAGGTTGAGTAACCACATAGAGGGCCTCTCTGTTGACCGGTCAACCAATATAGATATGGACAACACTTTCTGGAAGTGAGTGGGAAACTGATGTGTACTGAGGGGGAGAGAGAGAGAGAGAGATGAGGTTAGATCTCAAGATGCTGAACTTCAGAAATTATACGACAGAACCAAGTGGAATGGAGATGTACTGAGCTCCGGTTATATGAAGCCCAACTCATAATAGAAAAATGGACATTTACCCTTTGCCTGTCCAAAGCAGTTTCATAAGCTTATCCTAAACATCCATGCTTTTTCTTTCTTTTTTTTATATTGAGAATTTTAGTTAGGTCTTGTTTTATACTTTCTAAGTATATATGGTTTCCTTTCATAAGTGCCAAGTTACTCTGGTGGTTGAGAAAAAGGAAGAAAAGAGTAGGGGATGTGTATCATATGATGCATGGATGCCAGGGAAATATTTTCAGTGTATTACATGACATACAGCTCAAGGCAACAATAAAGGGGATGGTGTTGAATATTTCTCATAAAGACATAATAGAGAATTATTTTCATATATTTATATATAATTTTTATGAAATATATTTGATGTGACTGAATTAGTAGAGAAGGAGAATATAGTAACATGCTGTTTGGCCTGATGTTCTGTCTTAGAAAGGTAGATGGTAAGTGGGGTTATTTTTGATTTAATATTCTTCTAAACCAGAATGTGAAAGATTTAATTTATAAGGTTTTAAATTCTTTTATGAAGTAATTGAACTAACTTTCATAGACAATATGTTGCTCGTAGTCTACAAAGAAATCCTTAAAACTGATTTTTGTGTTCTTGACAATTTTTACTTTTGTCTATTCTTTTCCATTTTCTCCTATTTTTAGTAACTATTTTTAAGTTCAAGGAAAATTTCAATAGCTTATGGAGAGGTCAAAACAAGAGAAACAAAACCGTGTATTATTTCTTTTCATAATTCTATAGAAGCCTCAAAACAATGGTGGTTGTTGTTGTTGTTATTTAACCCCAGGTCAGCTCTGTTCGAGCACAATGCATTTCGACTGTCACTATCTCGTCACTTTTTTTTTTCTACCATGTCTGTAAATTCAAGACTACCCTTACTCAGTTTTAAGATAGTAAGGCGTGAGTTAAGGGGTTTTGGCTGCATTTTATTTGGCAGATCAAGCGACCACATAAGGGCCTCTTTATTGGCTTACAACGGCGAATATCAACTGCTTGAGTGGCTGACAAATTTATAATGGTTCATATACAAGCTGCGATAATTTGAATTGATGTTCAAGACTTCTTATAATGCAATAGAAAGAATAAGATGTGTAAAATATCTAATTATGAATTATAGAAATACTCAATGGAGGAATATTCAAAATCTTTTATTCGTTAGCCCCTTAACAGTTGTAATCGAGTACGAACAAATGTTCCAGCCGTGCCCATCCTATATTTTAATATTTTTCAGGTGTAGTGTATCCATAATCACCTAATACATTGCATCCTTCTTTTTTTTTTATAATTACAGTTAGGAATGATTTGAAGGGAACGTTATTGCTGGTTCTAGTAGTTCGTTTTCCGGTGTAGATGTTCCCTGTCTCCATGTCCCCATCACATATTAAGTTCTAAATTTGTTTTTACTCTAAGATAACGTTGTTTTTTTTTATAATGATTATAAACACCTAAATTGCAAAGATGAAGAAAATATTTTAAAAAAGAATAACATACTACCATTTATTATTTTTTTCCCCATCACTACCGCCATCGTCATCTTCCTTACTTTCGTTGTCCTTTGTTCGTTTTGTCCTTCTTCTTTGCCCACTCTTCTCTCCTTTATAAAATCTATGGATATTTTATACTGTGATAATGTTACTCTGAACTTTCCAAATGGAAACGTTACAAAGAAATTATTTTAAAAATCTGCCGGTCAAACCGAAAAGATTCGAAACTTTTTTCATTATATAAATTAAGACTATTAAGTCATTAATAAGTAAATTTATATAATTTCCTCTTTTTTTCTATCATTATTATTTGGGGAGGGGTGGGGATACTTGAGAATATTGTTTATGACAACCTGACCTAAGACTTTTGGCAACGATTTTACAAAAGAAAAAAAACGAATTAACTAATATAGACTATTATCTTTATTTTTTAAAGATGGGTACTCTTCCCGTGGGTATGAAAATTTGTGTGTGTGTGCATATATATATATATATATATGTATATCTTGCAATTATACAAATGCACCATCTTTTACATTTCTACCAAATCTTATTAAAGCTATATAAAATTTGTATAAAAGTAAAATGCCATATTTTTGTCTTCTTGTGTGTGTGTGTGTGCATAAACATTTAATTTCTTTCTGTGGCAATACTTCAACTGGATATTTTGAGATTGGTATAATTTAGAAAAAGAATATTCCATATTTAAAATGTAAAAATGACGACTATACTGTTTTAGAGACAAATATCGAAGAATAACCATTTTTATACTCCAGAACACCGGTCGTACTTTTTACACATTCATATTTAAGTTTAAATGACGATACCCTGCCCATCTGTTTTATTCTTGAGAAGACAAGCAAAGAATACAGAAAATGATAAATTAGTAAAGATATTCCAGATCAAACAAGGGAAGAACCATATAGTTCCAGTATGCGTGGAAACAAAGGAATGACGGGTTCCGATATGGCTTAAAATTTATCTAGGTAGTAGGAAACAAAATCTCATAAAAACATGAAGATATCCTACACCAGAATAACACACACACACACACGCACAGAGCAAAAGTAGTATATTTTATTTACTAAATCCCTTCAAAATATCAATACGTTGAAAGCCTGGAAGTCTTCTTTTTTTTCGATAACTTCAGAATTGAAAAAAAAGGGGACATGCTAGTTTTTCGTTCTATGATATTTTCGTTTGGGTATGAAGGTCTCATTCAACGGCACTTCACTATTTTCACCTAGATTATAATGATGTTGCTCCCTACAAATCTTTTAGATCACTGGTGTTTCAAGAATATATAACAGCATCAACTGCAATGTTTCTGCAATACTATTATTACCTCATTATAAACTACATTTATAGTTCTAGAAATTACATTAAATTCCTGTAGAAATTCAATGAATGCATTCATCAACAATAAAGGTCCCTGGAAGAATCAGGGGAGGCAATAAACTGAAATTTATGTAATTTTGATATTAAGCTTTTGGCTTCAAGAAAATATTTTAAGATTAAATCGTGTGTCGAAACAGATGTTATACCTTAAGGTCAGTTTGTCAATAAAGGCACAACAACTGGTTTTATTTTTCTTACTAGGAGAATCGTTCGCACGCCGGGGAAAAATGTTTCGTCCGTCATTTACGTTCTGAAATCAAATTCGGCCGAGGTCGATTTTGCCTTATATCCTTTTGGAGTCGATAACTAAATATCAATTGAGCACTGGATTCGACTACCCGCTTCTGCCAAATTACTGTTTTTGTGTGCAAAAAACCTCATCTGCAGCTGCTAAGCAAAAGGAACCTTTGAGCTTAAAGTTAAACATACCTTAATGTGAGTGGCATGTTAAACACACTGGTCGCTCGTGTTACAATAAGGAAAGTTTTACGATCTGGACTTTGACGAAAATTAAAAGGATACGTTTATTTTTGTTCTACAAATTACAACCCTAGCCATTTCTGACGTACCTAATATAAACCGATGTTTGCATCAATTAAACGATTTCCTGCTGTTCTCCTTCAGTCCAAAGAATATTGGATAATTTTTTTTACTATCACACTCGTCTCACTTTGAAGTTGAAATGTATGTTGTTCCTCTGATTTGTTATGTGTTTTTAAAGAATCTGACAATCAAAACAGTTTGGGGTTTTCTTTTGAGGAAGCGACATAATTAAAAGTAACCGCCAATATGCAGGAAATGTAAAAAAAAAAAAATTTTAATCGACTTGAATTACCGAAACGAATCAGTAAATACTTTGAAATAGGTTATTGTAGGCTTCTGTTTTCATTTCTCAGCACCGCGTTAACATTTAATTAACTTATTAAGCTAGCATTGTTGAAAATAGGGCATTTCTTATTAGGAAACAAAGTAACTCATAAGAAAAGGGAAATAAAAATACGATTGTTTTAATGAAAGTTTTCAAAACAGACATTTTTGAATGGAGACGTTTGTATCCCACAACAGGGGTTAAACAAGATCAGAACAAATATTCAGCATGTAATGACGTATAAGAGACGGAATCTCCAATGTCGAAAACTTAGAAATCGGAAGACAGTTTTGAAAGTAAAAAATACTAAAAGTTTGCGGCTGATGCATAATACACTTATTTTGAAACGTTTACATATTCGATTCGGTCAATCTTTTACATTCCCGTCATATTTCGTGTTTATAGGCGCAGGGGTGGCTGTGTGGTAAGAAGCTTACTTCCCAACCACATGGATCGGGGTTCAGTCCCACTGCGCAACACCTTGGGCAAGTGCCTTCTATCTATAGCCTCAAATCGAGTGGATTTGGTAAAGAGAACCTGAAAGAAGCCCGTTGTGTATATATATATGTATGTGTGTGTGTGTGTGTGCTTATTTATCCCCTCACCATTACTTGACAACCGATGTTGGTATGTTTATGTCCCCGAAACTTAGGGGTTCAGCAAAAGAGACCAATAGATTAAGTACTAGGCTTACAAAGAATAAGTCCTGGGGTCGATTTCTTTGACTCCAGAACGGCTGCAGTCAAATGTCTGAAATGTGTAACAGAGTATATGTATATATATATATATATATAATTGAGATTCATTTGAATTAGGTACTTAAGTTGAAGCACCAAGTCAGTGCAGTATTATCCGTACAATAATAATAATAATAATTGTGTACAGTGCTCAGGTGCACTACAACTCTTCTAAAGTGTATATATAATCAGGTGTAGTTTCGGCGGATTTCGGAAAGCATGAGGGCCTTAAAGGATGTAGTGTCATGGCAGTCAACAACTCAAAGTAAGGTGAATAAAATCAAAATAAGCAACAGGATATCAAGAAGTGATGCAGTACAACTGTTTCCAGTGGCTCAATTTAATTGAACAGTACAATCATTACATCAGTTTAAATGCAAAGCTTATCTTCAGCTGCACAAATAAATAAATTGAATTTTAATCAGTTGGACACATTAATATAATTTTACTCAAATACTCTAATAGAGCAAGGAGATAGCAAAAATCCATGTTGTCGCTATTGTAGCTAAGAATATACTAGTAGTATAGATTGAAAAAGGATTAGAGATCTATACAAATCAAATTTTTAGGTATAAAAAATGGAGGTGGAATTAGCACAGAAGTATGTCTATAACATTTCAATTTAAGAGGGAGTTTAATAAAAATGATTTTAAAAAATTATATAAAGAAAAATATTACTGGAGGAGGTAGTGCTGCCCTGGATGAAGAGGGTGGCTACTGAAAAATCCTATGTCTGGAAAGAGAACTTTGCATCATACCACACAAGCAGGAGAACTCAGTCATGGCTGACAATTTCTGTAACCACATCACCCCTAACATCTGGCCACCTGATTCCCCAGACTGCAACCCCCTTAACCATTATACGTGGGGCACAGTTGAGGTGCCTTGTAGCACACACTCAAAATGAACTGAAGGCAAATATTATGGCAGTATTGACCAACTTAAACAAGGAGACCATCCAGAAGAGTTGCAGGAGATTCCAAAGTTGTCAGGAGGCTGTGGTTGAAGCCAGTGGCTATTTTATTGAATAAATTTACCCTTTAGTATTTCAAGATATTTTTCTGTAATTTTGGTAAATATATCTGTTAAAATGAGATGTCAGCATTATTTTCATTTTTGCGTAATTTAGACAACAGTTTATTCACCGCATCCTGTGTATACACACACACACAGACACACAAATGATGCTGCTCTTCGATTAAGTGCAAGTGCACTTATGTTTCCCCCTTAACATAATTATCTAATACGGTTGTGCCTATTGAATTACAAATACAGTCTATACCACGTGAGCTTCCTTACAGTTTCTGTCTATTGAATTTCACTTCAAAAATATGGGTCAGCCCATGTGTGTGTGTATGTATGTACATATTGCGTAACAAATTTGTTCTCGTGAATATGCATTGTGTTTAGAGAACTTGGCAGGATCACTAGAGCATCAAGCACTGCCTTTCATTTCTCCGGAGGGTTGATATAAGCGACTGTTTCTCCTGTACCTCATCCCTCCCCGACAACACAACATCAGGCCTTGTGTCTTTGTTAAAAACAAATACTTGTAAGCAATCCTGTGAAAGATTACAAATGTTTTACGATTCCACTTACTTGTCTGTTGCTATGTTGTGCATAAACGATTGCTAAATAAATAAATAAATAAATTAGTAATAATAATGATAATAATCATAGTAATATAATAATAATAATAATAATAATAATAATAAGCAAGTAAGGATAGAAGAATGGCAGGTTTTTCTGTCTGGTGATAATCAATGTGAGAGTGGTTCAAGGTTCAAGTCGTTTCTAACTTGTAAAAGTTATGGTGACATTTATTCAACATTCCAAAGATATGCCGATTTCAGTTAGTTGGAATGCCATATTTAATGCAGCAGTTGCATTATGTCCAATTTGTCAGCAGTGTTTTTCACGCCAGCCATATCTGTTGCTAGACAAAATACGCAGTAAATTCTTGTTTACTTGTCATATGTTTACATGTATTTGGAGATTGGATTTCATTTAAACGTGTGTGCGTGTGTGTCTGTCTGAGTTTATATATATATGCACACACACATATATGCACCCATGAGTGTACAGTGTGTGTATGGTATGGATGTGTGTGTGTATGCATATATATATATACATATATATGTATATATATATATATATGTGTGTATGTATATTATATATATATATATGTCTGTGTGTGTGTGTATGTATATATATATATATATATATGTCTGTGTGTGTGTGTGTGTGTATATATATATATATAATATATATATATATATATACACACACACATACACATATATGCAGTTGTCTGTGTATTTGTGTAGGTAGGTATATGCATATGTACAAGCAATATATGCATGCATGTATGGTATGTATATGTTTGAGTGTGTGTGTGTTCATGCTCTGCTGTATTTCTTTATGTGTTTGTGTTCTTTTTTCTTAATGCTATTGTAAATTATACGAAAAATATATTTTTAAATAAGAATATTTTAATCTTAAACAAAACCATCCTGTTGTTGTTGTTATTATTACTATTATTATTATTATTATTATTATTATTATTTTAACTTCATTTGATCAGAGGAAACAAACAGTCTTACAGTGCTACACCCTTCCTGCACTGTGGACAACACCCAGTTACAAAGATGCTTGCAAATGCTACACCTCCCATTTTCTGATTATCTTTCATGATGTATAACTCGTATCATGGACAAAATTGCATTTTAGCAGACTATATACACTTTCTGTGTCAACACATTTCGGTTGTTGACCTTCCTTCTGGGAAGCAAAAGTGCGATCAACATTGGAATATATGAACCAGCTTGTTAGTCTCTCTGTGTGAATACTTCGTCCCGCTAGAAGCAGCAGCTTAATCTCTTTCAAATTACGTCTTACTGTCTGGGGAAAGAAGCAGACACATTGGATGATGTAGTGTTAATCATTATCATCATCATTTAATGTCTGTTATCCGTGCTGATAAGGGTTCGATAATTTGATAGGATCTAGCAAACCACAGGGGTGTGCTGGGTTCTGATGTCAACTTTGGTAGAGTTTCTACAGCTGGATGCCCTTCCTAATGCCAACCACTCTATAGCATTTACTGAGTGCTTAGTAGCATAGTGAAGATAGCTGAATTATGTCCCTTTGATGAGATAGGCCACTTTGACAAAGTATAGAGTTTTCACATAGAATGTCAACTGCAGTCTAAGAATTCTTGAAAGAAGTTACATATGCAACTCCTGCTCCCCAAATAATTCTTTCTAATTTTGACACAAGACCAACTCCTTTTTTTGACCTTTGAAAGGACGAAAGGCAAAGTTGACCTTGGTTATCTGAACTCAGAACATCCCTGCCTCCCTATTAACAAATGGAAACTTGTTAATCATGTTGACATGAAATAACTAAGTTATACTATCAATTTTTTTTTTGTCAAGGGGAAAGGTAATGTCTATGATTCTTCAGTAGGGCCTCCAAGATTGGTGGGGAGAGAGAAGGTCTGCCCAAAGTATTTGTCTCTGGGTAGATTCTTCTTATTGATCATTGATTAGATCTTCTGCTTGCTCAGAATTGACCTAGGGCTAAACAACAGCAATTTTCAATTCATTTACTTGTCTGTAATATCCAGAAGTAAGGCTTCGTCTTTCAACAGCCTAACACTGCAAAACTAATATATCCTTGTTTATTATGGGTGTCTGGTCCCCACCCACCAAAAAAAAGATACTGTGTCAAAAGAATCAGTGATAAAGGAATAATAGAACGTATGGAAAATAGGTTTCGAACATGGCAGATGCCAGTGCCGCCTGACTGGCGTCCGTGTTGGTGACACATAAAAGCACCAACTGATCGTGGCCGTTTGCCAGCCTGTTCTGGCCCCTGTGCCAGTGACATGTAAAAAATGCCCACTATACTCACAGAGTGGTTGGCGTTAGGAAGGGCATCCAGCTGTAGAAACACTGCCAAATCAGACTAGAGCCTGGTGCAGCCTCCATGGCTTACCAGACCCTGGTTGAACCGTCCAACCCATGCTAACATGGAAAACGGATGTAAAATGATGATGATGATGATGATGATGATTCCAAGTTCCTGAGTTATCCTTAGCATTATGGATGGCTAGTGTGGCATGCTTCTGCTGTCCAAGTAAAACTGTTCACTAATCACTAACATGTGTTACCACAGATCAATTTGTGATAAGAATAGCACAGCTCACAATTGTGTGTGCGATGTTTACAAGGATTAGTGATAAATGAATCTGTAATAAACAAGGATAGATGCACTGAAGATTCAAGCAGATGTTGAAGTAGAGGCAAAAATAAACAAAGCTTTGTTGTGCTCCCAATTCATAAACCATGAGATCAGATCCTCCTTAGATGTTTTGTTGAGTCTGTTATCAAGACAACTTTATATCTCAGTTTACTTTGCTATAAAGAAACAGATATTCTAGGAATGCTGTTGATGGTAGACTTGTATCCTTTCCAAGAGGAAATTCGTCTCTCCTCTGTTTTAAAGAGTTAATCATCATTTTTAGGAGTCTGTGTCATCTGGAGATAATTATTCAGGCGTGGCTGTGTGATAAGAAGCTTGCTTCTTAACCACATCGTTCCAGGTTCAGTCCCACTGCATGGCACCTTGGTCAAGTGTCTTTTACTATAGCCTCAGGCAAGCCAAAGCCTTGTGAGTCATACACACACACACCCGTATGTATGTATAGATATATCTGTGTGTCTGGTGCTGGTGTGTTTATGTCCCCGTAACTTAACAGTTCAGCAAAGGAGACCAATAGAATAAGTACTAAGCTTTAAAATTAGTCCTGGGGTCGATTTGTTTTGACTAAAACCCTTCAAGGCCATGCTCCAACCTGGGCAGTCAAATGACTGAAAAAAGTAAGAGGTAAAATGTGTGTATATTTTAACCCTTTCAGCATGTAAACTGGCCATATCAAGCCCTAATATTCTACTTGTTGCTAGCCCCTTACACCTATCTTATAATGTCATTCTAAAAATAAACAATTGCATCATTGAAATTTTGAATCTATGAGATAATGCATGATTAACTCAAAAAAAACATGAATAGATAAGCATTTCATTTGATATAGTAGTCTGAATGCTAATGGGTTAATGCCTATCTTTAAAATGCTAGGTTGATTGTGAACATATAATTCAGCTTTCAGCTTCTTTTTTTTTCCTTCTTATTTTTATTTATTTACTTATTTATTTTTTTTTTTTTTACAAAACTGTTTTCCCAATCTTATTTCACTGTCTGGCATTCATTGAGTGAATGAGTCTGCAACATTTTTCAAAGCACTGTTTTATTATTATCTTTTTTTTTTTTTTCTTTTCTAATTATACTAAACCAATCAACTGTGGTGTGTGAGCAGAATCATATTTTAAACTAAGACAATAGAGAAATGTCTTGCCTGAAGACATACTCTAATACCTTCAACAACTTTTGATGTGATTACTGATCACTCTTGCACCGTCTTAATTACTCAGCCAACATGTTGTGTATTGTTTTCTTTTTGCTTTTTATCCATTCACATTTTTCAAACCAGTATATTATACACCTTTGCTGCTGGGAAACCCACTATTTCTTAATTAATTATACATTTTAATGATTTTATTTGATTGCTAGACATGATTAGAAAGGACTCTAAACAACTTTAACCCTCTAACACTTACAGCTTATAATAATAATTCTTGATGCTTCACGTATTAAACTCCTTTAAGGGGAAAAAAAAAAAGAAGAAAATTGAAAGCATAAATGAGATCAAAGGATTCTTCAGGTTTGATTAACGTCTGTCTGCAAGGAATTATAATACCTGGTGGTTGTTGCAGGATTATTGGCTTTTGAATAGTTTATATATTATCATTATTATTATCTTTTATCTTTTACTTGTTTCAGTCATTAGACTGTGGCCATGCTAGGGCATCATCTTGAAGAATTTTTAGTTGATTGAATCGATCCCAATACTTATTTTTTATTATTTTCTTTAAAGCATGGTACTTTTCTATCAGTCACTTTTGCCAAACTGCTAAGTTACAGGGATAGTTAGTTAGTTAGTTAATTTTTTGGTTCAAAAAGCAAAAAGCAAGGCCATGTAGGGGGACATGGAGTTATGTACAGGGTGGTGATCATGTAAAGAGGTCAAGGGAGACTTTGAACCGAGTGGTCGTCGGCATCTTCACTATCTCGTCCGGCAGCTTATTCCACGGACCCGCAACCCGGACGGAGAAAGCCCCTCTCCTTCGTTTGAGATGAAACCGTTGCAGATAGAGCTTTTCGGAGTGACCCCGCAGCCGACGCTCTGGAGTAGGAGTTGTAAACACACCAGTGCTGGTTGTAAAGTGGTGGTGGTAGGGACAACACAGATATAAAGACACACGCACATATATATATCATCATCATTGTTTAACGGCCGTTTTCCATGCTGGCATGGGTTGGATGGTTTGACTGAGGCCTGGAGAGCCAGTGGCTGCACCAGGCTCCAATCTTATCTAGCAAAGTTTCTACATCTAGATGCCCTTCCTAGCGCCAACCACTCCGAGAGTGTAGCGGGTGCTTTTTACATGCCACTGGCACAGGAGCCAGTCAGGCAGATCTGGTATTGACCACGTTCAGATGGTGCTTTTTTTGTGCCACTGGCATGGGAGCCAGTCAGGGATCACTGGCTACAGCTATGATATATATATGTATATGTGTATATATATATATATATATATATATATATATATATATATACACACACACACATACATATACATACATACAAGTGGCTTCTTTCAGTTTCCATCTATCAAGTCCCACTCACAAGGCTTTGGTTGGCTTGAGGCTATTGTAGAAGACACAAAGGGCCTGAACCCAGAACCATGTGGCTGGGATGCAAGCTTCTTAGCACACAGCCCCGCTCGTGCCTATATCCTCTTCCCCTCCCCTCCATGCTAGCATGGATTGGGCAAAGTTTATTGAGGCAGTAATGCATGGAAGGATGCTCTTCCTGTTCTTGCAAATTTGTGGAATATCAACATTAATGCTCATTCATGCAGATGCGTACACACACTCACATACAAATGTGAATATACTTCCCCACAATGTGCTTCCTATTGTTCCCATTTACCAAATTCACTCACAAGGCATTGGGCTGCCCTGGGCTATAGTAGAAAACATTCTCCTCTTTTTACTACCCACAAGGGGCTAAACACAGAGAGGACAGACAAACGGATTAAGTCGATTATATCGACTCCAGTGCGTAACTGGTACTTATTTAATCGACCCCGAAAGGATGAAAGGCAAAGTCAACTTCGGCAGAATTTGAACTCAGAACGTAGCGGCAGACTGAATGCCGCTAAGCACTTCGCCCGGCGTGCTAACGTTTCTGCCATCTCACTGCCTTCTTTCAAGGTGTTCTACACTCAGACTGAATCTGAAACAGTGTGGTTGTGAAACAGACTTCTTAACCACACAGCCATGCCTGCACCTAATTTTGGATGCTAAATTAAATATAGATAATTAAGGATTATATAATAAAATACAATGTGTGTGTGTATGCACGCACATATGTTTATAATAAGCAATAGAAATGCCGTGTGTGTGTGTAGTGTTTATTTAATTTTCACCAAGATTGTGAGTAACCACTTTATATATCATATTACTTTTTGTACACAAGAGCATTGTAGCATATAGCTTCACAGTTGACCAAACATTGATTTGTTGCATTCATAGTGGTAAAAGTGACATGGTTTATCGGTCCTCTTATTGTCATTTACATCTTTCACCAATGATATACATTACCAAAACACACACACATATGGCAGTACTCAAGTGCTTATTATAAGAATGGTTCCCAAATTCTTTGAACTTAAAAATATGAAAAGAAAAAAAAAAAAAATGCCAGATATTGTAATGTTGCAAGTGCAATACACTTGCCTGACCCATTAATGAACAAATAACAAATTTGTTTTCTTATTCGAAAACATGAAATGCATTAATTTGTTGATGTACAATGTGAAAGTGACTGCCACTTCTAAACATATGTTGTTTGAAACAACGAAAATGACTTATTTTTAGCTGTCTTTTTTTTGCTTTTGGTTTGCGGTGTGTGTGTGTGTTTCTGCAGTGTTTTGCAAATGAAGCTACTTTAATGTAATGCATGTGCTTGGAACCATTTCCTGTCTTTGAGGATATATTTGAGACAAACACACTACACCACTGGTTTCCTCTTCAACTCAGAAATGTTTTTATTCTTAATTAAAAGTAATGATGAAAGATAAACTGGGAGAGAGAAATACAGTTAACAGGAGTGATGTATCAAGTTAGCTAACATCAGATTAAGACAAACTAAACATGTTACCCATTTTGACACCACCACCTGGTCCTTGGCTGCTTTAAACAGTTGCAGCTCCACCCAATTTACTGTTGCTGTTGCAGACATTGATCTACAGTGGTTCAGGCTAACCAACCACTGCATCAATCTCATCAGTCTAGGAAGAAAAATCAAGAGCTCTCTCCTTATTCCTATTTAAAATCATGGTTGATGCAAAGCATTTGTTGATTACTTGTTTTATAATTAAACTAGCAGTATCGCCCGGCGTTGCTCGGGTTTGTTTTGACCCTTTAGAATTGGAATTTTTGAAAAGTAAAAATTTTGCATTATGTAGCTTGTTATTCTCTTTAAGTGAACATTTTTCTGGTTGAAATACACTGAAAAATGGCAACACAGCAGTCAAAAAATCGTAAAAAATAGGGAATTTCATAGAAAAATAGCACCTTTTTGATTTAAATAATTTAACATGGTCCGATTTGAATTTTTTCTTCTACGAAATGAAGAGCAAGCCTTCTTCTGTCATACTCTCAATTTTGGTCAACTTGCGCCGCAGAGTCTTGGAAGAGATAGTGTTAGTTGAAGGCTACCAAACCTGCCACACACACACACACAGACAACTTCAGCTTTATATATATAGATGATAACTAAATTCTTTTTGGATACTGAGAATACAGATCATCATCATCAGTTTACATCTATTTTCCAGGCTGGCATGGGTTTTAACAGGAGTTGGTAAGGCCAAGTGTTGCACTAGGTCCCATTTGTCTGTTTTTGGCATGGTTTCTACAGCTGGATGCCCTTCCTAAAACCAGCCAATTTACAAAATATACCAGGTGCTTTTTACATGGAACCAGCACCAGTGCCTTTTACAGTGCTTTTCATGTGGCACCAGCACTGACAGGTTTCACTGAAATAAAGTGGTTGGCACCAGGAAGTCTATCCAGCCATTGAAACCATGCCAGCATGAAATATGAATGTTAGAAAATGATGATTTTGAATTGGTAATTGGAAATATTTAAGTTCATTCTGTAAAGTGGTTGGTTATAGGAAGGGCATCCAGCTATAGAAACTGCCAAATATAAAATCAATGACCAAAACATGATCTTCTGGCCTGTCTAGAAGAGTAAAAGCTGATTCAGACTGATGACCCATCTAACTCATGCCACCATAGAAATGGGATGTAAAATGATATTGATGATGATACTGAGTTAATTGTTCAGATTTCCTGCTCCCCACCCTTTCTTTCCCATTTGAACTCCAAAGAAGAAAACTAGGTATGTATTTTTTTTTTTGTACAACACAATATGTGTTTACAGTTTGTAGAATACATTGAGCATTATTTCCTTTGTAAATATAAGTATCATTCGGGTTTATCTCAGCATCTTGTAAGAGATAACTAAAAGGGCATTGAGAAGTTCATCCAGCTGTAAAACGCTGTCTCACTTAAAAATAGTCACTTCAAACTTGGGAAAATAGACGATGATGATGATTTGCTAATCACAAAATGTTATGAACTAGGTCACCAAACTTCCTTAAACTATGAATATTTTCGTCTTCATATCCAGTTTAATGGTTTTATTTAGTCACATTGGTTTATAAATAAATGTGAATTAGTTTAATTGCTCTAAACTAGATGTATGAGTTAGCCTACGAGAATATAAAAGTAAAAAAGCCTAAAGGATATTGACCTCTTAAGCATGTGCAATCAGGAAGCCAGAGGTGACATCAACAACTTATATAACCTATGTTCAATGATATCGCAACAGACATTACTGGGTTATTGCCATAGGCTCATAAAAGGAAAATGTGAGTTTATTTATTTGGCTTCTGAGCTAGTTGCAAAATGCAGAGCATGAAAAAGTAAAATAATAATAATAATAATAATAGCATAATCAAAACACAGCAAAAGTGGTGAGTATTGGTAGATACGAGACAAAAACAACAAAAAAAAAGTTTTTCAACTTTAACCCACCCCACTCGTCAATTTTGAAAAGTAAACCAAAAAAATCTGTTTTCTGCTTTTGCTTAAGTTTAGCTTTGTGAAAATATTTCTCTTCAAAAAGACTAAGTTTTTTTTATTGTATTTATTTATTACTTTTATTTTTTTATATTTTCACTGCTCTAGTAATCTAAACTTTAAACTCTGAAAACCAGATGCAAGCTTCTAATTTTCACTCTTATCACAATGTGTTTCCATGGTAGTTAGTAGTCATAGATGTGTGGTTAAGGAGGTTGCCCTGCCACCATGCAATTTAGATTTCAATCCTACCGTGCAGCATTTTGTGAATGAAATTTTGGTAGACAGAGATTATGTAAAAGTTCATTAGAGGTGGGGGATGCATTTTTATTTTGTTTTCTTTTTGTGGGAGAGGTAACTAGTAGAGTTAATCCATTGACCATCTTAAAATAGCCACATGGTTGTTGGGAACCTTCTGTGGACTCCCTTTTGTTGTCAGCATTCAGGTCTGTACTTGAACTTTGACTTGTGGTGGTATTCACTGTGGGTAGGTTGAACTGGCTCTGACCAGTGAGTTAACCACGTGCCTCATAAATGCTGACCACATCTGACAGTTGGCCACCGATAGTGCAGATGCCATAGTCATGGTTCACTGTTGAGGTGTAGAGGTCATGTTTGGAGTATGGCTTTTCATCTGAAAATAACCTCCTCACTTCTTCCAACCAGTTTCAGAAGCAATGTAAAAGGTCATTAGCAATGATTTTTTCCCTCCTTCCTTTAAATGATGAATTTTTTTTTTTTATTAAAATTTTGTGAGCATAAAGGAAAGAATTATTGCCAGAAAAATCAAGGGATCAGCAGAATTTGTGATGTAAACATTTTTTTTTTTTTGTTTTGGTCAGCATAATTTAGAATGGTTTTTGTTGAACAAATTTTTTTTTTGCATAAATATCGATATTTTGTACTACATAGAGTCCTGTTACCACCACATGGTTCAGTCTTTGTGATGTAGAGACTTGTGTACCTTAGTAACCCTGAGAGCTATGCCAGCAGAGCACATGCTCCTATTAAAGCCTTCAATATTGACAGGTCAAAGGACAGAGGTCAAACTTATATTGACCACTGCTTCTCAGAGGTTAAAACTTTGCTTATGGTCAACACTCCAACATAGAAAAAAAAGCCAAGTTAAAAAAGTGTCAATTACAATTCAAAACCCACAAACCTTAGAGAGGAGTGGAGAAAAGTTAATGGTGGCCTGGCCTACGTTCCATAAGGAGCAAAGGGCTTAACATAACAGAGCCCTATTATTTTTTTAACAATATTGTTTTTTTTATGTTAAATGAATAGCCAATTATTTTTACATTAATTTTAACTCCTCTTCTTATGTCGAGTTTACAATCAAGCACAATATAACTAATATTCAGTTAACCCGTTAGCATTTAATCTGGCCATGAGAGGCCCAAATATTCAACCTGTTTTACGTTGAAACTGACCAGATCCAACCTCTGACACCTACCCTACAATGTCATTCTTAAAATATACAAATACACAATTTAAAATCTTGAAGCTACAAGATAATGTGTGATTAATTCAAAACAATCATCATCATCATCATCATCATCGTTTAGCGTCCGCTTTCCATGCTAGCATGGGTTGGACGGTTCAACTGGGGTCTGGGAAGCCAGAAGGCTGCACCAGGCCCAGTCTGATCTGGCAATGTTTCTACGGCTGGATGCCCTTCCTAACGCCAACCACTCCATGAGTGCAGTGGGTGCTTTTTATGTGCCACCGGCACAGGTGCCAGGCGAGGCTGGCAAACGGCCACGATCGGATGGTGCTTTTTACGTGCCACCGGCACGAGGTCAGTCGGGGCGGCGCTGGCAACAGCCACGTTCGGATGGTTCTGTTACGTACCATCGGCACTGGTATCACAGCTGCAATTTCCATTGATGTTGATCGATTTCAATCAATGTGGATGAATAAGCAATACATTTGACATAGAAATCTAAATGCTAAAGAGTTAAAAGACAGCATGAGAAAAAAAAATGCAAAGTATTTCCAAATGTCTTTGCAGTTTTGTGTTATTTTGTTAGCAAACGGTATAACATACTTCTATCATCATCATCATTTTAACATCCACTTTTCTATTCTTGCATGGTTGGGGCAGAATTTGTTGAGGTGGGGGTTTTTTCTATGGCTGGGATGCCCTTCCTGTCACAACCCCTTCTTGTTTGCTAGTAAGGTAATATTTTCCCATGACCAGATACATTTTTGCAAAAGATAGGAATCAAAGGACATTACTTACATGGTGGTGATAATTGTTTTCAGCTACCATGTGTGTGGAGTTATAGCAAGGGGATGATAACACACACACACATAATGTGTTTGCATACACACACACACACACATATAGATATGTGCGTGCATGCACACACACACACACACACACATACACACACACAATGGACTTTCACACAGTTTCAGTTTTCCAAATCTACTTACAAGGCATTGGTCAACTTGGGGCTATAGAAAACACTTACCTAAAGTGCCACACAATGGGACTGAACCCAGAACCATGTGGTTGGGAAGCAACCTTCTTACCACGCAATCACACTTGTACCTCTCTCTATATTTTTTGTTCAGAATCTCTTTCTCTGTCATTTAGATAAAAAAAGAAAAAAAACTAACTGTAAAGGATTGAAGTAGTCTGGTCATATATAAACCAAATTAACCTTATTTATCATCAGAACTCACCGATTTAGCTTTTGAATTAATACAAAATTTCACAATAAAAATTGGCACAGTTCCCTTGTTATCAGAAAAGGAAGACAAAAAAAGATATTTGCATATGTTTTCCCATGCAAACAAGTGTTGAGTGTTTCTGAAAATGCATGCATGGGTTGTTGACATATGTTTACAATTGGACACACACAGTCATTTGTATCTGTGCTCAGCTGTTATTCAAGTACAATAATTAGTTTCATTGTGTGAGGCCGTATCTATTTTCATTTATCGATCATGAGAAAGTAGCTCACCATTTGTATTTCTTACACTCATTCTGATCACTCTGTATTATAACCGCAACAGGATTTGCTCGAGTTAGTGAAAGCAGAAATGAAATAAAACCATGTTGTGGGAATCAACCCACACAAAAGCTAAATCAGAACGAAGAAAAACTTATTAATTTCCAAGTAGTCCTCGCAAGTTAGTGAAGGCATGTGGCTTAATGGTTAGGGGTGTTGGACTCGTGATCATAAGATTTTGGTTTTGATTCCTGGACCAGGCAATGCATTGCATTCTTGAGTGAGACCCTTCATTTCATATTGCTCCATTTCACTCAACTGTCAAAAATGAGTAACTCTGTGACTGACTGGCATCCCCTCCAAGAAACTGGAGAACTAGCCCTATGAGTCTTGGAAAGGATCTTTATCCCTTTTTTTTTTTCTTGCAAGTTTGTAATGGTCTGGACCTTTCTAGATCTACTATGCCTTGTAACAACTTGTAAACCAGTTCTATATTTGAGAGATGAGGAATTATGTACATTATTTACATTTGACAGATATTTGTTCTCATCTTGTTTGTTGTTAACACAACGTTTCAACTGATATACTCTCCTGCCTTCATCAGTTGTCTTGGAGTAATTTCAAACCTTGGTTCTCATTCCTAATTTCAAACCTGGGTTTGAAATTTCCCCAAGACACTTGATGAAGGCTGGAGAGTATATCAGCCGAAAAGTTTTGTTAACAACAAACAAGATGAGGACAAATATCTGTCAAATGTAAATAATTAACTTGTAAAATAACATACCCCACAACAAAGAGACATTGAGATCAGCCATGAGCAGGTTGTGGCCTATGCGGCTTTTTGAATGGCATGTTCAATAAAAAATTACCTTGAAATTTTTTTGCAGTGCAGCCCATTTGATGATGAACCATGAATTACATGGCCCATTTCAGGGTAAAGGTTGCCTTTGCCTTATTTAGACAGTTCCCTCTACATGGTTACCAAACCTACTAGAAAAATGACCAAATCTCGCTCAATTAATCCTACACCATCTTTGCTTGGACAATGGTCTTGACTTCCTGTGTATAGGGAAAAATGGGACCCTAGTATTTGTGGGTTTTTAAAGTCTGGCACCTGTTCTATCTGTCTCCTGTGATGGGTAGAGGGAAAGAGAGTGAGAGAGAGAACTACACCAGCACTAGGCATAGTCCCAGGAATTTTTCGAAGCGAGGTCACAAGATCAGAAAGGAATACAATTCCAGGAGAAAAGGGCATAATAACATTATTTAGAAGAGTACACTTCTTTTATTGAGAGTAGCATGTGCCCACCACCCACCAGGTCTGCCCCAGAGCACTGAGCTAGCACTCTTTTCCAGCTGAGTATACTGGAGCTTTGAGAAATGAAATGTTTTGGTCACGGACACAATACTACACCTAGTTGAGGAATTTAACCCATGATCTGTTGATCATGGATCCGATATTTTAACCATTAGGCTACATTCCTTCACATGTGATTTAAAGCTAAGCCATATAAAAAAAAAATACACTCCAATTTAAATAATTATCGTAATGTAGTTAGTAACTGTATTGTTATTATGCTAGAAAAATTTCTGATTGATGCCATTTAGTTCATTGTAGTAAACCAGTGGAATTTGTTAACAGGGAATGTCATTGTTATGTCACGGTTTTTTTGCTCAAATAATTTCATGTGAAACTGCATCACACACACATATCTATGCATCTTGAATGTACATGTATAAATAGCATGGAACGATTTATATATATATATATATATAATATATATATATATATATATATATATATATATATATGTATGGGTGAAGGTGTATGGCCCAGTTGTTAGAACATTGGGCCCTCAGTCATGAAGTAGTGAGTTTGATTCCCAGGCTAGAGTATGTGTTGTGCTCCATCCAGTTCACTCAGCTGTACAAATGACTTGTAACATCACAGGTGTCAAGCTGTATCAGCTTTTGCTTTTCTCTTGGATAACATCAGTGGCATTGAGAGGAGAGGCTGATATGCATAAACAACTGCTCTTCTTCCATAAACAACCTTGTCCAAACTTGTGCCTCGGAGGATAATTTTCTAGGTGCAATCCAATGGTCATTCATGACCAAAGGAGGTCTTTACCCTTTATATACATACTCACACACATCCTCCTCCTCATCATCATCATCATCTTTTAACATCCTTGTTTCCATGTCAGCATTTTGGTTTCTATTCCTGAACCAGGCGATGCATTGTATTCTTGAGCAAAACACTTCATTTCACATTGTTCCTGTCCACTCAGCTGGCAAAAATGAGTAATTCTGTGACGGATTGGCGTCTCATCCAGGTGGGGAATATATACGCCATTGAAACTGGGAAACCAGTCTTTATGAGCCTGGCATGGCTCAAGAAGGAAACATTTATTTTTTTGTTTATTTCCATGCTGGCAGGGGTTGGATGGCTTGACAAGAAGAGACAAGCCACAGGCCTCCACCAGGTTCTATATCTGCTTTGGTGTGGTTTCTCTAGCTGGATGCCCTTAACAATGTATACTGGGTGCTTTTTATGTGGCACCAGCACCAATGAGGTTGCCAAGTACCTTCAAGATAAGAACCCATCGACTGAGTGGGATATAGACTGGTGTTGTATTAAATTATGATAGGAGAAGAGCATGTCTTACCAAAGAGGTGATATATATATATGTGTGTATGCCTAAACACATACACACACAAACATGCTCTTGTGCTTCTTTACAATTTCCATCTACTAATTCCACCCACAAGGCATTATTTGACCTGAGGCTACAGTAGCAGGTACATACCCAAGATGCCACACATTGAGATAGAATACAAAACTTCATATTCTCAAAGTGAATTGTATATCCATAATTCTGTCATATCATTTTATATATTAGGTAGCTTAATAGTTTAGTGTGTCTATTTCTAGCATTTCAAGCAACCACTTACAGGCTTTTGTTTTTTATTTTTTAAACATATTTATATAACAGGTTTCTACTCAATTTCCTTCTACCAAATTTAGTCTTAAGATATTGGACTACCCAGGGCTGTGGTAAAAGACACATGCCCAAGGTACTGTGTGGTGGAACTGAACCTGAAACTATACAGTTGCTAAACAAGCTTCATAACCACCCTGCAGGGTCAACTCTGCATCATTTTTTTAATTTCAATATCGGAGCTTGGTACAGTCTTCTGGCTCATTTGTTTCTGTTGAATTGTCTAACCCATGCTAGCATGGAATATGGATGTTAAATGATGAGAATGATTATGATAATGATGATTGTGATGTTTCTGTACTAATACAAAACATTTTCAGTATTTGCTGGGTTTTTTTTTTGTTTTTTCTTTTATGAAACTTGTATAGTTCTGTGTGTATATTTCTATGACTCAATGTACGGCTATACATGAGTGAGAGAGCGAGTGACAGAGAAGCTGAGAAAGATAGGGAGGAAATGATTTATGTACATGAGAGACAGAAGGAATGAGTGAAAGATAGCGAGAGAAAGAGAGAATTAGAGAGCATATGTCATACATATCTATTTGAGAGGAGAGAAGAAAAAAACCTATACTGTTGATTGTTTTTTTTTTTATATATATATATATATATTATTTTCTTTGTGTTCTTTTTTGCCATCGTCTTCGTCATTTATTAAGCAACTACTATGGAATGCTTACTTAGCAGGAGGCAGAGTCTTGAGATTGGGATATTTTATTTTTATATCCACAAGTGGCAGCCAACTGTCAGGCTTTATGTTGTTAGCTCTTCGCTGTTTGTGATACAGCTGTTGTTTTACCATACTGCAAGATCAAGTTGACCTGCTCCACTCAATTTGGCTAATCTAACTGAAATCTTAAAAGTCATCGGGAGAGGGTAGTTCCTTTTGAGTAAATAACAATCAACAAGATGAAGTAATTGACCTTCTTTTATACAGTGGCTTTAATTTTGTTGTTGCTTTGGAGGAATTGTTTTTATTTTGTTAATTTTTTTTTTACAGACAAAATTTAATTTCTTGAGTTGGCAGAATGGTTAGTGCGTAAGAGAAAAAATACTGTGTAGTATTTGGTCTGGCTCTTAACATTCTGAGTTCAAATCCTACCAGAGTCAAGTTTGCTTTTTATTCTTCTGGGATTGATAAAATATAGTACTTATTTCTTTACTACACACAGAGAGGCCAAATAAGGTCAGGCAAACGGATTAATTCGATTGTATCAACCCCAGTGCATAACTGGTACTTATTTGATTGACCCCGAAACGATGAAAGGCAAAGTCAACCTCGGCAGAATTTGAACTCAGAACGTAGCTGCAGACGAAATATCACTAAGCATTTCGGTCAGCGTGCTAACGTTTCTGCCAGCTCGCCGCCTTAATTGATAAAATATAGTACCGGTTACATACCGGTGGTAGTGATGATATCAATAATTCCCTTTCCCGCAAAACTGCTGGCTTTTTGCCTATATTAGAAGCAATTATCATTAACATCACCATCATCATCATAATGATGGTGATGATGATAGTTTGGCAGAATTGTTTGTGTCAGACTTGCATTATTTGCTGTGGCCCTCTGAGTACTGAGTTCAAATCCTACCAAAGTCAACTTAGTCTTTTGTCCTTTCTGAGTCATTAAAATTAAGTACCAGTCAGGTACTGAGATCAATGATATTGATTAACACCCCCTCCACCCAATTTCCAGCCTTGTACCTATGTTAAAAACCATCCTTATCGTGGCAGTGGATAGACAGAATTGTTAGCGAGTCGGACAAATTTCCTTGTAGTATTTGTTCTGAGTTCAAACCCAGCAGATGTCCGCCTTGTCTTTCATCCTTCTGAGAGTGATAGAATAAAATGCCACAGAGTTCAGGCTCAAAATAATTAACTCCTTCTTCCAAAATTTGTGGCCTTGCATCTGTTATAAATCATTACTATTATTATCATCATTATCATTATTACGATAATAAATGAATAATTAATTACTTACAAGTAGATTTCCTTTTTCTGTATTGAGTATAATTAGAAGTTATTTAGACTAATAAATTATATTCTAAATAGAAAATTTAACTGATTAGTCTATGACCTGGTCATATACGCTGCCATTTGCCTGTTTATAGTATAAATTCCTGTTATGATATAAACTCTGTTGATGGTGCAGCTTTATTGTTTATAATAATTACTCTTCATCAAATACTATATTGTTAATTAACTGCTAATTATTTTTTCTTAAAGTTAATGATTTGAGACATTATAAACATCAATCTGAGACAGACCAGAGCAACAGATTTAGACCACATTACTCTTATTAGTCAAGTGATAGTTATGCAGTCTTGATTATTGGGTGTGGCTGTGTGGTGAGATGCTTGCTTCCCAACCACGTGGTTCTGGGATCAGTCCCACTGCATAGCACCTTGTGAGTGGATTTGGTAGATAGAAACTGAAAGAAGTCCATCGTATGTGTGTGTGTCATTGTGTCTGTGCTTGTCCTCCCACCACCATTTGACAACGTTTGGTGGTGTGTTTATGTTCACATAACTTAGCAGTTCGGCCTAATAGACTGATAGAATTAGTACCAGTCTTACCAAGAATTAGTCCTGGGATAAATTTCTTCAACTAAAAAAACCCTTTAAAGCAGTACTCCAGCATGGCCATGGTCAAATGCCAACCTTGTAAAAAAAGTGAGAGAGAATATTTGGCACAGGCATGGTTGTATGGTTAATATGTTCCCTTTGTAGCCATGCGGCTTCAGATTCAGTCCCTGCATGGCACATTAGGCAAGTTTCATGAACTATATCCCATCGCTGACAAATGCCTTGTGAGTGAATCTGGAAAATGGAAACTGTGTGGAAGCATGACTGTCTGTCTGTCTGTTTGCAGGTGTGGCTGGTAAAAATCAACCAATCATCAAATGCCATGTCAGCCTGTCTTTTTCTCAGAAATAGTGCACCTTGGACAACATTATCCTAAGTGCAGTTTTCTTTTTAAAGGAGTAGGGATTAGTCTGTGAGGAAGTTGACTGCCATTCCTAACATCTTTTTCGATGATGTAAAGTAATTTATGTAGAGATATCATTAGCTAGCTTAAATGCTGTTGTTTCATTTAGCAACCAAACCTGATTGATAAACTCGCGATCAAAAGCCATTCTGATATTGACCATCCCTTTCTAGGACTTCATTATCCAATCAATGTTATCCTCGTTTCTTAAAAGAGTAGGGCATGGTGGAGATGAAGGTGGTATATTTGGCTGTCGTTTCTAGCATGTGCAGCCGTATACAGGCTCCTTCATTGGCTTGCATCACTCTGTATGTTTTAGTCTATGTTCATTATGTACTTGCTGTAGCATGTCTAGTAATCCAGTTCAAGTTAATTTTGGTTGTTAGCAAAGTTATGCAGTTAATAATTAGAAGAAAAAAAATTAACTGCTAAATGTCAAAACTTTTTCAAAACCAGATGTTAAATAGTCGCGATGATTTATATACATATGTACATATACACATACGTATGTATACACACACACACACACACACACATGTGCACAAGAATTTCTTCATTAACTCATTTAATTAATGTAACCTTGTTTCCCTAGATTTTAATTCGTCATTGTGTTATTTGATTGTTGATATTTGATTTTATGGAACATATTTTGCACTGCTTATTTTACTTGTGTCTAAATATCTCCTTTTTATTTTTTCATTATTTCAGTGGGGAGACTGTAGCTAACAGGAAGAATATAATTCAAGGTAAGACTGAAATTACTTCTTTCTTTCTTTCTTTCTTTTTTTTTTTTTTTAATCTGAGTATTTGGAAATTCAGCAATGAAGTCAGAACTGAGAAAAACGATGCAGTAGTATCTACATTTCCTACAATATCATTCACTCTTCAAATATTGGTTTCAAATTTTGGCACAAAGCCGGCAGTTTCAGGGCAGGGGTTAAGTCGATTAAATTGACTCCAGTGCTCAACTAGTTCTTATTTTATCAACCCTGAAAGGATGAAAGGCAATGTTGACCTCAGTGGAATTTGAACTCAGAAAATAAAGACAGATGAAATGTCACTAAGCATTTTGCCTGGAGTGTTAACGATTCTGCTAGCTTACAACCTTCACTCTACAAATATTGAAATGTTGGATAAAAAAGATGAAGGAAGAAGCTTCACTTCTGTTTAAAAAATCATTTGCGACCAACTAAGCATTTTATAACATTTCCACTACAAGCAGCTAGTTTATCCAAACACTTGTTATAATCTGATGGTTCTTAACCTATTGTAGCTCAATGGATTATTTTAATCCAGCAGAAACCCCTGCTTAGCATCCAACTCCAAAACACACACATTTGACAGATTTCCTCCGTAAATGTCCTTCCTTATGTTACTAATCGCTCTTTAATAACTTCATGCACACCAAGTGTGAAAACACTCTTTACCATTATTAGTCTTTTCCCCATTACCATCACCCTAATTAAGAAGAGTGATGATCAAAACTATTCTAAGTGTGACCATCCTGTCTTTTGAGAAGTATCTTATGTGTTGTTCAGTTTTGTTTCTTCTTTCTTTGTTAACCTGGTGGGTGTGATTTGGAGGAGATTGGCTGCTATTTGTAGCATAGTGAGTGACTACACAGAGGTTCTTTCATTGGCTAATTTCATGTATGGGCACAGTATGGAAGATTGGTTGAATATGATGACAAGTTACAAATATGAATATTTTGTTTCTAATTAAGAACCGAAAGGTGTTAATTAAAATGTTGAAGCTAAGCAAGAAGTGACATTGAGAACACTTCTTATAATTGTTTGCTTTCCTCACTGCTGTTTTGTGAGAGAGAGCTTAGGAGAATTTTGTGGGTTATATAGTGGCCGCGTTAGTGCTGTTGCCACACACGAAAAGAGCACCCTGTATACCCTGCAAATTAGTTGGTATCAAGGGTCTCCAAACATAGAAACCATACCAAAGCATACATAGAAACTATATCAGAGTAAACATTGGTTCTCTGTCAGTTATAGTTGATATGACCTACCAAACAGGCTGCATCTGGAATTAACGTGCAAGTGGCTGAATACTCCACAGACACATGTACCCCCAATGTAGCTCTCGGGGAGATTCAGCATGACACAGAGTGTGATAAGGCTGGCCCTTTGAATTGCAGGTAAAACTCATTTTTGCCGGTTGAGTGAAATGGAGTAACAAGAAATAAAGTGTTTCACTCAAGGACACAACACACTGCCATGAATTGAACACACGATCTTGCGATCATGAGCTGATCACCCTAGCCACTAACCCACGCACCTTCACAGACTTTGGAGCACAATGTAGTCTTTTGACTCCTAAGATCCTATCATGCCATCCACCTCATGCCTACATTGAAGATGCATTAAATGAAATGATGATGGTGATGGTAGTGGTGCTGCTGATAGTGATGGTGGTGGTGGTGGTGGTGGTGGTGGTGGTGGCAGCTGCAGCAGTGGTAACGGTGGCAATGGTGGTGGTGGCAGCTGCTGCAGTGGTAACGGTGGTGCAACTTTTTTAAACATGATAAAACACTTAAGCAGAGCAAAAAACAACAGAATCTAGTCAATTGAAACCTAGCGCCAATATGCTTTTGATCTTCTGTTACCTCTCTTCAGGACTCGCTGTTCCTCTGCAGAATATAGTGGGGGTATTTGGTGCTGTTTGAATTGCTCTTGAAAGTGGGTTGATGGGCGAGCTTTGTAGTATTTGAGGCTCCATCAGATATCTGTTGCAGAGGTTGGAGTCTGTTGAAGTGGGTACTGCACTTAGCACCGTCTGCCATCTTCATATTACATAATTGGATAAGTGGTTATTTCTGCAGATTTCTACATTCTGTAGCATCTGATGATTCACTGTGTTGACTTTTGCTACTGCTGCTGCTGCTGTTGTTGTTGTTGTTTAGCCACTGGTTAGCCCTGATTGAGTAGACCTATGATCCAAATAACCATGATTCTCTTGTCATTTTTTATTTATTCTTTTGAGATTTTGCAGTGTGTTGATAGAAGCTTGGCTGCTATTTTTAGCAATTTGAATGATCACATAGAGGATCCCTTAGAGAGTTTTCAGTTGGTAGATCCACTAAATACCCAGAAAGTGTATGCAATAGCCTAATAATTTTTTTCTTCAAACCTGCTTTCATTTCATAAATATCTATATACACATGCGCACACACACACACACACTTATATATCTTCAACACCTTCATTAAATGTTGTCTACTACATCCTTGCCAATCAAAACTTTATGAGTGAATTTGGTAGATGGAAACTGAAAGCCCAGTGAGCATGTGTGTGTGTGTGTGTGAACGCATGTGGCCTATTGGTTAGGTCTGTTGCACTAGCGATCATGAGATCGTAGTTTCATATCCCAGACCAGCTATGTGTTACCCTCTTGAACAAAACACTTCATTTTACATTGCTCCAGTCCACTCAGCTGTAAATGGGTGACCCTGCAATGGACTAGCCTTCTGATTAGGGGGAATGTTGGCTTACTCATCTAGCCAACTGAGTGACATCATTCAAAAACTAACACGGCATTGAGCTGGCAGAAGCGTTAGCATGCTGGACAGTATTCCGTTTGTCTTTACGTTCTGAGTTCAAATTCTGCCGAGGTTGGCTTTGCCTTTCATCCTTTTGGAGTTGATAAATTAAGTACCAACTGTGTACTGGGGTTGATCTAAATGACTGCTCCCCTCCTCCAAAATTTCGGGCCTTGTGCTTAGAGTAGAAAAGAATTCAAAAGCACTAAAAATAATGCAAAAGCACATTGTGACCAGGGATGTATAACAACATCCAATAGCCTAATGATCATGCGACCACATGATATATATATATGTGTGTGTGTGTGTGTCTTATATTTGTGTTAGTCTCCCACCACTGCTTGACAACTGGTGTTGTTTTGTTTACATCCCTGTAACTTAGTGTATCCATATAGCCATGCTTACATCTGTATGAATGTATATGTAATGTATATGTTTGTGTGTGCATGTGTAAGTATTCATATTTGTATACATGCACACATATAAGTGAAACTGTATAATTTGAAGAAATTGGTGATGATCTACTCTGCAAATACTGCACACACAATCTGTCAGAAGTCCTCCCACAACCCACCTTCCAACAACCATGACCACTGCCTGTTACAGGTCCCTCCACTCTCCCTCACATGTATACCCACACATTCTCAATGCACTCTCATATCTACCATGGCCACCACCACCCACTTCAGTTTCTCTCACATCACTTGCTACAGTCTCCTTATCTCCATCTCTAAATATCTCCCTTCACACTCTTATAAAAAAAAACCCTGTCTCCCTCTTTTCCATTTCTATTCTTCCCACTGTGGGAATGTCTTGTAGAGATGTCCTCTTTCTCACGCTGTCTGTCTTTATGTCTTCTTCCTCTCCCTACTTAGGTAGCCAAGTATCTCCCCCTAGAGTAATACACCTGTCTCTATCCCTCTACTAGCAGTATCGCCCAGTGTTGCTCAGGTTTGTTTCGACCCTTTAGAATTGGAATTTTTGAAAAGTAAAAATTTTGCATTATGTAGCTTGTTATTCTCTTTAAGTGAACATTTTTCTGGTTGAAATACACCGAAAAATGGTAACACAGTTGTCAAAAAATCGTAAAAAAAATGGGGATTTTCATAGAAAAAAAGCACCTTTTTGGTGTAAATAATTTTTGGTGTTAACATAGTTCGATTTGAATTTTTTCTTCTACGGAAGGAAGAGCAGGCCTTCTTCTATCATACTCTCAATTTTGGTCAACTTGCACCGCAGGGTCTCGGAGGAGATAGTGTTAGTTGAAGGCTACCAAACCTGCCATACACAGACAACTTCAGAGAGAGATTATACTTTAACCTCTCAACTAGCACAAAGCCTCCTCCTCCAGTACGACTCTGTCTCCCAGCTGAGGGGATTAAATTAGTTGGCAACCCCGCCAGTGCTATGTAAAAAGCACCAGTGCTGGTGCAACACAAAAAGCACCAAGTACACTCTGTAAAGTGGTTGGCATTAAGAAGGGCATCCAGACATAGAAACCATGCCAAGGCAGACATGAAGCCTGGTGCAGTTATTTGGTTGTCAGTTTGTGTCAAACTGTTCCACTCATGCCAGCCAGCGTGGAAGACAGACATTAAATGATAATGATGCTGACTTGTAGATAAATCAGTTTTTTTTTTTGTTGTTTTTTTTTTTTTGCATATTTTGTTTTTTTTCTTAAAAAGTCATGTGCAAGAAACCGCATGTGACTTATCTACTGTACCTTGCTCCGAGCTTAAAATTTGCAGCACTCACTAACACACGCACCCCACACACACCCTTTTGAAAACACACCAGCTAATGATTGTTCTAGGGTGGATTGATCACGTCACTATTCAGTGTATAATATGAATACCAGCATTGTAAATAAATTTAAGTTGATGTGTCTCATGTGAAAACAAAGACCTCATACACATGAAAAATATTTCTGCACAGTTCTCTTGTCTGCTGGCTGTAATCCTAATATGATAACTTGGTGTTTGCCTGCGTTGCCAGACTCACTGGTTTAATCTGTTGATTCTGAACAGAAATCATAGAAACATATTGTTATTTCTTTTATCATTTACTTGTTTCAGTCATTGGATTGTGGCCTGTCAAACAAATTCACACCAGCATTTATTGTTTTTTTTTTTTTTTCTGGTAGTTATTGTATCGGTAATTTCTTTGCTAAAATTACTGAGTTAGAAGGATATAGACAAACCAACACCAGGTGTCCATGAGTAGGAGGGACAAACGTGCACACGCACGCACGCACGCACGCACACACGATGCACTTCCACACAGTTTCTGTCTAACCAGATTCAGTCACTAGCAGGGCTGTGGAGTCGAAGTCGGAAACAATTAAGGGATAGCTAGAGTCAGAGTCAGTACAACTATAGTGACTCCGACTCACAATATCTTTATTCTATAATATAAATTAGTTATAACATATAGGCTTACTCAAAGTATATGCATATGCTTTATGAGATATGTAGACCACAATCACTTAATTACATAAAGAGGAGTCGGATTTGAAGTTTTTTGGTTTCGACTCCACAGCCTTGGTTACTAGAAATTGGTTAGCCTGGGGCTATAGAGGAAGATACTTGCTCAAAGCACCACACAGTGGAACTGAACCTGAACATATGGTTGCAAAATGATCTTAACCACACAGCCACATCTGCACACACACACACACACACATACACACACACACACACACACTTCACAAAAAGCAACATGTGATTTCCATACAGGCCAAAGGCTGAATCTATTATACTATAAACACTTATCTACGGCTGCAACTTTTGTTACAAGTAGCACACAAAAAAAACTTTTGTACAGAAGTGTACAAAGTTTGCAGAGTAAAAGAAATAATTTTGCAAGCCTTTTTTGTTGATTATCTTTCTTGCTTTGGTCAATGTCCTCCCACTTACATTTGTTTTGTCTTGTTACATCCTCCTCTGTCTTCCTCTATTCTTTTCTTCAGTTACTACTCCTAGTCTATTGATCAACCACTACTAATGAACACTTCGACTTGCCCACCCCCCTCTCTCCATCTCCTTCTGTTTCTCTCTCTCTCTCTCTCTCTCTCCCTATCTATCTATCTTCCTTTCTCCCTCACTTTCCCTCTCACTTCTTCTCTATCTTTCTTCTGTTATGATATTAAACAATTGCTATGCAACAGTTTTAAACTCAATGTTAACCAATCACAGTTAAATAACCTTGCTTTGATTCAATGTATTACAAGCCAGAGTTGGAGCTTCAATGTAGACACTCAACCTGCTGGAAATAGCAGCCAAATCTTCCCCAATCACACCTTAACCATCATAAAGAAGAAGGTTACATTGGACAACATATTCTCTGCTATACAAGATGGCAGCCTGATAAACAAGGCTGTTCCTGGGGTTAAAATCACAGCAGCCCATCATATATTTAAATGCCAATTTATTCAAGCCACTGCTATTAATCTTTCTTATTATAACAAGTATAAAGACAGTTAGTTAGCAGCATCGTCAGAGTGTCAGACAAAATGTCTTGTGGCATTTTTTCTAATTCTTTATGCATGAGTTTGATTCTTACTGGGGTCAGCTTTGCCTTTTATATCACTGGAGTTATGATGGTATTAACTAAGGCAGTGATCTGGCAGAATCGTTAGCACGCCGGGCAAAATTCTTAGTAGTATTTTGTCTGTCGTTACGTTCTGAGTTCAAATTCCGTCGAGGTCGACTTTGCCTTTCATCCTTTCGAGGTCGATAAATTAAGTACCAGTTACGCACTGGGGTCGATATAATCGACTTAATTCGTTTGTCTGTCCTTGTTTGTCCCCTCTATGTTTAGCCCCTTGGGGGTAATAAAGAAACAGGTATTAACTAATCCCACCCACCCCCTCAAGACTGCTGATTATCTGCCTCAAGCAGAAACCATTATAAGAAGCATACTACACTTGCTTCCTCTTTACATTGAAATAAGCAAAAGTCTGCCGCATAAATAGTAGTTAAGAGAACTGAGGCTGAAGGATGTCGAATGATGATGACAATGATATCTGAGGTGACCATTAAGGATTTATATAATCTCTACAATACTCTAGATTACTGGCTTCTCCATGATGGTACTATTGGTTGTAAGAACTTGAATTCTGGCTTTTAAGAATTCATATTGCATCACCCCGGCCAGACATGTTCCTGCTCTCCAGGAATACAATCATCGTGGTTGAATTCACTGTGCCCTGAGAGGAAAGTGTCGATATTTTTCACCAGGTAAAGAAATCGAAATATCAGTACTTTGTTGAGAAGGCTTTTATCAAGGGCTGGCATGCAACTTCATTCTCCTTTGGAGTCAGCTGCCATGGATTTTTATCTAGATCAGTGTGCTATTTCCTGCAAAAGATAGATCTGGAGCCCAGACAACTGAAGAAAGCCATCAAGAAAATTGGCATAACAGCTGAAACTTGCTCAAGATGGCTTTGGTTGATAACAGACTGCAAGTGGAACCCTTCTGTAGGTGAAGACTAGCTCAGTTGTCACTGCCCTGCTCTGGTGAAATGTACAGGCTAAGGGTTGAAATGCTTGTAACCCTGAGATACTTGCTGAGGATATGGGAGGGTTTCCAGTATAGTAATGGATTTTGAAGAGCTTGCAATATCTCTGATTAGCTCCTGCAGCTTCTTGCATGGGGCAAAGCATCTCTGATGTTTATTTTACCATTACCTAGCCATTCTAGTAGTTATATCAATGTATTGTAATCATATTGTTGCTATTATGGTAAACTGTTGTATGTCCAAATTTGGCCAAATGTGTGTTTTTCAATATTTATTTTTTGCTTGCAACAGCTGGTTCTTTTGGTCAAACTTTCGTATCTCCAGCTGCTTTAGAAGCCAAAATATCAAAAATTGTTGAAGTGTAGTACAACGACTTTGCTGTGGAATGGTGAAGCTATTTTTTTTGTTTTCTGAAAAAGCAACATTTTGGACTTACGACACTTTTGCATAATAGCAACAATATATTTATAACATATAATTCCATTATCATCTTTCCAAAGTGCTTATACACCATATCTACAAAAGAATACTCAAACAGCTACTTATAGCACTAAATTGTAATACTGTAGAAGTTATTTGAGGTAGCCTCTGCCTGGTTAGAACTTGAAGTGATTATATAATTTAGCTAAAGATTTTCCTTAACAATATAATGTTTTCTGATTATTCATTCAATGATTTTGTTTACTATGAGACACAAGGGACAGGAGTGGATCTGTGGGAAGAAGTTTGCTTCCCAATCACATGGTTCTGGGTTCAGTCCCACTATGTGTGGTACCTTGGGCAAGTGTCTTCTACTATAGCCTCGAGCTGACCAAAGCCTTATGACTGGATTTGGTAGATGGAAACCAAAAGAAGCCCGGTTGTCAAGTGGTGGGGTAGGGGGACAAACACAGAAGCATGTACACACACATACATATACATGTATGTTTATGTATATGTGTGTATGCTTGTTCTCCCACTCTTACCCTACTCCACTTGACGACTGGTGTTGTTTATGTTCCCATAACTTAGTGGTTCGGCAAAAAGAGACTGATAGAATAAGTACCAGGCTTAAAAAAAAAAGTATTGGGGTTGTATCATGTGACTAAAAATTTTTCAAGGAGGCAAAGTGGCTGAGTTCCTTCGAGTGTTGGGCCTCACAGAGGCAATGACGGAGGCCTTTGGCATTATGTTGTGCTAGAGAAGAAGACCCATCAAGCTGAGCAAAATCGCAGTTGTAGCAGATTCTGGTATCATGCCGGTGGCACATAAAACCACCCTGGTGTCAGGCTAATGGCACATAAAAGCACCCATTATACTCTCAGAGGGGTTTGCATTAGAAAGGGCATCCAGCCATAGAAAACCATGCCAAATCAGACTGGAGTCTGGTGCAGCCTTCCAGCATGCCAGCCTGGTCAAACCGTCCAACCATCCAGCATGGATAGCAGGTGTTAAATGATGATGACGATGTGGTACTCCAGCATGGCCACAGTCTGATGACTGAAACAAGTAAAAGAATAAAAGAATATGTCTGTGAATTATTAGAATATATCTTATTTTCTTTCTTGCAAGTAGGACATATCTTTTATACTTTGATCTTTGTTCCAGTCATTGGACAACAGGCATGCTTGGTCACTGCCTTGAAGGGTTTGGTCAAACAAGTCACCTCCAGTATTTGTTTTCTTAAGTCTGGCACTTATTCTGTTGGTTTCTTTTACTGAACCATTAAGTTACAAGGACACGAACAAGACAACTCCAGTTCTTCAGGCAGAGTAGAAACAAATGTCACAAATACATACACACACACACACACACACACACACACACACACACACACGATTGGCTTCCACACAGTTTCCACCTGCTAAATTCACTCGGAAAGCATTGATTGACCCAGGCCTATTAGTAGAAGACACTTGCTCAAGGTGCTGTGCTGTGTAACTGAACCCAAAACCACATGCTTGCAAAACAAAGTGTCTCAATCACACAGCCATGTCTGCCACCCCTTCCCCTAACACCACCTTTTTCTTATTTGTCTAAATTTAGATTTGTATGTGTTTACCACTTTCAAGGAAATTTTGGGAAAGTAACTGAAGTAGTTTGGCTAGGGATTTTTTGCTATGGTCATTATTTTTGTTGGTGAATTGTAAGGAAGCTGTCTGGACTTGTTACTAAATCGAGACTCGGTTTTTATCTATCATGGCAATCAATTTATTCTATTTCAATGTTATTGATGGTTGCCACTTTGCTAAACAGTGTTGTTATGTTGAAGAGCTCTCCTGTCTCGGCTATTTCTGTGTGAATCAGTTACATGAAGGAAACACTGTTGTATTGTTTGTTTAGGAGTTCACTTTGCAAGAGGCTGTTTGGCAGTACCAATAGTATCAATAGGAATTGCACTCATTCTCAATATTTCTGAAGTAATGGAGACGGCCATCAACAGCAACATTCTCCATCATCGTGTATCTCCTCTCTCTTTCTCTCTCTCTCTCTCTTTAATGGCCACCAGTAAGGCTTCCATAGACCCAAACCTAGTGGAGACCCACCAGTGGGGTTCTTGCCCTTTAGAAAGTCAGTAAAAATAACATTGCTGCTCTAAATTTCAGTAAAGTTTTTAACTATGTTTGTTATACAAATCTACTATCAAAACTTTGTACCTACAAGTTCCATCCTTCTCTCATCTTTTGCATCAGTAGTTTCTTTTCAGGTCATACAATCATAGTGTGTGGTGATGGAGCTCTTTCTCTCCCATTCTGAACCTACTTCAATATCCTCCAGGATTTGGTTTTTGTCTTCCGCTCCTTTTCTTATCAGATCACATCATCACAGCATATCGATAGAACTGTTTCTGTCCCTTTCTCAATCAGATTTGATGAGCACTAGGATTGGGTTTTATTCCATACTCTCTTCTTCCTTCTATATATCAATGACCTACAATCAATGACCATGCAACCATGCATTCTTTTACACAGATGGTACAAACTTTCATTCCACCCTAATCGTCCTCAAACCTGCATCATCCTCATACAATCTAAACGCCACTCACCAAACCAGTACCAATTTCATGAATGGAAACCTATAAACATGATCCAGTGCAGCTTGGCCAATTTTTGTCTCTATCAGCAGGCAAAAACAACTCAGGCACTACTCATATTAAGAAAACAGCTTTGCACCACACCCAACTTAAACATGAACAACACTCAACTTACAGCCAGCTTTCATGGTTGATCCAAATTTTAGGCCCCGCTATGACCAGGCACATTCTCAACATAGTCAGTACTATACCCCCAAAGACTGACCCTTCTTATCAGGGTCTGAAAATATCTAAGCTTCTGACAAGTGCTAATGTTCTACAAGGCTCAAGTAGGACACACAATGGAATACTACTCATATCTGGAATGGTGCTGCTACTATACATTCAGAAATGTTAGACCATGACCAAACAAAGACCACTTAACTGACTGGCATAAAATCACTCATGCTTACAAGAATGCTTTCTCCTATCTGTCTTTTTTACTACAATTGCTATCACAATACCATAATGGCATCTACCCTAGAGTTGGTTGTCTTGTTCCTCCTTCACTCAAGCACTCCCGGTGTGAGTGAAGAAGGAACAAGACCCTCTGTTATCATCTTTGTGTCCAACTCTCTAGGCTTTGCATTTACTAGTCCTTCCTTCCCAAAGTATTATCCCACTAGAATTTCCTCCCCATTTCTTGCTGGTGTTGACTTGCAATAGTTTAAACAAAGCATTAATGGCATCAATTCCAGTTGTCTCAAAGGGTGCACAGAAGTTATGATGGTTACTCTTCTTTCCAGTAAGTGAATAAAAAAAAGAAAAAAGTCATGGTTTACTTCTTTCAAACAGTGGCTGTATTTTGTACTGACACTGTTACTTCTGTATAAATAAAAGTAGGATTCTGTCTGTCCGGCACCCATGTATCTCAGTCTACATTTACTCTACATTGACATATTACATCTTTTTGGAATCAAGATGATCCCAGGATTAAAAATCTGACCTTCATTTGGTTCTTGAACATCCAGCATTGGGATCTGATGTTAGAGCATTTGGGCTGCTATCTCTAGCAGGTAAAGTGACCCTTAGAGGTTTCAAACGGTTTACAAGAGCTATAATAATAAACACAACATTGTGTGTCAGAAAACTGACACACAAGCTTTTTGAATTTAATGCCAAAACTTTGTGACCTACAATAATAAATTCGACATTCTGCCTGTCAACCAAATATGTTGTTCATCCTACTGCTTTACAATGATCTAATGTCACAGTGATACACCTTTTGCCCTTCCTAACATCAACCACTTTACAGAGTGTGCTGGGGGCTTTTATATGGCACCACACAGGCACTTTTACATGGGAACTGTATGGGTGCTTTTACATGGCACCGTATGGATGCTTTTGCATGGCACTGCACATCTACTTTTATGTGGCACCAGCACAATACAAATTTCTCAGGCATAGTTGTATTCTCCTTTTTGTGTAAGCCTAAATTCTTTGGTTATTGGAGGAATGTTTGAAAATTGTCTTACTGATGACACCTATTGAGGTAGAAACATATTGTTGTGCAAAAATGCCGTAAGTCCAAAATGTTTTTTCAGAAAACAACAAAAAAGTTTCACCATTCCATAGCAAAAACACTTTGGCAATTTTTGATATCTTGGCATCCGAAGTGGCTTGAGATACGATAGTTTGACCAGAAGAACCAGCTATTGCAAGCAAAAATAAATATTGAAAAAAAAAATGCATTTGACCAAATTTGGACATACGACAGTTTAACATAATAGAAATGATATGTACACAACTGTCCTCGTATCTCTGACAATATGCCTGTCCTTTCCTTTAATGGTTCATCAACTTTGGAAAGTTCATTAATCATGAAATAATCTCTCTTTTATCAGGTGGAGCTCATTTTGATTGTCATTTGGTAATTCATCATCATCATCATTTAGCGTCCGCTTTCCATGCTAGCATGGGTTGGACGGTTCAACTGGAGTCTGGGAAGCCAGAAGGCTGCACCAGGCCCAGTCTGATCTGGCAATGTTTCTACAGCTGGATGCCCTTCCTAATGCCAACCACTCCGTGAGTGTAGTGGGTGCTTTTTACGTGCCACCGGCATAGGTGCCAGACGGGGCTGACAAACGGCCATGGTCAGATGGTGCTTTTTACGTGCCAGGCGAGGCTAGCAATGGCCACGATCGGATGGTGCTTTTTACGTGCCACTGGCACGGGGGCCAGGCGAGGCTGGCAACGGTCACAATCGGATTGTGCTTTTTACGTGCCACCAGCATGGGGGCCAGGCAAAGCTGGCAACGGCCATGATCAGATGGTGCTTTTTTACATGCCACCGGCACGGAGGCCCGTTGGGGCAGCGCTGGAGATAATTTTAATAAATCAAGAATTTTTATTGCATGGTATCTGATATACCTGTATTTGTCTATGTTCAAATACATTCCACCAGCCATGACTTATTTTCTGAGCTCATTTTTGTTATATATGTGCACACGGACGTGCACACACACACACACACACACACAAACACCATATTGTAGATTGAACATTTGATGAATTTTCACTGCATATGTATTGTTTTGTTTATTTTATATTTATTTATTTTTTTTTATTTCTGTATCTTTCTACATTACATCAGCTAAATTGTCACTAAATTATCATGTCTGGATATATTTAGCATTAAAGAGATATTTCCTTATTGCAGGCCAGAAAGATTGGCAATTATCGTCTACTGGTCTCGACCAAGTCCGTCTGGTAGCTGGTCGGCTACAGAACGAGAACTTTACCCATGTCTTTGCAAGTGACCTTAACCGTGCTGCTGAGACCGCAAAGGTGATAGTAGAAAACAACAAATGCTGTGAACATATTATTATAGTCCATGACAAACGTCTTCGGGAACGGGTAAGTTTTATAACTTCTGTGGATTCTGTGTGTGAGTGTGTATGTGTTTGTGTGTGTGTGTGTTTTATACTTTTAAGGTTTATTTTTTAAGATAGATTTTGTTTCACATGATGTGTTATGTAATATATATATATTTTTTTTCTCTCCTTGTTTTTTTCTGTGTCCCTTTCTGTCGAAGAGCGTAGGCTCGAAACATAAAAGACTTTTTCTATTCCTGAGCGCTATACTAATACATTTGTTTGTTTAAACTTCCCCTTTATATATATATATATGTATCTCCTTCTCTCTTTGTCTCCCTGTCTTATGTCTCTATCTGTCTCTCTTTCATGATCTACTTCTGTCTCTCTTTCTTTCACATACATGCTCAACCAACTTTAAGAACTTTATAAAGTGTTTTTAAAAATTCAATGTACATGCTCTGTACACCTTTACACAGTGATATAAAATCCAAACTTTCAAATCTTTTGTTACTGTATTTATTTTGAGATGCTCTGTATTTCTTTCAAATACTTTAAATATAACAAAGAATTTAGTAAAATAACTTAGTTATCATTCAGCTAGTGTTAGGAACATTAATTGTGACTAAGGTTTGGTGGAAGATTTTAATTCAAAACTTATGAAAATAAGACATTTGTACTCAGAGCTAGAGCCGGTTTCAGCCGGGTTGGTATCAAAAGGGTTAAATTAATCTAGGAGTTACTGTCTTCCCTATAATAAGTTAACCACCAGGGGCACACTAAATGTTAATATGATTTTATAGAAAATGAATTCCAAATTTCTTAGAATTATCTCCCTTTTTACTTTGAATGTCACCAACAATTGCAACTAAGGTTTTTTTTTCTTTGTTTTCTTTCACCCACTAATTGAGAAATTCCTAAGAATATTTTACATATAGTATTCAAAACAATCATTGAATTTATAGCTTTATTATATTCTTTGCATATAGATAATTATTCTATATATCATTTATTTTTGCTTTATGTGTAAACTTTAAAAAAAAGTTTTCTCTTAGACTTCTTTACGGTCTCTTGAAACATTTTCTCATCCTTGTTGATTTATTGTCATCTAATTCTGAAATGTTGCTTCATATTCCCATAATGACCTTCAAGTCTTGTCATTCTTTTGTTCATGTGTCATGTGTGTTGCTAAGACATAGTCTTCTGGGTCAGTGCAGCCTGGCATAGTATTTCAACTATACAGGACTAGTAGATGCGATGTTTACACTTTGATAAAGTGATCTATGGAAGATCAGTAACATTTTGTCTCTTGTATGCAAATTATATATATATATATGAAGTAATAAATATTTATTTAGTATATTAAATTCAGTGGTATTTTCTTTCTTTTTGGTTTTTGTAAAAACACTGATTTGATGGGCTTGCTCTCTGTTTCTATCTCCCAATTCCACTTGTAATGGAATTGTTTAGCCTGAACACGCTTGTCTAGGGTGCCATACAGTGGCACCAAACTCAAAATCACAGTTGCCATGAAACAAATTTTGTAACTACACATTCATATCTACTCTAGGCACAGGTTTGGCTGTTTGGTAAGAAGTTTGTTTCCCAACGACATGGTGTTCTGGGTTCAGCCCCTCTGCTGGCAGCTTGGGCATGTGTCATCAATATAGGTCAACCAAAGCCTTATTAGTGGATTTGATAGATGGAAACTGAAAGAAGTGCATTGTATATATCATTGTCGTCACCATCGCCGTAGTAGTAGTTTAACATCCATCTTCCCTGCTGGTATAGTTTGGATGGTCTCATAGGAGCTAGCAAGCCAGAGGCCTGCACCAGGCTCTACTGCCCTTCTTAATGCCAACCACTTTACAGAGTGGACTGGGAACTTTTCTCATGGCATATTTATGTGTGTGTGTGTGTGTGTGTGTGTGTGTGTATAGGTAGGGTGGTTTGTGTCACATTGCCTTGACATCTTGTGAAAATTGTAAAATGGTTGTCACTATCATTGAAACAGTGTCCTTTATTTCCAATATTCTGTGAAAATATGTCTAGCTTTGGGCGAAAATTACCTTCCTTGGAAACAGGTACTGGTTGGTATCATAAGGATATCTGACCATAGAAAATCTGCCTCAATAAATTCTATCTAATACATGTAAACATGTAAAAGTAGATATTAAAATGATGATAATGTGTGTGTGTGTGTGTGTGTGTGTTTGTACTTCCTTTCTTTCACTGATATATGTTGGTAGTGGATACAAACACCAACAAGGAAACTGTATGAATGTGATATTTGTTCTACACTGGGTTGCAGACACTCTTGTCAGCGCCGCTGTCAGAAATGCAATGAAGCAGTGATTAAGCCATTGAAAATGTGTAACTAATGCCACTATTGTTCGTTGATTGCATTATAAAATATATAAATAAGTCATTAGGAACTATTGAAACTTCGTGCTCACCCATCTGTATCCATTTGTGTATATCGCATTTAGCTCCTTTGCATACGACTGAACGACTCTCATGGGCTACTAGCTTTCTGATTGCCCGCCAGACTGTAAAATGTATGACACCATCAAAGGCTCTTTTTCTTTGTTCATTTCTTTATATATTCATTTGAAGATCAACAAATGCAAAATAGAATAGTTTGCCCTTGACTGAGTTCCTCCTTTACAAGTAGCACAATCATTATGTATGTCTTTATTGTTTTTAAAATCCATTTTCCTATTGCCAATGATACCTTTAGCCATATTTCCCCTCCCCTGGCTATCCTTTAAAAAAATTTTTTAAATTTTTTCACTCATTCATTTTGTTTATAATTTCATCTTGCTGTCGTCATCATATCTCCTGCTGTTTTGCCAGCTAAATATATGACATTTATGATGCTTTTTTTTGCTTTTTTATCATCATCATCATCATCATCATCATCATCGTCATCCTGGAATAAACCAAATAACCATTTTGTACATCACAGCTTTTTCAAGTATATTAGCTTGGTTACAAACTGTCTAACACGTTCACTATGTAATCCATTAGCTTAACTCCATTCCAGTGCATCTTCCTTGCTTTTGTTACAGCGAAACGTTTCTGCTGTGTATACCAGTAGCAAGAATAACACCTTCCTACACAAATTTGACTTGGATTACCTAAACTTCTTTGATATTTTTCAACATATCAGCAATTACTCTAGCAGCTTTCTGTGACTTCATTGACATAATTGTTTTATTCACTATTCCTTGTCTTATTATTTCTACCGTTGGCTTCAGCATTGGATCCAATAGAATATTTCTGTTTATTTTGTGCTATTTATTCAAAAAGTCTGGCATAGTAACACTTATCTGGTTCCTCCCCCCCCCTCTCCTTACTTTGTGCTGTCTTTAAGAATAAACAAACAAGCTTTTATCATTTCTAATACATATTTTCTCCACTGATATAGCATATGTTACTTCATATGCTGCATCGTTATTCAAAACACTTCCTACTTCTCTATCCTCTTTACATATGGTATTGTCAAAATTATTCCTTTCTCTTCAAGTTTAGTAACTGGTGGGCAATCAGAAAGCTAGTGGCCCATGAGAGCTATTCAATCATATTTAAAGGAGCCATATGTAATATGTATGAATGGACATAGATGGGTGAGCACCAAGTTTCGGGGAATCTAGAATTGGAAGAAGTTAATGAGGGTTTGTATTGATAGGAAATAATTGAAGAAGTGTTGTAGTGTAAATGTAGTTACTATGTGGGAAGGAAGAATCCCATTATTGATGAAGAGAAAAGAAAATTCTGTGCACAGCAGGTAAAGGGTCTGAGGTCAAAACATTGAAACCACAGTAATTATCTTTTACTTGTTTCAGTCATTGGTTGGCGGTCATGCTGGAGCACCACTTTGAAGAGTTTTAGTTGAATTGAGCAGTCTTAGTATTTATTTTGTTTAAGTGTGGTACTTGTTCTATCAGTCTCTTTTGCTGAACCAATAATTTATGGGGCTGTAAACAAACCATCACCAGTTGTCAAGCAGTGGTGGGGGCCAAATACAAACAAAAAGGCAAACACATAGGTGTGTGTGTGTGTAACTCATGTCAGCATGGAAAACAGACATTAAATGATGATGATGATGATGATGGTCTTTTGGTTTCCATCTGTCAAATCCAATCACAAAGAAGTAGAAGACACTTGCCCGAGATGCCACACAGTGGAACTGAACCCAGATCATGTGGTTGGGAAGCAAACTTCTTACCACACACTCATTCTTGCATCTATATTTATTTTAACTATGACACTTGCCCAGAGAAAAGAACTTGAAAGATTTCCTCATCTCTTCAAACTTATGTTGTATCTACAATACTGTCCTCCCACAATGTTAGCTTGTGATTTATGAATAGCATCTTGTCACACAGACCTCTCTATTCATCTGCTAACCCTGTTGTGGGTCTTAAGCTGAAGTTAGTCACTATCCTATTGTCCACCAGTAACTTAAATAATATTTTATGACCCAAACTATAACGTTGTTTAGCTCTTGACCAGAACTGTAATCAAAGCTTAGGCTATAATTTGAGGGATATTTCACTACTATTCCTTGCATCCATGAAATGGCTTCTCATAACCGTAAATATGTCTATAAAAGATGACAGGTAAAAATAGTGAACTTAGCTGAGGTTTTTTTTTTTTTTGCTTTCTAAATCAGTACAAAAGCTTTATGATGCCTAAATGTCCATTGCTAGAAAGAAAAATACAGCAGAATAAAAATAAATGAAGAACTACTATAAGAATTATATATGTATAATAGTGTCTTTTTGGCATCTTTATTTTCTTGTCCTTGTTGGTTTTATTGTCAAGTAATTCTGAACTGTTGTTACTCTATATTCCATTAAGTACTTCCACTTTTTGCCGTTCTTTTGTTCCTGTGTCATGTTGCTATGACATATTCCTCTGGGTCAGTGTAGCCTAACATACTATTCCAACGATGGCAAAGTGACGTAAGGAAGATACGTAACAATATTCAATATGATTGTCAGAGATATCGCCAATCTTATCAAATCTCTTTATCCTGTGGTAGTTTTGAAAGATCTCTCGATATTATCAAATCATAAAAGCAGATATAATGAAGTAATCTTTCTAAAATACTGTGTGGTTTTGTATTGCCAGTATAATTTACTGATAACAGCAATGTAAGAACTCATTTAAAATATATACTTCAGTTCTTACTGGTGATAACAGAATAAAATACTTGGACTCTATTTCATTATAGTAGTAGTATTTTCTTTTTCTAATTATTTATATTTTTATATTGTTGAATATAATTTAGCTGTTTAGAAGTAAAAATTATAATTTATAGCAGTGTTCTGACTCTGCTTGGTATTACATTTGTGTATTTAACAAATAATATTGTTGCTTGTACAAAAATCTTGCTAATCCTTTCCAAATTTTTAGGATCCTTAGAGAAAGTGCTCTCTTGTCTCTGTTTCCAATAGCAGTTAGTAAATGGAGGTCAACTCTCATTGGACAAGGTATTCACGTATTGCTGATAGCATTACCCAAGGCTGGAACTGAACTTGGCATTACAAGCCAGTATATACTTAATCAGTTTTGCAATGAAAACACTGCCTATAGTAGTAAAGGTGGCGAGCTGGCAGAAACATTAGCACGCCGGGCGAAATGCGTAACCGTATTTCGTCTTCCGTTACGTTCTGAGTTCAAATTCCGCCAAGGTCTACTTTGCCTTTCATCCTTTCGGGGTCGATTAAATAAGTACCAGTTACGCACTGGGGTCGATATAATCGACTTAATCCCTTTGTCTGTCCTTGTTTGTCCCCTCTATGTTTAGCCCCTTGTGGGTAGTAAAGAAATATATATATTATCTGTGGTACAAACTTAGAGTTAGGTGGAGAGGGCCACAAAGAGTTAATTGTCTTGGCTACGAAATCTGAGTTTTTGTCGGTTGATCATCACTCTGTCAATTATGCAACCCCTGAGAAATCTTGTGTCATATGAGAATTTTACCTTTTTTTGATACCAGCCTACTTGAGACCACTCTTAGTTCTATAACACAAAACTATTTGCTTTAAAGAGTTTTTGTTCGAGCTTACAAGGGAGTGCTGAGAATTTCCTGGCTTTAAGGGTATCACGAAAGGGTTGAAGGCTCAACCTTCCCAAGTTCTTTTACAGGGCTTAGAAAAACTGAAGGACTGCTGCAATAAGTGTGTGAATCTGAGTGGGGAATATGTTGAATAAAATCATAATTGACTGATCCTCCTGTATTTTCTTTTACCCAAAGCCAGGAACTCTTCAGCATCCCCTTGTAAATCGTCTATCGTCATTTTATTTTAGAACCTGCTTAATAATAAAAATTGAGAGCTGCCAACATTTATGACTGTGTTTTCTTGTTTTCTTTCTCCAATTAAGAGGGAAATTCTACCAACCTTAGTAATGGCAAAGTTAGTTATTTTACTAAGCCCTTTAAAATTCTTGACTGTTTTTATTTTTAAATCATTTGAAACTTATGAGCTGTATATTCTGTTAATAATACAATAACAAGTGTGTTAATGTAATTGTTCTAAAGTAAATTACTGAAATAGTTTCCAATGTAACTGTCTCTCTTGTTCAAATTCCCAAAATTTCTATCCTACAGGAAGCAAATCTATAATGCTTTTAGTCTCTCCTAATGGTTAACAGAAAAGTCTTTTTTATGAATGTTTGTTTGCTTTCTTCTGATTCATTAGTGCAGTAGTGTCTGCATTGATCTTTGTTTTTACTTTTTTTTCTATTTGTGTAATGCCAGCACTCCAGTACATGTTGTTATAATACCTTAACTGTAAAATATGAATGTAATCCCTGTGTGTGTGTGTGTGTGTGTGTGTGTGTGTGTGAAATTAATGTGCAAGTGGCTGAGAACTCCACAGACATGCACACCCTTAACATAGTTCTTGGAGAGATTCAACGTGACACAGAATGTAAAAATACTGGCCCTTTTAAATATAGGTACCACTCATTTTTGCCAGTTGAGTGGACTGGAGTAACATGAAATAAAGTGTCTTGTTTAAGACATAACATATCGTCAGGAATTGAATTCACGGCCTTGCAATCGTGAGCTGAATATGCACTGGACACTAAGCCATGCACCTTCACAGCAAATACCATATTACAAAATAACGATTTCAAAACTTTGGCACAAGGCCAGAAATTTCAGGTAGGGGTAAGTCAATTACATCATCCCTAGTGTTCAACTGGTACTTGTTTAATTGACCCCAAACTGATGAAAGGCAAAGTGGACCTTGGTGGAATTTGAACTCAGAACGTGAAGGTAGACGAAATGCTGTAAACATTTTGCCTGGCATGCTAACAATTCTATCAAATCGCTGCTTTCACCGTATTTATTATTATTATTCATGTGTCCTTTTCAAGCCTAGCCAGGCTCATGGGCCCAGTTTCCCAGTTTCTATGGCGTATGTGTTCCCCCCAGCTGGACAGGACACCAGTCCATCACAACGTTACTCAAGAAACAGGAAGAAAGAGTACAACAGGGGTCGTTACCACCCCCTGCTGGAGCTTCGTGGAGCTTTAGGTGTTTTCGCTCAATAAACACACACAACGCCTGGTCTGGGAATCGAAACTGCAATCATCCGACCGCGAGTCTGTAGCCCTAACCACTACCATTGCGCCTCCACCTTTTACCATATTACAAAATATTAAAATGATATGAGTGATAGTGATGTATTAATAATATATTTGTGTCTGTGCAATGCACACTTTGAATTAAATTATGTGCAAAATATTGTTTAAATTACAAACATTTCTGCTTCATTTTTTTTTTTCATTATCTTTCATGTATACAACATCGTATTAACTGTTTATTTTATATTTACTTTTTTTTTAATAATTTTAGAAATTTGGTATCATTGAGGGAAAAGGTTATCGTGAACTGGTGACTGCTGCTAAAAAAATAAATACTTCTGTGGCCAATTATACACCAACTGGCGCAGAAACTCTACAACAGGTAATTCTTTTACATAAGTCATTAATAATAATAATAATAATAATCACCATCATCATATCACTCATCATTATCATTAATCATCAATTACCATCATCATCCTTTAATGCCTGTTGTCCATGCTGGCATGGGTTGGGCTGTTTGACCAGAGCTGGCATGCTGGGAAGCTGCACCAGACTCCAGTTTGATTTGGCTTGGCTTCCACAGCTGGATGCCCTTCCTAATGCCAACCACTTTACAGTGTGTGCTGGGTGCTTTTAATGTACCAATGGCACAAGCACTTTTACATGGTATTGGCTTGAGTGCTTTTTATGTGACACCAACACATAAACTAATAATAATGATGACAGAATACCCCATCGAAGACGATGTACGAGCGTTCAGCTTTTGCCGAACGACCTGCACAAATGATTTGTTTGTAGTGATCAAATGTATGTGTTGTACATTAGCTTGCTCCTTCCATCAAATTAACATTGCCGGAGCAAGTGCACAGTTTGCCACGTATCAGGTGTCAAAGTGATCATAGGGCAATATGAGATGAAGTATTTTACTCAAGAACACAACACACCACCTGGTCTAGGAATTGAAACCATGATCGTGAGTGCACCACCCTAACCACTAGATTAAGGCTCAATAAAGTAACACAACTCGCATTATACACAGAACATATGCTAATATAGCAAGAAACAAGGGTGGCGAGCTGGCAGAAACATTAGCATGCCGGGCGAAATGCTTAGTGGTATTTCGTCTGCCGTTACGTTTTGAGTTCAAATTCTGCCAAGGTCGACTTTGCCTTTCGTCCTTTCGGGGTTGATAAATTAAGTACCAGTTACGCACTGGGGTCGATGTAATTGACTTAATCCCTTTGTCTGCTCTTGTTTGTCCCCTCTATGTTTAGCCCCTTGTGGGCAATAAAGAAACAAGAAACTGAACCCCATAATAAAACATTCTTCAAACCCCCACAAAAATAATAACACAATGTTGCACACACACACACACACACACACACCACACACACACACACACACACACACACACATAAGGAACACAAAGCTACACCAGTGGGTGCAGCAGAAACTTATATGAAATTACAAAAGAAAACTTTTCATAAGAATATTAATAAGGCTGGTGTCACGTAAAAAGTATCCCATTCCACTTTGTATAGTGGTTGGTGTTAGGAAGGGAATCCAGTCATAAAAACCATGTGAAAGTGGACTTCACCGATGCTGGTACCACATATAAAAAGAAAAAAAAAATCTGTAAAGTAGTTGGAGATATTCTGTGAATGAGAAGGCCCAGCAAGTAAAGTGAGATAGCAGCCATGGCCGATGCCAGTGGCCCATTTAAAATAAAGTACCCTTGAAGTGTCAGGCAATATGATGTGCTTGAGAGATCTGTTGAGTCAAGTGAAATTGTAGTTGAGGCCAGTGCCGCCTGACTGGTACCCATGCTGGTGGCATGTAATAAGCACCATTTGAGTGTGGGTTGATGTCAGTGCTGCCTGATTGGCTCTCTGTGCTTGTAGCATGTAAAAAGCACTATGTGAACGTGGTCGATGCCAGTGCCCCCTGACTGGCTGACTCCTGTGCCAGTAGCATGTAAAAAGCACCCACTATGCTCTCAGAGTGGTTGGCGTTACGAAGGGCATCCAGCCGTAGAAACATTGCCAGATCAGATTGAAGCCTGGTGCAGCCTCCAGGCTTGCCAGGCCTCAGTCAAACCGTCCAACTCATGCCAGCATGGAATGCGGACGTTAAACTATGATGATGATGATGATGATGGTGGTGGTTGGCATTAGGAAGGGCATCCAGCCATAAAACCATGCTAAAGTAGATAGTGGAACTTGGCACAATAATCTGGCTTACCAGCTCCTGTCAAACTGTCAGCAAGTGTTGAATTACAATTTGTAAAAAGGTTGGCAAATAAGCAGAGGTAGTGTAATGTCAAGAGGACTCTTTGGTCTCAAAATGGACATGGTAACCTCTCAGATGCTGGTGCCATGATAAATGCACTCAGTGCTCCTTGTAAAATGGTTGGTGTTAGAAAGAGCATCTCATTGTAGAAACCATGCCCAAAATGAAATGTACAAGCAAGATGTTCTTGTAATCCATGTAGAAGAGAAGATTACAAAACCCCATCCACTCCATTGCTAAATTTAACACCCCTACTTGGCAGATGATGATAAAAAGGTAAAAAGATCCTTCCAGAGTCATAGACTCAGAGCCAATTTCTGTGGCATATATATTTCTCCCTGGATGGGATGTTAGTCTGTCACCAGATTACTCACTTTTGCTAGCTGAGTGGACTGGAACAATGTGAAATAAAGTATTTTGCTTAAGAATACAATTTGTTGTCCTGTCCAGGAATTGAAACCACTGTCTTAGGATCACAAGTCCAACACCCTAACCACTAAGCCACATGCCTCCACTACTGGGCACATTTCATACTTCTTGCAGGATTCACTCAGTAGCAAGCATCCAAGTTAGGTTTCTTGTTTTAGGATATCTTCCCTCCTCTCCTAAGGCTTTGTAATGGGTCATGGGAGGTTTGTCCTTTCTCTTGGACTGAAAAAGATTTTAAAAATATTATCAGTTTTAAGTGTTAACCAAAATATTAATAAATCTGTCAAGATGTTTATATAAAGAGCTTAAAACATTTTCATTCACTAGTTTAGTTGGCATGTAATAATTTCTTCTTTAGATCCTGATTTTTATTGTAATAATTTTGTGGAAGATACACTCTAAAGTGATTTATACATACTGACTAAAAGACACTTTTATATAATTTATAATTGTTTTTTCCAATTAGTACCATTTTATTAAAGCATTGTTTTACTGAATATATCTTTTTTTTTTTGTTTTAGATGCAAGAAAGGGCAAAATCATTCTTCAAAGATTTGTGTGATCAAATACGTAAAAGCAGCCAGGTAGAAGATGGCAATTATGTACCTGCACCAATTAAGCGCCGCTATATAGATGCAATCAATAGTACAAAACAAGAGCATGAACAGCCTAAAACTGATCAGACTGATTGCTCAGTAAATATAAAACCAGTGATAACAACTGCAGCTTACGATGATAGTGAACACAAGCGGAGAAGACACACACATGCTAAGCATCACAACAACCCAAATTCAAAGCTGGAAATTGGAATCGTAAGTGAAAAGAGCAGCAGCAGAATAAAGCATTCTGTCCCAGCAACTCTCAGCGATCAAGGAATCACTGTAAATTCTAATAAAAGTTCTGGGACGATTTCTTCAGTTCAGGAATTGACAAATAGCAGTAGCAGAAATAAGAACTGTAACGATGGATGTACTCCGGCAGTATCTGCAGGAACAAGGAATTCTTTGTCATCTTTGGAAAGTAATAACACCGAACTGAATGATGGCTGTGAAAATGATATAATAGCAAAGCCTGAAAATAAAAACAGTGCATCTATTAACTCAGTTTCTTCCTCTTTGGTTGTGGTTGAAACAGCAAGAGTATCAAAAAACTCTTTGCCTGTAACGCTTTTGGACAAAGGAGCCAATAATGTTAACCCCAATCATACTGGATCCAATGGTGTAAATTCAGCCATTGGGTCTGGTATTGCAAAACCCGGTGATATTAGGTTAAACAATAATAATAATAATAATAGAACCTCTACTAATGACAGCAATATTGTTGATCATACTGATGGTGCATCAAATACTAGCAATGGGAATGGTAACCTTGGAGGAAACATGAAAAGGTCAAACTCATCAAGTAGTTCTGGTTTCTCCAGTCTCCAGGAGGAGAGTGAGACACTAGATTCTGATGACAATAGTATCACAGCTCATTTGGATGATGAATATGAAGATACTCTTGATAATGAAGGTGATGATGATGATGACGACGATGATGACGATGACGACGACGACGATTTTTGTTTTAAGAATTCTGATTCCTGCTATGACTCTCCTTTCACAGTACCAGTTACAGATGCTGAGGTTCGAGGGAGCATCCCATGTCCAAAGACAACAAAGCATGGCTGTCCCAATGTATCGCTCTCTCCTCTACTCGAACATCGCCACTCTAACTTCTCCAGTATGAGCTCTGGTCGTAGCAGTAGTTTTGATGATGGGGATAGCTGCCATCAAAGTATAGCTGACGTCTTAATTGTTAGCCATGGGGGATTTTTAAAAGAACTCATTCGAATTTTTATCGATGAACTTGAATGTAAATTTCCCGGTGGTAAAAGCCATGCTCTACGTGTGTCTCCGAACACTGGTGTTTCAAAGTTTACTATAACAGTGAGTGAACCAAATAAAATTCTTGCAACGTGTTTGCTGATCCATGATAAAGACCATCTACTGAATCTTGGCTCCAATTCAACTCTGCCTTCTATTCAAGCTCCAAAAATATATTCTTCATCTCCAGCTTGTTCCCTTCCCTCTCCAATTCCACCACCATCCAACTATAACAAAACCAACAAAAATGTTAACCATTGTTGTTCCACTTCTCCTCCCCTGCAATCCCTATCACCACTTTCATCAAAGCTTTTAGCTAAAATAAAACCATCAACACCTAGAGATGTGGCCCAAACATCTTAAATAACTATGTGAAATTTATGTCAAACTTTAAAATTACAATGATTTATAAAAAGAAAGAAAAATTATCTGTAGTAAAAATTATAATGGACATAGTAATTTTATTTGGAGAGCTATGCTAATGTTTTCAAAAGCTGTTTTCAAAATGATTATGAGTTGTTTAAAGGTGATAAAAGATGATGGAAGTTATGATGTTTATATTTAAAAAAGCAAAAAAAGCAAAAACAAAGAGGTATATAAATGAAAAATAAACCAACAATTCTATGTTCAAATTGCAAATTGTATCAAAGTAGTTCCAGAGCAGCAATTTTTAAGGGTTGTGTCTGACCTACTTGATTAATAGTAGAGTCATTTTGTATTCAATTTCCACTTTGTTTCACATATTTCAAGCCTTTTCTTGTATCACAGATCTGTGCCTCATTAAATTGATTGTGCATATGTGTGCCTCAAATGGTGTGCTCATCCCCAACATCTCTTATTTCCCTTAAGCTTTTGACTATTTGTGATCCAGCCTCGAAAGGTAGGAGGAGAGTGATATATGTCACCAAGGTGTAAGCTACCCTCATTTTCGTTCATTTTTTTTTTCCATCCCTGTGTGATCCTTTCATCTAATTGAACACAATTTTTTTTTCTCTCACATAAAATACATAAAGTAAAACAATGTTTCTCTGTTTTAGTCAAATCTGTTTGAGCTTGAAATTATTAATTATTTTTCCATTTAAAAGATAATCAATGCAAATTTTCTGTATTTCTGAAACCCTCTATTTTATTAATTTTTTTTTTAACCTTACCTCATTTTTCTTTCTTTGTACTAGTATGTTTGTTATAAAGGAGGAACTGTATAACAGAGAATCTCTTTTAATATCTATGTAATGAGGCTAGCTAGTTACCCCAGACATAATGTTTTTTTTACATGTATGCATTTGGAAACTAATAGTATATGTCTTTTCTCATTCAATTTGGGAAAAAACAAAAACAAAACAAACCGGTTTGCAAATTGTTGAAACAGTTACACTAGTAAGTTTCAATAATGATCAAAACTTATTCCTTGATATGAATGAATGGATCTTGTGTCAACTTCAATAAATTACAGTTCCACTTGTCCAATCAGTGGAGCTCTGTACTCATTGTGTAATAGTGTAGGTGGCTGAACATTCCACAGCCACTTGTATCCTTAATGTAAATCTTCAGGCAGAATCAGCGTGATGCTTTGTGTGTGTAACAAAACCGGCCTTCGAATTTGCGGGTACACTCCACCTGATGAGTTTCCACACAGTCTCTGTCTACCTAATTTCATTCACAAGGCTTGTGTCAACCCATGACTATGGTAGAAAAACGTGCCCAAGGTGTCACGCAGTGGTATTGATCTCGGAACCTTATGACTGAGAAGGAGACCTTCTTAAACACTTGACAATGACAATAAAAGTAACAGTCTATTAATTTGAACAAAATTTCCGCCGTCTCTAGTTTTCGGTTAGTGATTATTTGGTTAGCATCTCACTGAAAGGTTGTAGAAATACTGCAAACATTTTAAATTTCTCAGTCTAATTAATGATAAACGTTTCTCGTTTTGGCACTGATTTCTTTACTAATAATTCTAGATTCAAGTTTAAGTTTGTAACAACACACTTAGAAGCTGCAATATATCTTTAATTGCTTCAAGCTTATTGATTAGGTTCCTCATTATTGGTTACTAATGTTTATTTATATATATATATATATACATATATATATATGCATATATATATATGTATGTATATATATATATATACATATATATGCATATATATATATGTATGTATATATATGCATATATATATATGTATGATATATATATATTATATATATATATACATACATATTATGCATATATATATGTATATATACATACATACATATATATGCATATATATATATATACATACATATATATGCATATATATATGCATATATATATATATATATACATATATATGCATATGTATATGCATATATAATATATATACATACATATATATGCATATATATATGTATATATATAATATCTACATAATATATATGCATATATATGTGTATATATATATATATATATTGTTATATATATATA